>NC_064644.1:473238148-473838148 GCF_023864345.2 Schistocerca serialis cubense | reverse complement strand
TAAACCATTCATATTTCTTTACTTACTACAGAAATATGTAATAAAAATGGGGGTTCCTCTTTAAAAAAACGCAGTTGATATCCGTTTGACCTATGGCAGCGCCATCTAGCGGGCCAACCATAGTGCCATCTGGTTTCCATCTTCAAGCTAGACGAGTTCCGTTCTTTGTAGTTTTTTCGTTTGGCGCTTATTTCGTGAGATATTTGGCCCGGTCACTATCAATGGCCCACCATATATATATACACGCCATTTCCGTCCTTTTTGTTGTTCATGAAAACCACGTATTGCATGTTCTATCACCATACAGCGAGACCATTAGAGGTGGTGGTACAGATTGCTGAACGCGCCGGTACCTCTAATACTCAGTAGCACGTTCTCTTGCATAGGTGCATGCCTGTATTCGTTGTGGCATACTATCCACAGGTTCATCAAGGCTCTGTTGGTTCAGATTGTCCCACTCCCCAACGTCGAATCGGCGTAGATACCTCAGAGTGGTTGGTAGGTCACGTCGTCCATAAACAGACCTTTTCAATCTATCCTAGGCATGTTCGATAGGGTTCATGTCTGGAGAACATGCTGAACACTCTAGTCGAGCGATGTCGTTATCCTAAAGGAAGTCATTCACAAGATGTGCACGATGGGGGCGTGAATTGTCGTCCATGAAGACGACTGCCTCGCCAATATGCTGCCGATATGGTTGCACTATTGGTCGCAGGAAGGTATTCACGTATCGTACAACCGTTACAGAGCCTTCCATGATCAGCAGTGTCGTACGTCGGCTCCACATATTGCCACACCAAAACAGCAGGGAACTTTCACCTTGCTGAACTCGCTGGACAGTGTGCCTAAGGGGTGTAGCCTGACCGGGCTGCCTCCAAACACGTCTCCGACGATTGTCTTATTGGAGGCACATGCGACACTCATCGGTGAAGAGAACGTGATGCCAATCCTGTGCGGTCCATTCTGCATGTTGTTGGGCTCATGTGTACCGCGCTGCATGGTGTCGTGGTTGCAAAGATGTATCTCGCCATGGACGTCGGGATTGAAGTTGCGCACCGTGCTGCCTATTGCGCATAGTTTGAGTCGTAACACGACGTGTTGTGGCTGCACGAAAAGCACTATTTAACGTGGTGGCGTTGCTGTCAGGTCCTGTCTCCCTGTATCTCCTTCATGTCTGAACAATATGGCTATGGTCCACTCAGAGATGCCTTTACACTTCCCTTGCTGAGAGCCCTTCCTGGCACAAAGTAAGACTGCCGACGTGATCGAACCGCGATATTGACTGTCTAGGCATGGTTGAACTACAGACAACACGAGCCATGTATCTCCTTCCAGGTGGAATGAATGGAACTGACCGGCTGTCGGATCCCCTCCGTCCAATAGGCGCTGCTCATGCGTGGTTATTTACATCTTTGAGAGGGTTTACTGACATCTCTGAACAGTCAAATAGACTGTGTCTGTGGTACAATATCCACAGTCAACGTCTATCTTCAGGAGTTCTAGGAACCGGGGTGACGCAAATTTTTGAAGGTGCTCCATTGATCCTGACCGGGTCAAATATCTCACGAAATAAGCGTCAAACGAAAAAACCACAAAGACGAAACTTGTCTAGCTTGAATGGCTCTGAGCACTATGGGACTCAGCTGCTGAGGTCATTAGTCCTCTAGAACTTAGAACTAGTTAAACCTAACTAACCTAAGGACATCACAAACATCCATGCCCGAGGCAGGATTCGAACCTGCGACCGTAGCGGTCTTGCGGGTCCAGACTGCAGCGCCTTTAACCGCACGGCCACTTCGGCCGGCTCTAGCTTGAAGGGGTAAACCTGATGGTGCTACGGTTGGCCCGCTAGATGGTGCTGCCATAGGTCAAACTGACATCAACTGCGTTTTCTTAAATAGGATTCCCCATTTTTATTACATATTCATGTAGTACGTAAAGAAATATGAATGGTTTAGTTGGACCGATTTGTTCACTTTGTGATAGATGGCGCTGTAATAGTCAAAAACATAAGGCTCACAATTTTAGAGGAACAGTTGGTAACAGGTAGGTTTTTTTAAATTAAAATACAGAACGTAGGTACGTTTGAACATTTTATTTCGGTTGTTCCAATGTGATACATGTACCTTTGTGAACTTATCATTTCTGCGAACGCATACTGTTACAGTGTGATTACCTGTAAATACCACATTAATGCAATAAATGCTCAAAATGATTTCCGTCAACCTCAATGCATTTGGCAATACGTGTAACGACATTCCTCTCAACAGCGAGTAATTCGTCTTCCGTAATGTTCGCACAGGCATTGACAATGCGCTGACGCATGTTGTCAGGCGTTGTCGATGGATCACGATAGCTAATACCCTTCAACTTTCCCCACAAAAAGAAATCCGGGGACGTCAGATCCGGTGAACGTGCTTCGACGACCAATACACCTGTCATGAAATATGCTATTCAATACCGCTTCAAGCGCACGCGACCTATGTGCCGGACATCCATCATGTTATAAGTACATCGCCGTTCTGTCATGCAGTGAAACATCTTGTAGTGACATCGGCATAACTTTATGTAGGAAATCAGCATACATTGCACCATTTAGAATGCCATTATAAAATGGGGGCCAATTATCCTTCCTCCCATAATGGCGCATCATACATTAACCCGCCAAGGTCGCTGATGTTCCGCTTGTCGCAGCCATCGCGGATTTTCCGTTGCCCAATAGTGCATATTTTGCCGGTTTACTTTACCGCTGTTGGTGAATGACGCTTCGTCGCTAAATAGAACGCGTGCAGAAAAATCTATCATCGTCCCGTAATTTCTCTTATGCCTAGTGGCAGAACTGTACACGACGTTCAAAGTCGTCGCCAGGCAATTCCTGGTGCATAGAAATATGGTACGGGTGCAATCGATGTTGATGTAGCATTCCCAACGCCGACGTTTTTGAGATTCCCGATTCTTGCGCAATTTGTCTGCTACTGATATGCGGATTAGTCGCGAAAGCAGCTAAAACACATACTTGCGCATCATCATTTGTTGCAGGTCGTGGTTGACGTTTCACACGTGGCTGAACCCTTACAGTTTCCTTAAATAACATAACTATTCGGCGAACGGTCCAGACACTTGGATGATGTCGTCCAGGATACCGAGCAGCATACATAGCACACGCCCGTTGGGCATTTTGATCACAATAGCCATACATCAACACGATTTCGACCTTTTCCGCAATTGGTAAACGGTCCATTTTAACACGGGTAATGTATGACGAAGCAAATACCGTCCGCACTGGCGGAATGTTACGTAATACCATGTATTTATACGTTTGTGACTATTATAGCGCCATCTATCACAAAGCGAAAAAAGTGGTCCAACTAAAACATTCATATTTCTTTACGTACTGCAGGAATACGTAATAAAAAATTGGGTTTCCTATTTAAAAAATCGCCGTTGATATCCGTTTGACCTATGGCAGCGCCATCTAGCGGGCCAACCATAGCACCATCTGGTTTCGCCCTTCAAGCTAGACGAGTTTCGTGCTTTGTAGTTTTTTCGTTTGATGCTTATTCCGTGAGATGTTTGGCACGGTCACTATCAATGGACCACTCTGTATATACACGCGTGATTGGACCGTACCGGAAAACGCGCACTTTTTTTCCGTCTTGTGAGTTTCGAAGCACTTCTTACTTTTTCTCGGTGAATTCTTTTCCTTTCTTCAGTCCACTCTGTCACTGGTATATGGTGATGACTTCATTCTCTGGCATTAGTTTAGACTCGCCGATCTTTTGTCGCGTTAAGTTTTTGGTGAAAATGTTTGATGGCTTGTATGAGCCTCTTCCAAATTCTGTTCGACCTGCTGGATCAAGGGTATTCTTCGGAGTTATTCTACGAACGTTTTTTCCAAACTTTAGTCTGTATCCATCTTCTGTTTCCTGTTAATCCGAGGTTCTCTCTTATAATTTTGCGTTCTTCTTTTAGGCTATCTTCCAGATCACATTTTCGTAGAGTGTAAGCGTTTCACACGAGTGGAAAGCTTGAGAACTTCATTATAGTACCTGATTTTTTATACATGGACGTACATTTTTTGTTGCAATTCTTGCAGATTTTACGCTAAGGTGTCTTTAGTTTTCACATCGAATTTGCAAAAATGATTGCCCTTAACTGCTTGAAGTATGAAATTCTCTGGATTTGTCCATCAATTATTGAGCTGGATGTTTTGAGCAGAAGTATTTCGATTTCTGAAAGCATTTCTGTCGTCTCGTCGTCTGCCGGTGTTGTCAGTTCATCAGCGAAATCTAGGCAGGAAATCTGGTTATCGTTTTTAGATATTTCAAGTCGTGTGGGTTTCCAAAAGTTTTCGTATTTTACTTCTCCTTCGCTCTTTCGGATGACTTTGTGCATAACTAGATTAAAGACAGTAGAAGACAGACCATCGTACTCCCAGAACCATTTTTCGTAAGAAAAGATTCTGACGCCATACACATGAACTTTACTTTCGAGGGTGTGTTGGTGAGTGCTTATTTTAGACCAAAATCTGAGAAAGCACCCCTACATAGCTGAGTAGTCAGAATAGACGGTTGTCATGTGGGGGACACAGGATCAATTTCTGGTACTGCCAAGGATTTGTTTTTGGTGGAAGGACCGGTATGGACTACACTCAGCCTTAAGATGTCAACTGAGGAGCTACTTGAAGGAGAAGTAGAGGCTCCATGCACTATAAAGTCGGCAAAACGACCGGGAGTGCAGTGTGCTCTCCACATCACCCTCCACGCCACATGATGTGGTAGGACAGAGAATGATATGGCGGCCGGTCAACGTCACTCGAGCCTTCAAGGCCCGGACAAGAAGCTAGCTTAAATCCCAAAAAATCTATATCTACTCAACTTAATCTCTCTCTCAGTACATCTTACAATGTCTGTCTCATCTCTTAAACAGAACGCTGCTTCATACCTGTATGAGCATATGCCTTACACAAACTCCTCGCATCTCGTCAATATCTTTCCACATTTCATCAAATTTTATTGCACCGCTCGTGTGTTATGATCTGTAACGTAACTGTCATCTCTATTTCGTTGGTCGTCACAATCTTGAGAATAAATTGTCAGCATTTGCCTCTATTTATTCTTTGGTTCCAAAATAAGTGTCACAGGAATTATTAAACGAGTATGATGAGTCGTTCCCTTTTTCTGTGTCCATTTCCTGAGTTCTGTTGGGAATGGATTTATTATTATTATTATTACATGGTAATTATCGTAAAGGAAATTTCTGTATATGAAAGGCAGTGTCCTGACTGACTGACTGACTCATCATCGCTCAGTCCAAACCGTTAAGGATATTCACTTGAAATCAGGAGAAAGTGTGCATCTTATACTATAGGCGTCATTTAAGATGGGATTTTTCGAACTTTCAACTTCAAGGGAGTTAAATTGGGGATGAAGATTTTTTTAATGTCCCTATTAAGGCAATTTTGAAGCTGGAACTACAGAAATTGATACCTAGTTTCTCGGTCAGAAATAAAGAAATACATTTTTCATCATTTATGGAAATTTAACCCTATGGGGATAAATTAGTGAGTGAAAACTTTTATTGGAGATACATCATAATTCAAAAACTAGGAAGGTATTTTTACAGTTACATCTATGAATATTGGTATTTGACTGCTGAGTTACAATTAACAGAAATAAACATTTCAGTGTTTTTGTAAATTGAACCCCTAATGGGGTTAGGAAAATATTTTATTATGAAAGACTTTTAAGATAAATCTATGAAAATTTAAATTAGGCTTCTGAGTTCGAAATTAAAAAGATGCATGTTTCACTGTTACTGAAAATTCGGCCCCTATCGAGGTGAAATGGGAGACTGTATGGCACTCTCACTTCTGATACAGTGTTATCCTCTGCAGTGTTCTTAGGGAAGTTGACCACTATTACTTGGTTGCTATACCTGTAAATGATCTGACTTCATTCATATGATGAAATCGTTGGCAGTGGTTAATGCTATTGCTTGTGTACTCTGGTCAAGGAATACCGGTAAACTATACCCGCATTCATAGGAAGAGGGTGCCAATTTAAACGACTGCAGTAAAAACATACGCCAGCTGAGGGCCGAGGGGAGCGTTTTTTCTACGGAACCTAGGTGAAAAAGTTGTGGACTGCCGAATTCCTCGGTCTCATTGTGCAGACGCGTTGGATGGCGCCGGTCGGTCGGCGGCCGCGTCCAGATAGGCTGACTAGCGCCAAGGTGTCGCTGCTGCTATGGGCAGAGCATTGATGTCCGGCAATAAAGCAGAGGATGGGCCGTTGTTAGACAAGAAGCTGATGAGATGACTGTATTTCTGCGAATTTCCGTGGGACAGGTCAGTGGCGCCCAGACGTCCAGACGCTGGTACGAAACATATTTGTGAAGGCACGAGGCTTTTAGCGAGTTTATGGCTCTTATTTGAAAAGTTTGAAATGGGCACGACAGGGGAGATAACAATCTTTTATGGAGGGCTGTGGTTCCATCCAGTTCATGCTATTAGCAAAAGACATGGCATAAACGTGTTGGAAAGAGGCTGTGCAGCTGAATCTTTTTTCCTTTTCTCCCAATTAATTTTTAAAGTCGCCAATTGAGCAAACCTGTGTATGCAAAGCAAGGGGCGGTCTTCCAGCTGTGAATGCCGTCGTCCAGCTCGTGATTGGCTTGTGCTAAAGTGAGAGTAGTCTAAGATGTAAGTGTGCTAGGCTACCGATCTGACGAGGAAACTGAGTAAAAGAGAAGAGGACAGTCTTGTACTGGCACTTCGCTGATAAGGAACTGCATGTCTTTACCTAAATGGTGAGACTTATATCCTTCGCTAGTGTGTCACTTAGAGCCTGTGCCAGTCGCCACCTGAACTGTCAGAGGTACTGCTTCTAGCATCACCCACACAACGAGTGATGTGTGGATGTACTTATTTGTTTTGAGTCGGCCGTCTAAGCATTTGACACATTCCGTCACGCATAGTCGTGGCACAGAGTCATATTTGTTTGGCAGACCAGCAAATCGGTCCACCTGCACACTGGAATCCTCTGGTGTTTCAGAGGCTCATAGGGAAGTACCTGCGTACCGAATTAGCCACACGCGAGACCGCATACTTACATTATTCAGGCGCGCGTCATTAATAACAGATTGCTGCCGTCCATGACTCCAGTCGCCGAGCACATCGTGGTGTGCTGCCCTGACCTGCAGGAGGGTAAAGTATTCGCTGCTATGGCGTAGGGCTCCAGTATATGCTACTCAGCAACCTGTTCTTAGGAACCATATTTTTCTTTATGGAATAGTAGAGATGCTTGATAGTAGCATAGTTTTTGGGCGATGTCACGGATTCACATGTATGAAGTCAGATAAAGCGATTAGTTCTGGTTAGTGTTGTGTGTTGATCTCTTGCTGATCACTTTGTTCGCCATAGACCGCATAACATTGAAAGCGTTAGTCCAATAAAAAAATGTTTGTGTGCCATTCCTTTATCCATCTGTTTTGTTATGTTGCGAATGAATAAATCTATTGTTATTTAGACCACAACTCCTCCCAGTGTTCTGATTAACATTATTTTTGCCATTTTTATTAAAGTCATGATTACAATGGAAAGTAGGAAGCTGCAAACGGGGAACGAAAGTTTTTATGGAAAAACTTCATTGCACAAGAATTTTTAAGCTAAATCTATGAAAATTTTTATGTGACTTCCCTGTTAGAAATAAAACATGTACATATCACTGTCTTTGGAAATTTAAACCATAAAATAGGTGGTGAAACATTTTATGAAAATATTTCATTGTGAAAAAATTTTTAAAGCAAAAGCTCATAACTTGGTGTTTGGCTTCTCTGCTTTCGGAAAGCCAAGCCTTAGGGGTCAAATAGGGTATGACTGATTCATGGGCCCATCATCGCCTAGCCCCATCTGCTAAGGATAGGAAATTGAAGTTTGGAAAGGGTGTGGCTCTTATACTGTAGGCATCATTTAAGAAGGGTTTGTACGAAATTCCACTCCTAAGGGGAGTGAAAGGGTTTTTGAAAGTACGTCGCTATTAAGGGAATATTGGAGCTAGAACTACGAAAACTGGTGTATGGTTTCTCAGTCAGAAAATGAAAATAAATGTTTCAGCATTTTTGGAAATCCAACGACTAAAGGGTAAAATAGTGGGTGTATGTTTTCTTTGAAAACAAATAATTACTAAAGAACTTCTTAACGATTTTTAAGGCTACATCCATGACAACTGGTATTTTACTTCTCGATTAGAAATTTTTAAAAAAAACTTGTTTCAATGTTTCTGGAAATTCAACACCTAAGGCAGTGCGATAGGGAATGATAATTTTGAGGAAATATTTCATTACATTAAAAGCTTTTTAAAGCTAAATTTATGAAAGTTGACATTTCGCATTTCGGTTAAATATAGAGAAATACACTAAAGCAACAGAGAAACTGGTATAGGCATGCGTATTCAAATATAGAGATTCGTAAACAGGCAGAATACGGCGCCGCGGTCGGCAACGCCTAAAAAGAACAAGTGCCTGGTGGAGATGTTAGATCGGTTACTGCTATTACAATGGCAGGTTAGCAAGATTTAAGTGAATATGAACTTGTTATGTAGAGCGATGGGACACAGCATCTCTGAGGTAGCGATGAAGTGAGGATTTTCCCGTTCGACCATTTCACGAATATACCGGTAAAACATAAAATATCCAACATCGCTGCAGCCGGAAAAAGATCCAGCAAGAACGGGACCAACGACGACTGAAGAGAATCGTTCAACGTGACAGAAGTGGAACGCTTCCGCAAATTGCTGCAGATTTCAGTTCTGGACCATCAACAAGTGTCAGCGTGCGAACCATTCAACAAAACATCATCGATATGGGCTTTCGTAGTCGAAGGTTCATTCGTGTACCCTTGATGACTGCACGACACAATGCCTTACGCCTCACCTGGGCCCGTCAACACCGACGTTGTACTATTGATGAGCGGAAACGAGTTTCGTTTCAAATTGTATCGAGCGGATAGACGTGTACGGATGTGGAGACAACCTCATGAGTCCTTGGACCCTGCATGTCAACAGGGGTATGTTCAAGTGGTGGAGGCTGTGTAACGCAGTTGAGTGTGTGCAGTTGGAGTGATATGGGACCACTGATAGGTCTAGATACGATTCCGACAAGTACCGCATACGTAAGCATCCTGTCTGATCATCTGCATCCATTCATGTCCATTGTGTATTCCGGCAGACTTGGGAAATTCCAGCAGAACGATACGACACCCCATACGTCCATAATTGCTACAGAGCCACACCAGGAACACTCTTTTGAGTTTAAATACTTCCACTGGCCACCAAAGTCCCCCACGTGAACATTATTGAGCATATGTCACGCTGTTCAGAAGATATACCCTCGTACTCTAACGGACTTATGGACAGCCCTGCAGTATTCACGGTGTCAATTCCCTCCAGCAAACTTCAGACATTAGTCAAGTCCATGCCATGCTGTGTAGCAGCACTTCTGCGTGCTCGCTCGGGGCCCACACAAGATTAGGAAGCTGTAGCGGATACTTTGACTCTTCAGTGTATTTGTTAGGGGTTGAAAGTCGCTTGTAAATATCTCCATAAGAACGCAAAAGGTATGATTAACAAGAACTTTGGACTCCAGCTACCAGAATCCCTTTATGGTCAGAAGCACTTTTGGAGAAGTGGCCTTAATTAGCGTGAAAGGCTTATAAAATGTTGCAGTTTATGAACAACATAAAAATTCGATTAAATAAAAACAAAACAAAAAAATCTCTGCAGGTCTACGGTCTTTGTGAGCAAGGCTGCAAGCGCTAAGTTAATTAGCTATGGTGCTCATGGATGACATCTCATGCCGAAAGTGTAGCATCATCACTCCTGATTCACCTTTTCCATTACAGTTATGATAGTTTCACTCGTTTTACTTGCCACGTTCCTTCTTGTGTCAGTACTCATATCTCATGATCCTCTCGTTCCATTTCTTGTTGATCTACATGATGGGTTTCCTTTCTTGTTTCCAATTCCTTCCTTTTTCTGTTGTCTCCTGTGTATGAGTTGGGTTCTAAGCGCAACAACACATACAGTGTAAACACTTAAATAAAGCATATTTACCATATAAGCATATTCATTTCCATTAGTGATCCAACTGCCATAAATTTATCCTTTTCTATATTGTGTCCAAACTTCTGTATTTCTCTCTTTCCTCTTATTTGTTTAGGGAAGACATTGGTTGGCTCCCCTAATCAAAGCTCCTTTCGAGAATTAAAAGGAAAACCCTCACCGCTCACAAAAAAGGTTCAAATATGCTTCTGACAGGGTCTCGCAAAACCTCTCACCTCAAATTTACTCCCCCATAAAAAAGAGGTGTCAACCTCGACAACGACTATGCCTAGAGTAACTCAGACACCGGTTACACGGCGTTAAAATACATTTACCTACAACTGCAACTTCATCATCCTGTTAGAAGTAAATCATTAAAAAAAATGATTGGGCACTCATTTCATACCGAAATAGAAGAAATAAAATTGCTATGATACGTTCAAACAGCACCACCTATCAGTCAGCTTCTGCAATTTCTCTTATCACTCTACGACTTCCATTCTTTATGAAAGCAACTCATAAATAAAAAACGCAGTTGTCTGAAACTTCCGAAATCTATCACATCTGTATATTTGCCAAAGACCACAGCCCTCCAACACTTGCTAGTTATCAATTATTCTGGCAACCTTAGTACTCATGGATTCAATAACTTATTCATCTCTATCTTTATTCAAAAGAAATTAGACTTAAAGCAATCACGATGGTACGGAAGTCCCAACATGTAAACTTAAATGAAAAAGAAATGAGCAGACACAGCAGTAATGACTCTACAAACCTCTTCAGATTGCACAAGGAAAAAAATATCTGACAGATACGTTGTAAACCATGACGAATAAATTTAACCATAACCTCCAAAATTCGGCGACAAACTACAATTTGTCGTGTTGGATCCTAGAGACTAATCTCTACATTACAATTGTAATCTATGAATTGTTTAATGTTGGACACACGACGAACCCCACACGACTTTTTCGACTTAATGGTCTCAACTTCTACTGCACTTGCGTTGACGATACTTCGGACTTGCTAGTTATCAATTATTATCATCTTTTGGCAACATGACTTTTGTTTACTTGAAAAATGTTGAGATTTTTTCTAACCTTTTGTCTAGCACAAAATGCCCTGCACATGAAATAGGGCCACCACAAAGAGAATAAACTAACACAAATTTCTCTCACCTGAGAAAAGATAAGGGTAGCAAATCTGCTATAACAATAAACATAACACTCACATACCATGTGACTATTACAAAGAAAACTACTAACACATGAACATTAAGTCTTGTATTATGTTACACGTACCTGACAGCTCCTCCAGGTTCGTCTTTGACTACCCTTCTTCAGTACTCCAATTTACTGCTGTGGTAGAGGGTGATAATTTCTCGCCATGTTCCACAAGTCAAACGAATATATTTCTACTATTTTGATAAGTAACACACGTCTCTCCTGGCCACGTGATCCCTAGTAAAATAAAAACTCGTTATTTTTGTAGAAATTGCTCCACTTACCACCGTTTTAATTATAATGTTGGAAATGACCTCTATCTTGGGGGCGAAATCTATCATAGCAATGGTCATTTCAATATGGCTGAGGTCTGAAATTTGATTTTTCTGGCTCCTATGGCCTATTCCTTGCATTCTCATTCTCTCTCACAAACTTCAAACTTCAGTTTATGTAGTAATCCTTTAAATGCTTCCCCAACTTTGCAGCGTCCTCCAAGAACTTGTCTGTAATTCACTGGCAGCTTTATATAACGCAGACGAACAGTTTCGGTAGAACTAAGCAATAGATCCAAAAACAAATTCTTCCTTAGCACAGGTTCAAAGAACTTCACTGGATTATGAAAATTCGATCCTTCAAAATTCCAGCTTACCACAATATCACATTTGATTCGGTTCCGCACCTTGCTCGGCCAATAATTCGATATAGGTCTCTGAACCTCCTATATGATTCACACTCTAATGCTACAGGTTGCATTCGTGCAGAAGCTTCAGGCTCCAGATACCCGCCTATGAATTCTAACTGATGGGCTAGAGGCCAGCTGCCAGGCAAAGAGTGATCAGTTTGTACAGTCCATGTGTGTAGATGTGTTACACTTCGATTGTCCCTGAACATCTGAAACTTGTACACTGATAGAAAGTGTTTAAAATCAAAAGACCCACTCTCGTGCAACATTATGCAAGCACTCGTAGAAGAGTAGTGATTCTCTCTTTGCTCATGAGAAACAGGACAATATTCATGATCACGGCTCACTGCTGTGCTTGCTCACATAACGTACCGCATATTTTCTCTATGCGGAGTGCAATTGTGACTGCTGTTTTCGTTTTTCCGCCAGCTTAAGACATGAGCAACTTCCTTAAAATACTCATAATTGTTGACCTTTGCATGCATGTTCTCGTGGTACCATTTGTTTATCTCGTCTTGGTTATTCAGAACAAAGGAGGGAATTTATCTCTTCAGTCTCCGCGAAGAGAATAGGTTGCGAGCTTGCAGAGCCTTCTCTCGTACTGCGAATTTCCTGTTCCATAACCTCTCGATCTCTAACCGGCAGTCGCTCTAACGCTCCTTTTGGCTGATGCTCAGTTTCTCCTGAAACTTTATTAACCTTCTCCCATATTTCATTTAAATATCTTTCAACTCAATTCATCTGCCAATGTTGCTCGACCACACTTGGTTCAAAATTGTTCACCTTCGTCTCCATGGTGGTAATATCAACTAATTTTTTTTCAACCTCAGCTAGCCACCCCTCAACGATTACTATCCTTTCTTCTTGGACTCGTGCGGTCTCCTCGCATTGCTTGACATGTTCAGTTCGTTTGTCTGTCATGATGCAAATTTTCTTCTTTGATTCCATCTCGCTACCAAAACGTCGCACAATCTACTGTCTCACTTCTTCCTAGGCTCATCTCATTTCTTGTAATTCTCTGTTCAAGGATATATACTACCGGCCATTAAAATTGCTACACCACGAAGATGACGTGCTACAGACGCGAAATTTAACCGACAGGAAGACGATGCTGTGATATGCAAATGATTAGCTCTTCACAGCATTCACACAAGGTTGGCGCCGGTGGCGACACCTACAACGTGCTGACATGAGGATAGTTTCCAACCGATTTCTCATACACAAACAGCAGTTGACCCGCGTTGCCTGGTGAAACGTTGTTGTGATGCCTCGTGTACGCAGAAATGCTTACCACAACGTTTCCGATTGTAGCCTATCGCGGTTGCCGTTTATCATATCGCGACATTGCTGCTCGTGTTGGTCGAGACCGAATGACTGTTAGCAGAATATGGAATCGGTGGGTTCAGGAGGGTAATACGGAACGCCGTGCTGGATCCCAACAGCCTCATATCACTAGCAGTCGACATGACAGGCATTTTATCCGCATGGCTGTAACGGATCGTGCAGCCACGTCTCGATCCATGAGTCAACAGATGGGGACGTTTGCAAGACAACAACCATCTGCACGAACAGTTCGACGACGTTTGCAGCAGCATGGACTATCAGCTCGGAGACCATGGCTGCGGTTACCCTTGGCGCTGCATCACAGACAGGAGCGCCTGCGATGGTGTACTCAGCGACGAACCTTGGTGCACGAATGTTTCTGTGTGCAGCATCATGATGGTCGCATCCGTGTTTGGCGACATCGCGGTGAACACACATTGGAAGCGGGTATTCGTCACCGCCATACTGGCGTATGACCTGGCGTGATGGTATGGGGTGCTATTGGTTTCACGTCTCGGTCACCTCTTGTTCGCATTGAAGTGCTCTGAACAGTGAAAGTTACACTTCAGATGTGTTACGACCCGTGGCTCTACCCTTCATTCGATCCCTGCGGAACCCTAGTTTTCAGCAGGATAATGCACGACCGCATGTTGTAGATCCTGTACAGAAAATGTTCGACTGCTGCCCTGGTCAGCACATTCTCCAGATCTCTCACCGACTGAAAACGTCTGGTCAATGGTGGCCGAGCAACTGGCTCTTCACGATACGCCAGTCACTACTCTTGAATTGTAGTATCGTGTTGAAGCTGCATGGGCAGCTGTAGATGTACACGCCATCCAAGCTCTGTTTGATTCAATGCCCAGGCGTATGAAGGCCGTTATTACGGCCAGAGTTGGTTGTTCTGAGTACTGATTTCTCATTATCTATGCACCCAAATTGCGTGAAAATGCAATCACATGTCAGTTCTAGTGTAATATATTTGTGCAATGAATACCCGTTTATCATCTGCATTTCTTCTTGGTGTAGCAGTTTTAATGGCCAGTAGTGTATGATTATCTATTGTCTGTTGTGAGTAGAAGGTTGATGCCTTTCAGGTGGTTCTGTAATTCTTACACAGTCTCGCACAGGAAAGCAATGCCATCAAGAAAATTATTTCTGATGACGTAATTTCCTAAGAGCATTTTTCAATCCGGTAGAGGTCGTATTCGCACTTCAGTTGTAATAATTGATTTGTTGCTGTAATGGTTCCCGCTTCGCTGGTAAAGGGCATACTTCATTCTTCAAATGGTTCAAATGGCTCTGAGCACTATGGGACTTAAGTTCTTAGGTCATCAGTCGCCTAGAACATAGAACTACTTAAACCTAACTGACCTAAGGACATCACACACATCCATGCCATAGGCAGGATTCGAACCTGCGACCGTAGCGGTCGCTCGGTTCCAGACTGTAGCGCCTAGAACCGCTCGGCCATTCCGGCGGGCATACTTTGTTCTTCAGTCGAGATACCTGTTTAACATTCACATTTATTTGTACGTCTTGACTCGGCACAGCAGTTGTTTATTAATGGAGCGATGTGCTTGGGCTGAGTACACTTTTATGGTTGGTGCCTATTACATGGCGAGTAGCGCAGAGGTTTTATCAACTAAAATATCCCAATCACCGTATGCCGCATCATCTGAGGTTACTGCTGTGCATCAACGTATGCGTGAGACTACATCATTTAACAGATTACCTGGACAGGGGCAAAGTCGCTAAGTACGAACTCTGAAATTTGAGGAAGCAGCATGTGGAGCAAGACCGTTCCATCTGCCCTCGTGTCATTGCGCGTAACATTGGAACGAATCACACGAGTATAAGAAACGTCCTTTATGAACAACTGTCACATCCATTTCACTTACTGCGTGTGTACAACCTAGAACCAAGTAATCATCCACTCAGAGAACAGTTTTCGCACTGTGTTAAATGCATCCTACATTTCCATTCTCTGTGCTGTTTACAGATGAAACGTTATTAAACAAAATTTTCATCCCGGTTAAATAAAAAAATACATTATTTACCGAGAGTGCACCTAAATACAAAAGCAGCAGTCACGCATTTAAAAAAAAACCGTTCGTAGCCCATCTTACATTTGTCAAAGTAAGTCTCTACAGTAATTGTAAGTACAGTTATTGTATTTTCTGTATAGTCTGTATAGTTATATACAAATGTCCTTCGAAAGTGCATGAGTGTCTGATGGAACAGGCACTTCTGATGATCTACAGCCATATTAAATATATGAAATGCATTTGCAAATTGCGAATACAATTATCAATCAACCGTACCGTTTACTAGAAACAAAGGAAAATTTGTGCCGGACTGGGACTCGAACGCGGATTTCTCGCTTATCACGAGCCCTTGTCTTAACCTTGTCTTAACCTACGTACAGGTGTATGAAACTCTAGAATTTTCCAAATCTATTAAAAACTGTGGTAAAAATTGAGATAAATAACTATAAAATTTGAGTATTTTCTAAACATGAAGTTTAAAATATAACAGCACATTCATTTTTTCATAAATTAAATAATTTCTAGAGTTTCATACACCTGTAAGTATGGTTTGTATGCTGTACAAAATTCATCGAAGAATCTCTCTTACTTATGAAGAAACGTGTACCTATAGCAACAAATGCAGCCAATAGAAGTGAAAAAATGATGAACTTTCACATGTAAAAAAAAATTATTTTGTTATATTTTTGAACTTCCACTGCTATGACTGTGAATCCTGAATCCTTCCTGGTCATGCAGACAAAGTTTTATGAATTTATTTGTAATAGTATAGACAGTGGAAATTAAAATGTCCTGTGGTGTCTCTCCTGCTCCAAGACGGCCCGTTTGACGTCCTACCCCCCTTAACAGAATCTCAACTCTTTTCCATTCTGCTGCAATTATTATCCAATAGTATGAACTTAATGACAGCTACCATGCATACAGAGAATGAAGGTGGATTTGACACATTTCATGGTTATTAAGAGCTGCCACGCTGAAGTAAATTTGCATTCCCAGGTGGCAGTAACTGTCAGCCATTAAGACAATTTTTTATTATTATGGTATTACTTTTGATTTTAATTACTGTATTTTCAGTTATTCTATTGCTCTGTTTGATGTGTACCTGGAGACGGAAGATTAATCCTCTGAGCCATTAGTAGAGGACGTTGTGGTAGAGAAGGGCTGGCACTGTAATATGCTGTTGAAGTTGTTATTTGTGACGCAGCTTCGCGAACGTGGGCATACAGCAGACAGAAGTACAGATGTGAACTTGCGCGATACAGTACAGAAGGTTTGAACAGACGGGGAACTAGGTCGGATAGCGCAGCCTGGAACCAAGGGGCTCAATATCTGGTTGCGCTGCACAGCGTAGTGACGTGGGGAAATTTATCTCTGCTGTACACATTCACGACGGCAGTAAACACGCGCGCGTGGAAGTTCCCCGTATCTGCTAAGCTAAGGCATCCAACACGGCTAGAGGAGAACTCAGAGAACCCCACAACACTCGGTGATCATTGTCTGCACTCTTGCTCGTGTACATTTGCAAAGTCCAGATGACAGTTTACTGCCTATTGCAGGGTTGAACATCTTTCCACGCACATGACATACCTGGTATTCAGTTGCCCCTACCGATGTCGTCTGATGCATCCCGCAATTCTATTCTGGTCGCCAAAAACCGCTACGAGATTTTCATATTTTCTCACTGGCTACGCGCAAGTAATTAACCCTACAGCAAAAAATAATAGCATCTTACTGTAGAGAATATAACGTACGAGGCGTGTTTTTTAAGTAAATACCATTTTGAAATTAAAAAAAGACGTGCTAAGATATCTCAATAATTTTATCTTTAAATGAAAGCCTGTACCTTATCTACTTTTCTACAAATTTCCGTCAATATAGAGGCACTTGTCATAACATTGTACCAGTTTTTGAATACCCTCCTCATAGAAGTCTGACGCCTGACTTGTTAACCACAGCATCAACACTGTTTTGACTCCGTCATCGTCTTGAAGACGCTGACTGCCCAGGTGTTTCTTCAAGATAAAACATGGGTGGCCTCGTCACACCAGAATCAAAGCGACAGTCCATGGAATGGCGGCATTCAGATTCACCCAGAAAAGTGAAGTATAAGCAAACAGTTTCTGCCCGAAAAATCATGTGCACAGTTTTTTGGGAGTATTGCTTGTGGAATTTCTGCCTCGTAATGAGACAATCAATGCAGCAGCTTACTGTAAGACATTGCACAATCTGCGCCGTTCAATTCAGAACAAAAGACGAGGCAAGTTGAGCAAGGGCATCGTTTTGCTGCAAGACAATGTCCATCCGCATGTGGCGAATCAGACCAAAGATCTCATTACATCTTTTCGATGAGAAACTCTAGATCATCCTCTGTACAGCCCCGATCTTGGGCCCAGTAACTACCATCTGTTCCTGCACTTGAAGAAACACCTGGGCGGTCAGCGCCTTCAAGACGATGACGAAGTCAAAACAGTGGTGATGCAGTGGTTAACAAGTCAGGCGGCAGACTTCTGTGAGGAGGGTATTCAAAAACTGGTATAACGTTATGACAAGTGCCTCAATATTGACGGAAATTATGTAGAAAATTAGATTAAGGTACAGGCTTTCATGTAAAAATAAAATTGTTGAGATATCTTAGCACATCTTTGTTTAATTTCAAAACGGTACTTACTAGTTACGTTTTGTACTGGGATTCGTTTTCGTTAGAGGCAGTAGATTTCGAGTTACTCATGAAAAACGTACAAAAGTGACCTTCAAACACATCCCCACTCCCACACTCAGTCAGGATTTCTGGAATGTTCTTCACGGCAGTCCCTCCTATCACTGTACAAGAATTTGCTACTGCGCGAAGTATTTCCCACATTCGCCATTTTTCGGTCTTCATTGACTGGCGTTATTCCGCCACCGGCTTAGCCGAGCACTTGCGTTGTTGTGGTCATCAATCGGAAGACTGGTTTGATGCAGCTCTCCATGCTACTCTATCCTGTGCGAGGTTCTTCATTTCCGAATAACTACTGCAACCTACATGCTTCTGAATTTGCTTACTGTACTCATCTCTTGGTCTCCTTCTATGATTTTCGCACCCCACGCTTCTCCCCAGTTCTAAATTGGTGATACCTTGATGTCTCAGGACGTGTCCTATCAAGTAAACCTTTCTTCGAGTCAAGTTGTGCCACAAATACCTCTTCTCCCCAATTCTATTCAGTACCTCCTCATTGGTTACGTGATCGACCCACATTCTGTAGTACCAAGTTTCGAAACCTTCTGTTCTCTTTTGTCTAAACTGTTTATCGTTCATGTTTCTCTTCCACATATATGGCTACACACCAGACAAATACCTCCAAAAAAGAATTCCTAACACTTAAATCTACACTCCTGGAAATTGAAATAAGAACACCGTGAATTCATTGTCCCAGGAAGGGGAAACTTTATTGACACATTCCTGGGGTCAGATACATCACATGATCACACTGACAGAACCACAGGCACATAGACACAGGCAACAGAGCATGCACAATGTCGGCACTAGTACAGTGTATATCCACCTTTCGCAGCAATGCAGGCTGCTATTCTCCCATGGAGACGATCGTAGAGATGCTGGATGTAGTCCTGTGGAACGGCTTGCCATGCCATTTCCGCCTGGCGCCTCAGTTGGACCAGCGTTCGTGCTGGACGTGCAGACCGCGTGAGACGACGCTTCATCCAGTCCCCAACATGCTCAATGGGGGACAGATCCGGAGATCTTGCTGGCCAGGGTAGTTGACTTACACCTTCTAGAGCACGTAGGGTGGCACGGGATACATGCGGACGTGCATTGTCCTGTTGGAACAGCAAGTTCCCTTGCCGGTCTAGGAATGGTAGAACGATGGGTTCGATGACGGTATGGATGTACCGTGCACTATTCAGTGTCCCCTCGACGATCACCAGTGGTGTACGGCCAGTGTAAGAGATCGCTCCCCACACCATGATGCCGGGTGTTGGCCCTGTGTGCCTCGGTCGTATGCAGTCCTGATTGTGGCGCTCACCTGCACGGCGCCAAACACGCATACGACCATCATTGGCACCAAGGCAGAAGCGACTCTCATCGCTGAAGACGACACGTCTCCATTCGTCCCTCCATTCACGCCTGTCGCGACACCACTGGAGGCGGGCTGCACGATGTTGGGGCGTGAGCGGAAGACGGCCTAACGGTGTGCGGGACCGTAGCCCAGCTTCATGGACACGGTTGCGAATGGTCCTCGCCGATACCCCAGGAGCAACAGTGTCCCTAATTTGCTGGGAAGTGACGGTGCGGTCCCCTACGGCACTGCGTAGGATCCTACGGTCTTGGCGTGTATCCGTGCGTCGCTGCGGTCCGGTCCCAGGTCGACGGGCACGTGCACCTTCCGCCGACCACTGGCGACAACATCGATGTACTGTGGAGACCTCACGCCCCACGTGTTGAGCACTTCGGCGGTACGTCCACCCGGCCTCCCGCATGCCCACTATACGCCCTCGCTCAAAGTCCGTCAACTGCACATACGGGTCACGTCCACGCTGTCGCGGCATGCTACCAGTGTTAAAGACTGCGATGGAGCTCCGTATGCCACGGCAAACTGGCTGACACTGGCGGCGGCGGTGCACAAATGCTGCGCAGCTAGCGCCATTCGACGGCCAACACCGCGGTTCCTGGTGTGTCCGCTGTGCCGTGCGTGTGATCATTGCTTGTACAGCCCTCTCGCAGTGTCCGGAGCAAGTATGGTGGGTCTGACACACCGGCGTCAATGTGTTCTTTTTTCATTTCCAGGAGTGTATATTCGAGGTTAACAAACTTCTCTTATTCAGAAATGTGTTTCTTGCAATTGCCAGTCTACATTCTATACCCTCCCTACTTCGGCCGTCAGAGTTATTTTGCTGCCCGAATAGCAGTACTAATCTACTCGTTTCTTAATCTAAATCCCTTAGCATCACCTGATTTACTTCGACTGCGTTCCCTTATCGTTGTTTTGCTTTTGTTTATGTCCATCTTACATCCCTCTTTCAAGACGCCGTCCATTCGTTCAACTGCTATTCCAAGTCCTTTGCTGACTGTGACAGAATTACGATGTCGTCGGCAAACCTTAAACTTTTCATTTCTTCTCCCTGAACTTTAATTTCTACTCCAAATTTTTCTTTGGTTTCCTTCACTGCTTGTTCAATGCACAGATTGAATAGAATCGCGGATAGGCTAGAACCCTGTTTCATTCCCTTCTCAACCACTGCTTCTCTCTTATGCCCCTCGATTCTTATAATTGCCGTCTGGTTTCTGTACAAATTTAAATAACTTTTCGCTCCCTGTATTTTATCTCTGCTACCTTCAGAACTTCAAAGAGAGCATTCCGGTCAACATCGTCAAAAGCTTTCTCTAAGTCTACAAAGGCTATAAACGTAGTTTTGTCTTTCCTTAACCGTTCTTCTAAGGTAAGTCGTAGGGTCACAATTGCCTTGCGTTTTCCTACATTTCTCCGGAATCGAAACTGATCTTCCCCGAGATCGGCTTCTACCAGTTTCCCCATTCTCCTGGAAAGAATTCGTGTTAGTATTTCGCAACCATGAGTTACCAAACTGATACTCCGGTAATTCTCAAACCTGTGAGCAACTGCTTTCTTTGGAATTTGAATTACTACATTCTTCTTGAAGTCTAAGAGTATTTCGCCTGTCTCATACATCACGCACACCAGATGGAAGAGTTTTGTCATGGCTGGCTCCCCCAAGGCAATCAGTTCTGACTTGTTTTGACTTACATCTTTCATAGCTCTGTCAAATTCTTCTCGCAGTATGACTGTATATCTCCCATCTAATCTTCATCTATGTCGTCTTCACTTTCTATAATATTACCTTCAAGTTCATTTCCCTTCTACAGACTCTATATATACTCCTTAAACCTTTCAGCTTTCCCTTCTTTGCTTGAGACTGGTTTTCCATCTGAGCTCTCTGATATTCATACAGTTGCATCTCCATACTCCAAAGGTCTTTTTAATTTTCCAGTAGGTGTTATCCACACTTTCCCTAGCGAAATACGCTTCTAGAAACCTTACGCTTGTCCTCTAGCCATTCCTGCTTACCATTTTGCACTTCCTGTCAATCTCATTTTTTAAACAATTGTATTTCATTTCTCCTGCTTTATTTTCTGCATTTTAAAATTTTCTCCTTTCATAAATTAAATTCCGTATCTCTTCTGTTACCCAAAGATTTCTACTAGGCCTTTTCTTTTTACCTATTTGATCCTCTGCTGCCTTTACTATTGCATCTCGTAAAGCTACCCATTCCTCTTCTACTGTATTCCTTTCCCCTGTTCTAGTCAATTGTTGCCTAATGCTCCCTCCGAAATTCTCAACAACCTTTGGTTCTTTCAACTTATTCAGGTCCCATCTCCTTAATTTCCTATCTTTTTTTTCAATTTTTTCAGTTTTAATCTACAGTTCATAACTAATAAATTGTGTTCAGACTCTACATCTGCCGATGGAAATGTCTTACAATTTAAAATTTTGTTCTTAAATCTCTATCTAACCACTATATAATCAGGTGGAAACCTTCCAGTGTCTCCAGGTCTCTTCGACGTACACAACCTTTTATGATTCTTACACAAAGTGTTGGCGCTAATAAATTATGCTTTGTTCATAATTCTACCAGACGGATTCCTCTTTGGTTCCTTTCCCCAACTCCATATTCGCCTACTACGTTTCCTTCTCTTCCTTTCCCTACTATCGAATTCCAGCCCCCTTAAGAATTAAATTTTCGTCTCCTTTAATTATCTGAATAATTTCTTTTAACTCACCATACATTTCTTCAATCTCTTCGTCATCTTCGGAACTTGATGGCATATAAACTTGTGCTACTATGGTACATGAGGATTCCAGGTCTATCTTGGCTACGATAATGCATTCACTATGTTGTTCATAGTAACGTATCCGCACTCTTACTTTCTTATCTATTATTAAACCCAATTCTGTATTACCCCTATGTAACTTTGTATTTATAACCCTATATCCATCTACCAGAAGTCCTGTTCCTTCTGCCACCGAACGTCATCATTTCCCTCTACATGGAACGTCAACTTGTCCATTTCCACTTCTAAATTTTCTAACCTCCCTGCCTGCTTAAGGGATCTAATATTCCACGCTCCGACCCGTGGAATGCCCGTTTTGTTTCTCCTGATGACGCCGTCCTCCGGAGTAGTCCCTGCCCGGAGATCCGAATGAGAGGTTATTTTACCTCCGGAATATTTTACCCAAGAGGACGCCATCATCATTTAACCACGTAGTAGAGCTACATCTCATCGAGAAAAATTCTGGCTCTCGTTTCCTCTTGCTTTCAGCCGTTTGCAGTACCTGTACAGCGAAGCCGTTCTGGTTGAGGTTATAAGACCAAGTCAATCAGTCATCCAGACTGCTTCCCTGCAACTACTGAAACAATTGCTGCCTCTCTTCTGTCCGTTCAAAAGACCCCATTCCATTTTGGTTGCACGTGTGGTACAGTTATCTACACCGCTGAGGCACGCAGGCTGCGCCACCGACGGCAAGGCCACGATTCACGGGGCGAGTTGACCACTTAAAAATCGTAAAATTAACAAATGTTGTGATTTTTGACGGCATAAAATAAACAATTACGTCATTGTATTTCTCAGGCCTTCTGGCTACAGAACTATTGCTGTTGTAAGGGTTAGGTTTGGATCGAACTGTGAACGTCGTTAGTTTTAGCGTAACATTCACACGAGTCGTTTTTCTTTCATTGCCATCAAGGGCACGTTTCAATTAATCACGTTAACGGAATAGCCGACTTTGCTGGTGGCGTAATAGCCCAATCAAAAGAGAACAAGGAAGATCGGCTATGGGGAATGATTATTGTAGTCGAAAATTTCAGTACAGTTGTAGGAAGGAGTATCACAAATAACATCACAGAAATCCTGACTGGTGATGGATGAGTGTGGCGTTGGAGGTGCCCTTGAAGGTCAGTTTCGTACGTTTTTCTTTAACAACTCGAAAATCGTGGTCTCCAGCGAAAACGTATTGCAGTACAAAATTTTACTACGTTAAATGTCCTACAGGAAGATTCCGTTCAGTTTCCTGTCGGACTAATATGTCGCGCATAGCGAGCAAGTGAATACAAAAATCTCGAGCATGGCTTTTGAAGACCATATAGAGACTTGCGGTTTACACGAAACGACTTCTGTAGGGGCAGCTGAATCATTGGTGTCGCTCCACCCCATCCCCTCGCCACCGCTCCTTCAGACATTAATTCCTTTACCTTGGGCTCTTGGAAAGACTTTTAGAAGTAAATTTAAATCTAGTGATCGTGGAAATGACTTGTTTTTTTTTTTCTTTTAATATAAGTTCTAAATAGACGTTGCTCCGTAAGGGAATTATATTTCTGGTCTGATTGCTGGAACTGAAAGCTATTGTCAACTAAGTGATAGTATACACTACCGGCCATTAAAATTGCCACACCAAGAAGAAATGCAGATGACGAATGGGTATTCATTGGGCAAATATATTATACTAGAACTGACATGTGATTACATTTTCAAGCAATTTGGGTCCATAGATCCTGAGAAATCAGTACCCAGAACAACCACCTCTGCCAGTAATAACGGCCTTGATACCCCTGCGCATAGAGTCAAACAGAGCTTGGATGGCGTGTACAGGTACAGATGCCCATGCAGCTTCAACACGATACCACAGTTCATCAAGAGTAGTGACTGGCGTATTGTGACGAGCCAGTTGCTCGGCCACCATTCACCAGACGTTTTCAATTGGTGAGAGATCTGGGCAATATGCTGGCCAGGGAAGCAGTCGAACATTTTCTGTGTCCAGAAAGGCCCGTACAGGACCTGCAACATGCGGTCGTGCATTATCCTGCCGAAATGTAGGGTTTCGCAGGGATCGAATGAAGGATAGAGCTACGGGTCGTAACACATCTGAAACGTAATGTCCACTGTTCAAAGTGCAGTTAATGCGAACAAGAAGTGACCGAGACGTGTAACCTGTGGCACCCCATACCATCACGCCGGGTGATACGCCAGTATAGCGATGACGAATACACGCTTCCAACGTGCGTTCACCGCGATGGCGCCAAACACGGATGCCACCATCATAATGCTGAAAACAGAACCTGGATTCATCCGAAAAAATGACCTTTTGCCTTTCGGGCACCCAGGTTCGTCGTTGAGTACACCATCGCAAGCGCTCCTGTCTGTGATGCAGCGTCAAGGGTAACCGCAGCCATGGTCTCCGAGCTGAGAGTCCATGCTGCTGCAAACGTCGTCGAACTGTTCGTGCAGATGGTTGTTGTCTTGCAAACGTCCCCATCTGTTGACTCAGAGATCAAAACGTGGCTGCACGATCCGTTACAGCCATGCGGATAAGATGTCTGTCATCTCGACTGCTAGTGAAGCGAGGCCGTTGGGATCCTGCACGGCGTTCCGTATTATCCTCCTGAACCCACCGATTCCATATTCTGCTAACAGTCATTGGGTCACGACCAACGCGAGCAGCAATGTCGTGATAAGATACATCGCAATTGCGATAGTCTACAGTCCGACCTTTATCAAAGTCGGAAACGTGATGCTACGCTTTTCTCCTGCTTACACGAGGCATCACAAAAACGTTTCACCAACGCCGGTCAACTGCTGTTTGTGTATGAGAAATCGATGGTAACTTTTCTCATGTCAGTACGTGATAGGAGTCGCCAACGGCGCCAACCTTGTGTGAATGCTCTGAAAAGCTAATCATTTGAATGTCACAGCATCTTCTTCCTGTCGGTTAAATTTCGCGTCTTTAGCACGTCATCTTCGTGGTGTAGCAATTTTAATGGCCAGTAGAGTAATATTGGTAACTGTTAAATAGTAAAAAAACGGTAATTTCCCAACCTCCATTTCTTTAAAAAATCGAGTCGCTCCGTTTTAAGACATATTTTTTCTTACGCATCTCAAACTTTTCGACGCCATATCGACTGAATTATGTGTCGTACAATGATGGAATTTTTGCAGTTACATTTAGTAACGTATTTCGATACTGTCTGCAAAATGTGTTGCGAGTAAGTAGAAGGGAAGCAATAAATTGAAACGTCATGTTTAACGCTGAAGTCTTATTACATGAACAGCGAAAATGAAGTAAGCGGCAAGTGTTTTTCCTCTCTTTGTTTTGCATTTGTGTTCATGGAGGAGGGCGGTCAGCAAGACAAAGTTTAGAAGTCTGAAATTATGTGTAAAATTTTTTGGAAGTCACTAAGTGCTTTCATACTGAAATACTGGATGAGTATAGTGTGGGTAATTTACCCGCCGTGAACTACTGTGCCTGAGTACACAGCCTGTAACACAGTTTCTAACTATCCTGCTGAGCCAAAACATTATGACCACCTGTTTAACAGCGTGTTGTTCCACTCTTCAAACACAGTAGAACAGGGATTCTGCTTGGAATGGATTCTAAAAGTCCTTGAAAGGATTCCAGAAGTACGTGCAACAGATGTCTACGAACAGGTCAAGCATTTCACGCAAATTACCGTATGGTGGTTCACGGGCACGCAACTGGCGCCTGATAATGCGTTCCAATGGGTACAGACCAGGCACGTTTTCCTGCCAAGACGAGAAGGATATATGATCGCTATGCACCTCTGCCATCGTTACCTGAACTTTTTCACCGTTTTGCAGGAAGAACAATATAAGATTCTCTCGAAAAACATACTGGATCTGCATTTATCGCCGGCCGCGGTGGCCGAGCGCTTCTAGGCGCTTCAGTCCGGAACCGCGCTACTGCTACGGTCGCAGGTTCGAATCCTGCCTCGGGCATGGATGTGTGTGATGTCCTTAAGTTAGTTAGGTTTAAGTAGTTCTAAGTTCTGGGGGACTGTTGACCATAGATGTTAAGTCCCATAGTGCTCAGAGCCATTTGAACCATTTTTTGACCTCCGATGTTAAGTCCCATAGTGCTCAGACTGCAAGCTGCTTTGAATGTCAATTCTTTTTCTATACCGAATTGGGCATGGTGTTTCCATATTTTTGTCCACACTCTATATATCAACAGTTCATAGTTTGATCAAAAGGGTGATACAAAATTCGAGCAGACGGACTCTACAGTGCGATTACTTGCAGATTAACAGTACAAAAGTGTCTGTAATAAAATTTCAACCTATTCCTATTTTTGGTACAAAACTTATGTCAAAGAAAACCAATTTGTCAACATTGTAATCACATGTACAGCAATTATCTTCATACAGTATCTGTACGTGTGCTGCCTAGTTAGTGTTGGGGGTAAGGTTTTGCGTTAGAATACTCGAGCTCGATTCCAAGTCAAGGTGTATATATAATTCAGTCCATAGTTATATAGTACACTGTTTCTTAAACGTGTTGATGAAACATGTGACAAATATCGATAATCAGTTAAAATGTATTATATGTCACAGGTCAGAAATAACTATAAAACTTATCAACGTGGAGATGTTAAAAATACATACGACATTCACTAAAAGAGGCCATTTTTTTTGCTGGGGAGAGGAAGGCAGTGAGGTACAACTGAAGAAAACTGAAGCAATGCTACAATGGATCGGACAGCATGCAGGGGTGTAGAGCAAGAAAGGGAAACGAGTAACCTTCTTTGAAAACGGAATAATTCTATTCAAACTGTTGTGTTGGCAGAAGAGCCAACACCGTGTTACGAGAGGAGGCCGAAATGCACGCGTTTTAGCTCACGCAGGCTGGCGTGAAGAGGGAAGAACTATACTGACGTGAGGTCTGGAACATGACAAGGAATGAGAATTCAGAAAGCGGACATAATTAGTTTGATACTTAACTTTAATCTATTAATGATGAACGTCGCTCTTGACGGGACATGATTCACAATATTGTCTGTTCAGAATTCATTCTAATTACTGAATATGGCGCCTTGCTAGGTCGTAGCAAATGACGTAGCTGAAGGCTATGCTAAACTTTCGTCTCTGCAATTAAGAGCGTATGTAGTCAGTGAACCATCGCTAGCAAAGTCGGCTGTACAACTGGGGCGAGTGCTAGGGAGTCTCTCTAGACTAGACCTGCCGAGTGGCGGCGCTCGGTCTGCAATCACTGACAGTGGCGACACGCGGGTCCGACGTATACTAAGGGACCGCGGCAGATTTAAAGGCTACCACCTAGCAAGTGTGGTGTCTGGCGGCGACACCACACAAACAATATCTCATGCTTTGTGTAAGACCAGCTGTACCTGTTGTATAAAGTCTTACCTTATGATGAAGGCCATCTAGGCCCGGAATTGAACTATCAAACCCGAGCGTATCCACTGCGTTAAACAGAAAACAGAGCTGCTGAGTAAGTGATGAACAGACTTGTACACGCGACTACAGTGTTGCTAAATTGCCTTTCTTTGATGTCCATTTTCTACCGAAAACATGCACAGGACATTTTCCTACTCTTGGTATGCAAGGAATCATGCTGTGGATTCCGAGTGCCCGAAGATTGCTTCACCCTGTACATTTATACGCTAGAATTTAGGCATAAATTCCGATAAACACCAAGGAAATGAAAAAGCCAGTATTTATCGAATCTTATATAGACGCTCATCAAGTAACGGCAATTAAATGACTAAACTTTCATTCCACTCCATTCGGAGCTGATGTTGATCAACAACAGAATGAAGTGGTCCTCGTGGGCACAAACACAATTCTATATTCGTTGCAGCACGGAAGAGTCCAGCCACCGAAACACGTATTGGTGTGGGTGATGCACGTGATGTGTCAGTTGGTGAAGATTGCTGGCTGGCGGCTGGTATGAAGACAGAAGTCTTCCCATCGCATCCCAGACACGCTCTGTCGGAGACAAAACAACGGGCTGGGAAGACCAGTCAAGGATCCGCACATTCCTCAATGCGTTTGTGATGCGAAATGCTGTGCGGCGTCCCGTATTGTCCTTCTGGCATACGGCGTTTGGTACCCAGAGTATGAACGATGTGACAACAGTGTTGTTGCCACATAGCAGCGGTGTACACATCCCGCTTTTAAGCGGCCCATGCTTGTCTGTTAGCCAGACAGGCAGGCTGCTGCACGTTAACAGCAGAACGTGCAGGCCGCTTTACTCCCATTCAAGCCAAGCTGTGCGCAACCCAAGCAGGCTAAATGAATATTGCTTGGGTGCCCGTCTTCCTGTTATGCAACGCTAAGCAGTAGTTTATTCTGTACGCTTCCATTGTAGGGTTACGAGCAGGGTTCGGTAAGTTGATGAAAAGTATTTTTTTATCCGAGTATCACAAGACAAGGATCAATGATGCATGTTGACTCATTCTAGGCCAGAAAATGATGGATTTTATTTTTTCCTTTTCTTATTTTTCGTCGTATTTCACACTTATTCGTATTTATTTGTTTTGCGAGTTCACCCTCATTAGATTAGTACTAGCTATTCTTAATTCGAACCCTCATGAGGTCACCTCTACTACAACTTTCCTGTAGTAAGCACAACTATCTCTGAAGGTCGAGACCCTTTGGATCTAAGAACCTGAAGATGTGTATTACATCGTTATGTTAACTGACGTAAGGTTTTGGAACTCTAGTTTCTGTAACCTTAGTGTGTTCCAGCCAGTATGATTCTAGTTATATCAATTTTAATAAGTTTTTCCATGGTTTGTGTTGTGGGTTCGCTGAATTCATTATAAGTTGCCAAAGCAGTTCATACTAAATGCCCCAAACGCATTTTATAAAACACGTAGTTCGTTTTTCATATTACGTTAATGTAAAAACTACATGTTTGAAATAAGAAGCTTTTTTCATACGCTTTCTTCGCACAATGTTGTATACCATCAGATTGCGGTATTTAATATACACTGAGCGATATTTATTTCCCCATTTCAATCAATGTTTGCCCTAAGTTTAGAAAGCTTATATACTGCTTATGGCTTCAAGTCCTTAGCACACAATTCCACACGCTTGTCAGCAAGTAAGTCTTTGTCCTCTTTTAAAATATTTATGGAGTGAGGAAACTACTGGTCAACATGTCGTAACGTACTTGATATTTTCAAATGAGTACATAGTAACTTATTACAAAATTTGCACTGCGAGACACCAACCGACCTACCGATACATCTCAAGTTGTCTCATAAACACTCGACAACTTTTCCCCTGCTGGACTTGGGTTCTGTTTCGTGACTGATATATATTCCGCAATTCTTGATTCCTCCAATTCCTCCCCAATCTCCTGTAAGTTTTTTTTTTTTCGTTTTGCTGTTCCCGCCGTTATGATAACTGAGCTGCAGTGAAACTACCTACGCAGACATATACCTGGCTAGTCACGTGGGATTGATAGCGCAGCCAGTTCTCAGGTGCAGCAGGCTGAACGGGTCCCGTGAAGGTTGTCAGGCTCGCGGAAACCCAAGATGGCCTGCTTTAACCGCTGTACTTCAGTAAATATGAACTCTTGTCTCCCTTTGGGCAGGTTGAACTGCTTTAATGGTTGCGGCGGAGATTGGGGCAGACAGGCTACAAGGAGAATTTGTACACTTATACGACATACTGGCGACGATTCAGCCTTCCTTCAAGAATTAAGAGATCACTCTTCCTGCCCAATCCAACCCTTCCCCACACCCTAATTACAGGTGTGTGAAGGGTGCATCGAGAATAGCTGCGTTCTGTGATCTTAATCAAGGCGTCTACACTGGCCTAAATCTGACCGCCACAAACAGAAGTGCGACTCATCGGTGAGCACCACGTCCCCGTTACTCTCGCTCCGCATCATGCAAGTCTCTGTCGTCTGTGGAATGATGTAAGAAGTACGCAACGGGCGGCAACTCGTAATCTCAAACAAGCTTCCAGTAATCTGCCCGGATTTCAGCTGGTCTCGTCGTAGCCAGTCAAGCAATCCTACGATCTTCTCGTGGTGTAGACCTCCTCGTAGAACCTGCCCCACTCTTCTTACCACACTGTAGTCCATGCGTCCATCTTGTCACCACTAATGTTGCTCTTATTGCACACCATATAGTTGTCTGTACATATGTCGCTATTATCCCCCTCATGTCCCTCATGCTAATGATTCGATCTTTTCAGAAGTCCGAGAGATGCCGCGCGCGTTGTCTTCGCATGCTATTTGCGATCTCCCCCTGAAAAGTTCCAGTAGCGGTAGACAAAACCAACAGCCAATGCCAAACTTTGTCATTCCTCATCCGTAGGGGTGGGTTTGTTCTGTAACGAAAATACAAAACGGAAGATCGCCTAAGGATTAAATTTTAATCAACGTATCCCACCGGTATCTAGTTCAGTAATGTCAGGTCAATGGTGTAACACTTTCCATTTTAGTCATCGTAGATGTTCTCTGTCCGTCTCTGAGTTACATATGGCTTGCGGCTTTTAAGTAGGCGTGTGGCTGAATCGATTTAATATACAGGGTGTAAATTTTAAGTTGACAAACCAGAATAACTCGAAAAAGAAGCTTCATACGAAAAAACGTGTGGAATCCAAAAATGAGGACATGGATTTTCTTGAATTGCAGCGCCAACTACCAAGAATCAAAACAAATGTTTAAGACGAGAAGTGCGTAGTTTTTTTTGTAGAATCTGATTCTGCAATAGAAAATGTGGTTCCCATTTGAAATTTTAAAGTTGCCTCCCGCCCCACCCCTAGGGGACTGGGTTGGCGGGCTAATTTTAGCACCAGCAGATGTCCCCCTCGAAAATAATCAACTTTGGATTCTACACAATTTTTCGTGTGAATCTTATTTTTCGAGTTATTCTTGTTTGTCAACTTAAAATTTACACCCTGTATAGGCAGCTACCCTGAATCACTCCTCTCTTAATTACTGTCTCTTTTACAATAAACGTAAAAGTAAAATCCGGCCACTGGAACTGGCGCGCGCATCGGTGTCGCCCGACCGCCGTGTCATCCTCCACCAAAGGCGTAATCGGATGCGGTATGGAGGTGTGTGGCGTCAGCACACCGCTCTTCCAGTCGTTGTTAGTTCTCGTGATCTGGAGCTACTGTAGTAGGTCAACCACCTCCTCAAATTGGCATCACAAGGCTTCCTGAACCCTGTTCCAGTTTATCCACCAAAAAATAAAAAATCCCTGGCAGTACCGGGAATCGAAAGCCGGTCCTACGCCTGGCAGTCATCCGCTCTGGCAACTCATTTACTGAGGTGGCCTACTCCCTTTTATACTGATAGTACGAAAGTGGAGCACCTGTGACAAGGAAAAACATTCATGTACAAAAAAAAAAAAAAAAAAAAAAAACAGAACACTTTGAACGACTAGAGATAGGATGTTCATTTTCACACGACATGTACATTAGTATATTCTGCAAAAATGATTAGCATTTGAACCATGTCGACCCGCGGGTTCAGGGTCAACATCGATATCGCTGTGCAACACTACCTACCGGTAAAATGTGCCTGTGGATCTCGTTGTCACAATAAACCTAAGGTTTGACTTGAGAAAACATTCAGCATGCCTCGGAGACGTGTGCGCGAACCGTACCTTCGAATCAATGAGTTTGAAAGAGGGCGCCTTATTGGAATGAGAGAATGGGGTGCATCCATTCGGAAATTGCTGCTCGTGTGGGAGGAAGTGTTTCGGCAGTGCAACGGGTGTGTGGCGGGAGGTTCACGGAAGACCATGGAAGACGACGAGATAAGTCGGGTCGCAGCACCCAGATCGCCCCTCCCGAGAAGATTGACACATCTTACGAACAGCATTGCTGGACAGATCTGCGTCATCCTCGGCTCTGGTGCAAAAGTGGAACAGTGTAACACATCGTACACTGTCAGGGGTGGCAGTCGTCGCCGTTTATTACGGCATGGGTGACGTGCGCGTCGTTCACTTCTCTGCTTACCTTTGATGAATGTGCAGCAGTATGTTAGACGGAAATGGTGAACGAGACGATATCACTGGGTACAGGTATGGTTTCGGATAGTGTTTTCGGACGAATCTAGGTTCTTTTTGTTTGAAAATGATGGTCCCATTTTGGTTCGCCACAGACAGATGGAGTGGCATTACGGGGGGACGTTGGAGATATGGCAATGAAATTTTGTACCACGCTTTACATGAAAGTAACACATTTACATATAAAATCCTTTGATTATATACATATATTCAACTTTATTTAATGAAATTTGAAGTTTTATTTTCAAAAAACAATGTATGTTCCTTTTTCTCAGAAAGTATTCAAGAGATTTCTACAAAAATTTCTCTGCTCCATATCTTTATGTGTTGTAGGCTTCTCTCATGAGGTTTTTGGAATAGGTCAAATAGGAGAATTTTTATAATTTTTTTGATTATAATTCCACAAGTACAATTTTAAATTCATGCAAAATTCCAAGCACTTTGCCCCATATCTCAGCTTGTAATCAGAATTCCAAAATTTTCTCTTGAGACAAGGTTTATTAGGTTTACAGAAATATGTGTACAAAATTTCATAATGCTAGCATTCATAGAATCTGAGGAAAAGGTACATAAACTTTAAAAAACAAACTTTTCAGGAAATGCAATTTTAAGTTCAACCCAACTTTTTTCCTTGTGTCACTTCTTCAGAAGGCACCACATTTGTACTCTGTGTCGTCTTTCCTTTCAAGGCTTCTCTTCTGGTTTCTTGTTGTCTGTCTTCTTTCCTTTACCGGGTCTTCAACTGACTTTTCAGCTGCAGAGATGCGCTGTAAATCTACTTTTCTCAGGATATCTTGAGTAAAATTTCCTATCTTGAAGCCCATTCTTTCTAATACCTTCATCCTCCTGACGTTCCCATCATTAAATACAATAACTGCATCATAAGTTGCAATTCTGACAACTGTAGCCAATGCAAATGTGTTTTTAGGGGATCGTTTCCATCAGAGTGAATTTAGAGACTCATTTGGATTTTGGGTTTTGCCATGAACACACTTTTTGAGAAGTGCAGGATCGGCCAAAGATGATATATAAAACCAAAGAGTACGCTTCACGGCCTTCTAGATGTATCCCGCACACGTTTGGTTGAAAGTAATACTCAGAATCGTTGTTCACTGAACTTCTACTGAAGTGCCGCTTCAAAACGTGGGCGTTGCATGGAGGCCGCGTCACACTTTTAATTAATTTTCAGACACTTCGGATGCGATTTCAACATTGAAACTTTGGGATCTTACTCTCCATGAGTTGTACTAAAAAATAAAAAATAAATCGAAAGTTGACATTTTTCGTCAATTTCATCGACGTCTCCCATTTACAGTGACTGAATTCTCACAAGTCATACAGTGCGAACTCAAGGCCTTATGGTGTAGAGTGCTGTTGGGTACAATCAAAAATCACAGCTGCGCGTGTCCAGGCACTGTGACTAGTGTGACCTACGTAAATGACATCCTGGGCCCCGCAGCCTTTCTGCACAATACCCAAGACGCCAGTTTCAAGCAGTTTATTGCAGTTTACAGCAGTTTTCAGCAGTTTACATGCTGTATGAACTCGTGCCTTCTTATTGTCACAGCCGGCCGAAGTGGCCGTGCGGTTAAAGGCGCTGCAGTCTGGAACCGCAAGACCGCTACGGTCGCAGGTTCGAATCCTGCCTCAGGCATAGATGTTTATGATGTCCTTAGGTTAGTTAGGTTTAACTAGTTCTAAGTTCTAGGGGGCTAATGACCTCAGCAGTTGAGTCCCATAGTGCTCAGAGCCATTTGAACCATTTTTTTTCTTATTGTCACAGGATGTCAGCCTTTTACCCTGGCTTGCCAGATCGCCAGATTTGCCACCAGTCGAAAATGTGAGTGGTTTGGTGAAAAGACAGGTGCAGCACTGTGACCCAATGCCAACCACCACAGACGAACTTTGGAACCAGGTGAATGTAGCATTGATGGCTATACTACAGGACGCCAGTCGCGCCTTATACGCGTCCAGGGCCCATGGGGCACCCAGGCCCTACAAGGCATCAAGACCAATGCTGAACCGATGTGACTGAAATGCTAATCGTTTCTGCAGAACATACTACCGTACTTGTCCTGTGAACTTGAACGTCCTGTCTCTAGTCGTTTTCTGAACATGAATGTACTTCTCAACATTCACGGCTCCTCTTTGTGTGCATGGAACGATGGCAGATATTCGTTATTCTAGAGGAACCGTAGACAGCTCAAGTAATATTCCTGTTCCAAAACAGAAAATCGTAGAAGCTGTAAACTATGGATGCATTATTCTACTGAATGCAAGATGTGAAGTTTATTCTATGATTATATTAGATGAGTGGAGTGGTCTTCAAAAAGGGTGGTCCTATACACATTATGCTTTTATATTCTGTCTCAATGTAGATAGGTGCAGGGAGCTTAACTTCGAGATTCACATCGTCTCTATTGGTTTTGCAAAGGCTCTATATCAGACAGATAGGGAGAAGATTGACGTTTAACCGCAACAGATAACAGTGCCCAGAAACCTGGTAAAACCGAAATTTTACTAGCACACGATGATCTAATACGAAGTGATGTCGCACGGTTTTCGTTTTCTGCCAAAGAACATCAGTATAAGAACAATGCCACAGTCGCTGACATTAAAAATCGGAAGCTGATTTTCTTTGCTTACTTCATGTTATTATATCCAGTGACATCATAATGTTGGAACTACTACGTGTGTGTTCAGAAACAATACCCTTAGGCCAGGAATTAGTTTTTATTAGTAAAACCAGAGAAAGGAAATAGATTAAGGGTATGCGACCTAGTTAACTTAAAAAAACTAGAGATTGTGTAGAGTTTAAAAGGGCCATTATGCAACGATAGAATGAAACAGAGGAAAGCAATACAATAAAACAGGAATGAGTAGCTCTGAGAAATGAAATAGTGAAGACAGTAAAGGATCAAATGGACAAAAAGACGAGGCTCAATAGAAATCCGTGGATAACACACGAGGTACTGAATTTAACTGCCGAAGAAGAAATAAAAACGTAGCAAATGAAGCAAACAAAAAGCAATACAGACGTTTAAAAAATGAGATTGACAGTAAGCGCAAAATGATAAAGCAGGAATAGGTAGAGAACAAAAGGAAAATTGTAAAGGCATGTATATCTATGAGGAAATAGTTGGCGCTTAAGGAAAATTATAGAGATCTTGGGAGAATAGAGAAGCAGCTATATGAACAGCAAGCGCTTGGATAGCAATCGATTACCAAGCGAAGAATGGAAGGCTGAAAGGAGGAAGCAATATACATGGGCTATACAAGGAAAGAAACTTTAAGACAGTATTATGGGAAGGTAAGAGGAAGCAGATGATGATGAGATGAAGGATACGATACAGTGAGAAGGATTTGAGACAACGCTGAAAGATCTGAGTCGAAACAAGGCCTCTGTAGTACATGACTTTCCCTCAGGACTGCTCTTGCTGGTTGGACTGAAGGCGTCTCAGTTGGTGGTAGAACTACTAACAACGTGCGATTTGCTGATGACACCGTGGTTTTAGCCAGCAGTGAAGACGAACCACTAGAGCTACTAACAAAAGTAAAGAACATTAGTCTATCATATGTAACAGACCTGCACCTCAGCAAGTCCAGATCAAAGGTAACTGATCGTGGTGCAAAGATTCAAATCACAGATCGATTGTAGGAACTGGAAGTCGTCCACTCTTTCATCTGCCTTGGACCAACTATCTGCAACACAGGAAGCTGTGAACATGAGATAAGAAGTCGCAAGTGGTTATGGAGAAGCTCACCAATATCTGGTTGAACAGAGCAATAACGAACACCACAAAGATCTAGCTTCTTGAAATACTCGTATTTTCTGGCTTCTTCTGTGTTTGCGAAACGTGGACCCTTAAGGCCAGAGAAAAACATCATATTGATGAATTTGAGCTTTGGTGCTGGCGCAGGATCCTGCGCATAAAATGGTGTGAAAGAAGAACAACTGTGCCCGTTATTGAGCAAGTCAGTATCTCCAGACGTCTTTCTTCTCGTTTCAACCAAAAAATTCTTCAGTTATTTGGCGACACTGCGAGAAGAGATGAAGAATCCCTAAAGAAAAAATCAGTGAAGGGAAGATCGAGGACAAGAAATTTAGGGAAAGATCAACAAACAGGTAGATCGAACAGATCAAGAAGACTTTGATCTACCTCTCCAGCAGCCTGTAAGAGAAGCTTCGTAACGGTGCAGGATGGAGACATTTGGATCATGGGGTTATGACAGTCAGCAATGAGAGAAATGACTTGTGGTGATTCCTTTTTTTACCAACTACAGTGGATAGGCAAAATAATGTGAACAGTGGTAGCAATGGGATGGTTGTGTTTGACGGTCAACAATACAGGTAAGGTACGTGTTACGCTGGAGTCTGCGTTTTCAGTACGGACAGCGCAGGCTGTTTACGAATAGTGCACACTTCGTATTTGCATTCAGAGGCCGAGGTCGACGTGCAATGAAAGGCCTAACAGAGTTCCAAAGAAGGCTGGGTGTGAGGGCCCGATTAACTAGAGCGACAGTAACCAAGACAGTCAACTTACTGAATGGTTCAAGAGCAACTGTTTCAACAATCATAACAGCCTACACAAAACATGGAAATACATCATCGTGTAAACATAATTGTGGGCGCAAATCAAAAGTAAATGAGAGAAATCACATTATTATTACACGAATTGTGTCAAAACAACACAAACCTACGGCGGTTGAAGTGACTGCAGAGCTCAATAGCCATCTTCGGGGCTCCTTGTCTATCGACACTGTCCGCCGAGTGCTCCACAGAGCGAATATTCATGAACGAGCTACTATACCGAAATCATTTGTGACGACACCCAACGCAAAGAAGCGTAAAAAATGGTGCCAAGAGCACAAATCCTGGACGGTTGGCCAGTGGAAACACGTCATACGGTCCGACGAGTCAACGGATTCGTAATTTCCAACATCGGGCCCGGTTTATGCCTGGAGAACGCCAAAAGAGGCCTACAATCCTGATTCCTTGATTCCAACGGTTAAACATGGAGGTGGAAGTGTGATGGTGTGGGCAGCCATATCATGGTATTCTGCTGGTCCCATCATTACTCTCAACGGCCGCGTTACAGCCAACGATTATGTGAACAGTTTAGGGGCTCAGGTGCACCCCATGATTCAAATGTTGTTCGCCAATAATGATGCCTTATTTCAGGACGATAATTCACCCATTCACACAGCCAGGACAGTACAATCGTGGCAGGAGGAACATGCAACTGAACTACGGTGTCTTCTTTGGCCAGCACAATTCTCTGACTTGAACATTATAGAAACATTATGGGCGGTATTGGAGCGCAGACTGCAGAGTAAATTTCCAACTCCCTCGACACTAGTAGAGATAGAAGAGGTTCTGATTGAAGAATAGCATAACATTCCACTGGAGGCTATAAAATCATTATAAGCCAGTATTCCAAGAAGAATAACAGCTGTACAGGGTGTCCGAAAAGTCTTACCCTGATTGCATAAATTGATAACTCAGGCTAGAAGTAAGATACAAATATGAAAATGGTGTCTAATTGTTTACAAACTATCAAAGTTTTTTTCACACATCAGTAAACTTCCTCATGAGCACCCTTGGCAGCACGTAGCACATCTAGGCGATATTCAGTTTCCGTCCACACATTAGCCAGCATCACTGGGGGGATCGATTCAACAACTGTGATTATCCGTTGCCGCAGGGTTCCAAGATCTGGTACACGTGATCGGTAGACCTCGTCCTTTACATAACCCCATAAAAAGAAATCTAATGGGGTTATGTCAGGAGAGCGTGGAGGCCAAACCGTTGGGCCATCACGACCAATCCATTGCCCCCAGGAAAGGTCATATCGAGATAGGCACGGACGTCCAAACCCCAACGAGGCGGTGCACCGTCTTGCTGAAACAAGACATCGGGGTGATACTGAAGCAACTGAGGAACAGCATACAGTTGCAACATGTCTAGATACACTGCAGATGTGATGGCAGCGAAGAAGAATGGCCCGATAATTCGATCGTGCAATAGCGCGCACCAAACATTCACCTTTGGACTGCCTCTGGTGCACCCCATGACCTCGCCAGGGGGTTGTGAACCCCACATGCGCACATTATGGAGATTCACTACTCCACTGGCAAAAAAGGTCGCTTCGTCGGAAAAGGCAATTCGTCTGAGATAACAATCATCGTCCTCAATACGTGATAGCATTTCGACCGCAAAGTCATATCGACGTGTACTGTCATTGGGCAACAATGGAAGTGGAAGTTTACTGATGTGTGAAAAAAAACTTTGATAGTTTGTAAACAATTAGATACCAGTTTCATATTTGTATCTTACTTCTAGCCTGAGTTATCAATTTATGTAATCAGGGAAAGACTTTTCGGACACCCTGTATTACGAACAAATGGGGGTCCCACCCCTTATTAACAAACCATTCCCAACTAAGTAGAGGTGTCCACATATGTAGTTACACGAGTAAACGTAATCGGACGAAATTCTGGCCCAAAACAATTGCAGTAACATGCAGACACACAGGTTATTTCCACCATCATGACGGACTAGCATGCAGACAAAGCTGCAGGATGTACATGTCGGTGTTCTCTATATGCGAGTGAAACTTGGTTACCGACATCTGGTATGGAACGAAATTCACAGCCCGCAAACATTTGTCTTCCTAATACATCTCAACCGCGACAGAATTACGTTAACCAGCTCTGCTTAATCAAATAGTGCTCGGCAACCCCGCACGCTTTCGCTGTACGCGGAAATTAACGGAAATTTCTCCAAGTTACATCCTGTATATGCAGCGTAACGTTAAGTTCAGATTTTTTCCCTCAAGTTTTCGATGCATACAAAATTGCATAGAAAATAGGTTGTGATGGAAATATGATGATTTCGTGGTGGTCTAATGGTTACCGTCTGACAACTTTAATGGTTATAATGGTCATCCGAAACCAGTTGCAGGTTTCCTGTCTAACGGCTTTCAGGTGCAACAAAAATTTTATTTTCAATATTTCATACAATAATTGGCCGAATTTAATAATTTAAAACACTGCAGTAATCTACTCATTAAGAGGTATAATCTGACGATTTCATTAAAGATTTAAAACAATAAGTCAAGTATTAAAGTAAGAAACTGTATATGCCCCCATGCAGCGTCCGTCTCATGCCAAAATTATCCAGGCTATATTCATTCAGTATCTGAGAGTAAGAGCACTTAGCGACTTTTAACAAACGTGACACATAATTTCAAACGTTTTCTAAACTTTTTCCCTCTGACATTCTCCGAAAAATAATGAAAGGGAAAAAAGTTATCGCTTACTATGTGTTTGCTATTCATGCAGTAAAAATTCAACACCAGGCATGTAGTTTTAATTTATATTCTATTTGCAACTCATTTAACAGGGAACATCCACACATAGCACTGAATGTACCTGCACAATTATATCACTATGTGACACATAATTCAGGAAATATGATGGCATACACATTGAAATGAGTAAATAAGTATCAGTATTCTGGCTTTTATTTCGATGGAAGAGCTCACTTTCTAGCCCAACAACTCTCTTAAATTTTGTCCTTCATGAATATACAGTTTAGTACCATCTTCAGCAAGCATCCCATTCTGAATTCTTTTGGTATCAACGCACTGTAGAGTCTGAGTTGTGATAAATGGAATTTTATAACACTGATTTGCAATCTAAATGACAGACAATATGAAAGAAAAGGAAGAAAGGCTAGATGGAGCACAAGCTCCTGTTGGGGAATAATGGGGAAGGAAATCGTCTGTTCATTTTCAGTGGAACCATCCCAGTATTCCTCTTAAGTAATTTAACGAAATAATGGAAAACATAAACGGGGCTGGCCGTTCAGTGATTTGGACCGCCTCCTCCCAAATAAGAATCCAGTTTCTTATCACTGCGCCGCCTGCCTCAGTGAGACTTGATGGAAAAAGGAAACAAAAAGGAAACTGGAATGAGATTTTCAGTCTGCAGCGGAATGTGCGCTGATATGAAACTTCCTGGCAGATTAAAACTGCGTGCCGGACCGAGACTCGAACTAGGGACCTTTGCTTTTCGCGGGCAAGTGCTCTACCATCTGAGCTACCCCGAAAGAAAGGAGTGTTAGTTGTGCAAGGTTCGCAGGAGAGCTTCTGTAAAGTTTGGAAGGTAGAAGACGAGATACTGGCAGAAGTAAAGCTGTGAGGACGGGACGTGAGTCATGCTTGGGTAGAGCACTTGCCCGCAAAAGGCAAAGGTCCCGAGTTCGAGTCTCAGTCCGGCACAAAGTGTTAATCTGCCAGGAAGTTTCATATCAATACACACTCCGCTGCACAGTGAAAATCTCATTCTGGAAACATCCCCTAGGCTGTGGCTAAGCCATGTCTCCGCAATATCCTTTCTTTCAGGAGTGTTAGTTCTGCTAGGTTTGCAGGAGAGCTTCTGTAAAGTTTGGAAGGTAGGTGACGAGATACTGGCAGAAGTAAGCTGTGAAGGCCGGGCGTGAGTCGTGATTCGGTATCTCGGATGGCAGAGCACTTGCCCGCGAAAGGAGAAGGTCCCCAGTTCGAGTCTCGGTCCGGCACACAATTTTAATCTGCCAAGACGTTTCAAAAAGGAAACTGTTTTCGCTGTTCTGACCCCATGTATTGATAATATTCTTATACTACTACTGTGAAGGACAGGCAAGATGTGTTGTGCCATAGTTCGGCCTAGTGTAGTGACTAACTCAACAAAATGGCATCATAAGGAGGACTAACTAGGTGTCCTGTGCAAGAACATACATTCAGTAGACAAGAACATGTACTCTGTAACGCGACATTAAAAAAGACACTGCCCAGGGCTTCTGAAAGGAGAATTTGCTACACATTACAGGTCTACTGGGGACAAATGATATCATGACCACCTAACGATTACGTCCAGATCCTCCATTCTGTTATGACTTGGTGGGCAGGACTGATGCCATTTCAGGAACACTATCTGGCATGATATGAATATATACCACCTACTTCAGACTCTCAGTCTACGTTACACAGTCATTGGCAACCACTAGTCATGTGGAGGGCTCCACACCCATCTGCCATTAGAGATTAATCAGCATGCTACCACCATCCGACTGTTGTCAATAGCTAGAGGCCAGCGCTGGCGATAACGAATAATAGGGTATCACAGAATGTAACTGTGTCATCCAAAAGAGCACCTGTCGAACTTCAACTGTACTATAACTGATCGTGTTCAACTACTCACACTGACAATACCACAATCTGTCTCTGACCGTGTTCAACTACTCACACTGACAATACCCCGATCTGTCTCATATAATCTGACACGCCCGGGTATTTTAAGTTAACTGGAATCATAAATACTATGCTTTTCTTCATTTTGGCAAAACATCACATTTTAACATGCAAGTAATTGACCAAAAACTATATAACATTAGAAATGATCACCCATTATGCCAAATAAAACAAATTACCATCGATAAAATATTATTTTAAACAAACTGAACAACTCATGACATGTTTCTACCTACCAGTGAATGGCGGTTAGTGCATAGTACGAAAGATTCATCGGCAGACCACAATACGTCGTCCAAGATTACATGCAGAACAACGAAACATCACAGAATACATAAATATGTGAACATTGGCAATTAAAAGCAAAATACAAGAAACAAAAACTTTTTAGCTCTAATCTCATTAGTGTTAGTAACTATCGTTTGGAAAAATTACTGTGTCGGAAATTAATACGTCTGCAAAGATATTACGGTTATGAAAAGTAATAAATGAATGAAACTAGTTTTCACCGCTACTCTGAATGTTATTGAAAATCAAGCTGATTAATATTATAATATGACAATTTACAATTACGTAAAAGAAGTGACTGTGTTACTGTTGTCCCTATATTAAGAGTTTTTATATCACTGATTAGAAAGATGTAGTTCGTGGTATCTCTTAGCCAATGTTCCTCCACAACAGTTTCCACTTGTCTGATATTGCTGGTGAGTCGCTGACATCCTAATCGTTAGATTCGTGATCCTTGAGCGAGTAATGCGATTACTGCTGTTATCTTCTTGATCTCCTTGATCGTGAACGCCAGTTGTGAACGTAACAGGTACGCTCGTTGTTTGCAGAATTAATTCCACTCTGTGTATCTGCATATAATGACGAAAATAAGCCGGCCGCGGTGGCCGAACGGTTCTAGGCGCTTCAGTCCGGAACCACGCGGCTGCTACGATCGCAGGTTCGAATTCTGCCTCGGGCATGGATGTGTGTGATGTCCTTAGGTTAGTTAGGTTTAAGTAGTTCTAAGTTAAGGGGACTGATGACCTCAGCTGTTAAGTCCCATAGTGCTTAGAGCCATTTGAACCATTTTTGACGAAAATAATGCACGATCCTTTCCATTAATACGCAACATAATCTGACGTCATATTGTTTGTTAAACACTTTAGCCACAATTTTCAGATTTATGCTTTACAATCGCAGAGCGGGACTTTTCACTGTATATCCGTCAACAATACGAAAGTAAATTAATTCACTTATACTGTAAATCATTAGTCCGTTGTTTAAACAGAACAAGAAGTGCCGTATGCAACTGTCGACGCAGTCACTTCGTTATGCGGCAATTAGCACATCATACATTCACCGTTAAAGTTCTTTTGTCACTATACGACACGTAAGTGCGTTAAATATTTTCTGTTTCATTCCACAGTCCTTGGTATGCACTAAACAGTCTACGCTGTCTACAATTGAAAACAGTATCTTTACGGCGTGCACATAACTTACCGGTCTGCATTTCAAAGTTTTATGCTTAATGAGTCAAAACCCAGTTCTGGCAAATGAGGAATGTGACACGTGAAGTCACTAGTTCCTTAATAGCGGTAAACATCAAGATCATAAATGTAGCAGTGTTCGAACACTGATATTTTTCAGAGGCCATGAACACTACGCATAGCAGTACATAAGCAGCAGGACAATGACGTCGACTCTTATCTTCTCGCTCCCGATTCTTTGTTGATGCATTCTCTGTCAACCTCTCGATATGATTCTACATCGCTCAAATGCCTTTCTTCACAAAACACTTTCAAAAATTCTGATTACATCGATTAACAGTTTTATACAAAATCAAAATTTCATATTAATCCCTCCACAGAAAATGAATTCAGATAGAACATGTTAACAGGTAAGAAAGTATACAACATGAATAACTGAAAACGGCAATCACATTCATAACAATTACGTTAGGTAAACAGCAACATCATTGTACCAAGAATTAAATGTACACTCATTCTGAAACAACATTTTCCCATGTATGATGAAAGAAAAGCAGCAAAGAAGTAAGAGGAAACATAATACATCTACACCTACATGGATAATCTGCAAATCACATTTAAGTGCCTGGCAGAGGGTTCATCGAACCACCTTCACAATTCTCTATTATTCCAATCTCGTATAGCGCGCGGAAAGAATGAACACCTATATCTTTCCGTAGGAGCTCTGATTTCCCTTATTTTATCTTGGTGATCGTTCCTCCCTATGTACGTCGGTGTCAACAAAATATTTTCGCACTCGGAGGAGAAAGTTGGTGATTGGAATTTCGTGAGAAGTTTCCGTCGCAACGAAAAACGCCTTTCTTTTAATGATTTACAGCCCAAATCTTGTATCATTTCTGACACTCTCTCCCATATTTCGCGATAATACAAAACGTGCTGCCTTTCTTTGAACTTTTTCCATGTACTCCGTCAGTCCTACTTGGTAAGGATCCCACATTTCGCAGCAGTATTCTAAAAGAGGACGGACAAGCCTAGTATAAGCACTCTCCTTAGTAGATCTGTTACATTTTCTAAGTGTCCTGCCAATAAAACGCAGTCTTTGGTTAGCTTTCTCCACAACATTTCTGTGTGTTCCTTCCGATGTATGTTGTTCGTAATTGCAATTCCTAGGTATTTAGTTGAATTTACGGCCTATAAATTTAACTGATTTATCGTGTAACCGGAGTTTAACAGATTCCTTTTAGCACTCGTGTGGATGACCTTCCTTTTTTTTATTTAGGGCCAATTGCCAATTTTCGCACCAAACAGATATCTTTTCTAAATCGTTTTGCAATTTGTTTGGATCTTCTGATGACTTTACTAGTCGATAAACGACAGCGTCATCTGCAAACAACCGAAGACGGCTGCTCATATTGTCTCCCAAATCGTTTATATAGGTAAGGAACAGCAAAGGGCCTATAACGCTACCTTGGGGAACGCCAAAAATCACTTCTGTTTTACTCGATGACTTTCCGTCAATTACTACGAATTGTGACCTCTCTGACCGGAAATCACAGATCCAGTCACATAACTGAGACGATATTCCATAGGCACCCAATTTCACTACGAGCTGCTTGTGTGGTACAGTGTCAAAAGCCTTCCGGAAATGCAGAAATACGGAATCGATACGAAATTCCTTGTCAATAGCACTCAGCACTTCATGTGAATAAAGAAAAAAAGTTGTATAGCGGCCTGTAATGTTATCTTGACGCAGCTATTGTGCTGAATCAGAATGCTGACAGCTTGGTGCCTTTCAGCAAGTGGGCCATCCAGCTGGGCAGCCATCACCACATGAGAAGAATGTGGGCACATGACACCGTCATCATCCTTGGTGGAGGTTGTAGCTTGATCTCAGTTGGACCAGTACACGTCGCACCGAACATTGGCGGCAGACAACTGCCCCAAGCTGTGTGCTGTCCGCTCGCTGTTTGCCGCCATACTGACGTCAGTAGTCTGCCAGCTACTCCCACAGCCTGAGGGAAAACACAGCGTGGCAACCTTCTCAGCGACCAATCTACATCTACATCTACATCCATACTCCGCAAGCAACCTGATGGCGTGTGGCGGAGGGTACTTTCAGTACCTCCGGTTCGCCCTTCTATTCCAGTCTCGTATTGTTCGTGGAAAGAAGGATTGTCGGTATGCCTCTGTGTGGGCTCTAATCTCTCTGATCTTATCCTCATGGTCTCTTCGCGAGATATACGGAGGAGGGAGCAATATACTGCTTGACTCCTCGGTGAAGGTACGTTCTCGAAACTTCAACAAAAGCCCGTACCGAGCTACTCAGCGTCTCTCCTGCAGAGTCTTCCACTGGAGTTTATCTATCATCTCCGTAACACTTTCGCTATTACTAAATGATCCTGTAACGAAGCGCGGTTCTCTCCGTTGGATCTTATCTATCTCTTCTATCAACCCTATCCGGTACGGATTCCACACTGCTGAGCAGATTCAAGCAGTGGGCGAACAAGTGTACTGTAACCTATTACCTTTGTTTTAGGACTGCATTTCCTTAGGATTCTTCCAATGAATCTCAGTCTGGCATCTGCTTTACCGACGATCAACTTTATATGATCATTCCATTTTAAATCACTCCTAATGCCTACTCCCAGATAATTTATGGAATTAACTGCTTCCAGTTGCTGATCTGCTATTTTGAACCTAAATGATAAAGGATCTTTTTTTTTATGTATTCGCAGCACATTACACTTGTCTACATTGAGATTCAATAGCCATTCCCTGCACCATGCGTCAATTCGTTGCAGATCCTCCTGCATTTCAGTACAATTTTCCATTCTTACAACCTCTCGATATACCACAGCATCATCCGCAAAATGCCTCAGTGAACATCCGATGTTATCCACAAGGTCATTTATGTATGTTGTGAATAGCAACGGTCCTCCGACACTCCCCTGCGGCGCACCTGAAATCACTCTTACTTCAGAAGACTTCTCTCCACTGAGAATGACATGCTACGTTCTGTTATCTAGGAACTCTTCAATCCAATCACACAATTAATCTGATAGTCCATATGCTCTTACTTTGTTCATTAAACGATTGTGGGGAACTGTATCGAACGCCTTGCGGAAGTCAAGAAACACGGCATCTACCTGGGAACCCGTGTCTAAGGCCCTCTGAGTCTCGTGGACGAATAGCGTGAGCTGGGTTTCACACGATCGTCTTTTTCGAAACCCATGCTGATTCCTACAGAGTAGATTTCTAGTCGCCAGAAAAGTCATTATACTCGAACATGATACGTGTTCCAAAATTCTACAACTGATCGACGTTACAGATATAGGTCTATAGTTCTCCACATCCGTTCGGCGTCCCTTCTTGAAAACGGGGATGACCTCTGCCCTTTTCCAATCCTTTGGAACGCTACGCTCTTCTAGAGACCTACGGTGCACCGCTGCAAGAAGGGAGGCAAGTTCCTTCGCGTACTCTGAGTAGAAGGAAAATGCCATTAAAAATATTCAGTTTTTCGGCGGGCGGAGCTGCGTCGTGGTGCACGCAATTGCCAATTGTCGGCTGCTTCTCTTTCCCTCAACAAATAAGTGCGGAAAATACATGGTTTTCCAATATTACGAGGGCAAGTCAAATGTAAACCTTAAATTTGTAATAACAAATCGAAATTATCCTGAAAGTTGGTAAGTGAGCCACAAACAGCGTTCAGCATGGCAGCATAGTGCAAATGCACACATACTGTCGCAGTATCAGTATAAAGATGGCCACCCCACTTGCGACTTGCACCAGGGAAGAACAGCGTTCTGTTATTCGGTTTTTGCGTAGTGAAAGTGTGAAACCTACTGAAATTCATCGATGAATGAAGGTTCAGTACGGTGATGCATGTATGTCACAGCAGTAAGATTACAAATGGAGTAGGAAGTTCGAAAATGGTGTGACTTGAGTGGAAGATGCTCCTCGTCCAGGTCAGGCACAACGAGTTGTGACTCCACAGAACATTGCAGCAGTTGAAGCCATAGTGAAGGAATACCGCCGAGTGACACTGAATGACGCAATGGGAGGAAAGAAGTTCCGTTCTGATGAAGAGGTACGCCACGCGGTGCATGAGTGGTTGTGCGGACTACCAAAAGAATTTTTTTCTAAAGGAATTTATGCACTTTGTAAGCGCTCGAGGACTTGCATTGAATGTGGGGAGATTATGTTGAAAAGTGATACAGCTTCGCACCACTTCTGCGCAATAAATAATATTTAAAAAATATTTAAATTTTTAATTTGACTCAGCGTCGTATCTTTACAATTTTGATCACACATATTGCAGAAGTGGGGAGAGGTAGAAACGTGCAGTTTGCGGCATGATGTTATACGTACCTAAAGTTCTAGTAGCCGCTTAAAAGAATTCAGTGTGTTAAGGCGACCATAGCTTCCAGACCCAAATTCGGGACACATTAAAAAATTGATATTGCGAAAAAACACTTAATTAAATGTAATATGTGTAAACTATCACTTTAATTTGTTACAAAAAGAACATTAATTTATATTTTATTACTACCTTCTAAAATGAAGAATTGGGAGCAGACATACAGTTTTTTTCAGCGCTGTAAATTTTCTTCAGCTCATGTGTATAGTACAACAGCATATGAAAAGATTCAACTCAAGTTAGATCATAATTCACTCTAGTCACGAACACTGCTTTCATAGTTTCTTCAACAGAGTATATTTTTTCAGTGCTCCATACATTACCTATTTGGGAAAATACCCTTTCAGTACCAGCATGTTGATACAGGTGAAACGAACATCTAATTTGGGATAAATCGCTTCACAGTTGCTAAATCCGGAACAAACAGATGTCTAGAAATACTGCTGAAAAAATTCGGAAAAAATAATGACCGTCACGTAAAAGGGGGGGGGGGGGTGGATGGTCACCTTAAACCTGTGCGCCATCTGAAGCGCACAGGATATCTAAACGATACTCCAGTATCACGTTCAGCCTAGTACGTCCTAGTAAACATGTGCTCTTGCTACTCTGATGCGAGATAATCTTTCCTGCAAGTGTCGCCCAAAGAAAAAAATTTAATGGGAGTCAGCAAGGCCTGAGGGTCAGATCTGGTCTGCAGCAACAATTCCACCCACATGCCAATATGCCAATTGATTGGCGTGGCCAGTCATTAACTAACATGGGAAAAATTAGCTTTACGTGTGTGTGAACATTATTCCGCAAACCGCGCATTTCTACCTACTCTCATTTCTGAAATATACAGGATCAAAGTGGTAAAGATACACTCCTGGAAATGGAAAAAAGAACACATTGACACCGGTGTGTCAGACCCACCATACTTGCTCCGGACACTGCGAGAGGGCTGTACAAGCAATGATCACACGCACGGCACAGCGGACACACCAGGAACCGCGGTGTTGGCCGTCGAATGGCGCTAGCTGCGCAGCATTTGTGCACCGCCGCCGTCAGTGTCAGCCAGTTTGCCGTGGCATACGGAGCTCCATCGCAGTCTTTAACACTGGTAGCATGCCGCGACAGCGTGGACGTGAACCGCATGTGCAGTTGACGGACTTTGAGTGAGGGCGTATAGTGGGCATGCGGGAGGCCGGGTGGACGTACCGCCGAATTGCTCACCACGTGGGGCGTGAGGTCCCCACAGTACATCGATGTTGTCGCCAGTGGTCGGCGGAAGGTGCACGTGCCCGTCGACCTGGGACCGGACCGCAGCGACGCACGGATGCACGCCAAGACCGTAGGATCCTACGCAGTGCCGTAGGGGACCGCACCACCACTTCCCAGCAAATTAGGGACACTGTTGCTCCTGGGGTATCGGCGAGGACCATTCGCAACCGTCTCCATGAAGCTGGGCTACGGTCCCGCACACCGTTAGGCCGTCTTCCGCTCACGCCCCAACATCGTGCAGCCCGCCTCCAGTGGTGTCGCGACAGGCGTGAATGGAGGGACGAATGGAGACGTGTCGTCTTCAGCGATGAGAGTCGCTTCTGCCTTGGTGCCAATGATGGTCGTATGCGTGTTTGGCGCCGTGCAGGTGAGCGCCACAATCAGGACTGCATACGACCGAGGCACACAGGGCCAACACCCGGCATCATGGTGTGGGGAGCGATCTCCTACACTGGCCGTACACTACTGGTGATCGTCGAGGGGACACTGAATAGTGCACGGTACATCCAAACCGTCATCGAACCCATCATTCTACCATTCCTAGACCGGCAAGGGAACTTGCTGTTCCAACAGGACAATGCACGTCCGCATGTATCCCGTGCCACCCAACGTGCTCTAGAAGGTGTACGTCAACTACCCTGGCCAGCAAGATCTCCGGACCTGTCCCCCATTGAGCATGTTTGGGACTGGCTGAAGCGTCATCTCACGCGGTCTGCACGTCCAGCACGAACGCTGGTCCAACTGAGGTGCCAGGTGGAAATGGCATGGCAAGCCGTTCCACAGGACTACATCCAGCATCTCTACGATCGTCTCCATGGGAGAATAGCAGCCTGCATTGCTGCGAAAGGTGGATATACACTGTACTAGTGCCGACATTGTGCATGCTCTGTTGCCTGTGTCTATGTGCCTGTGGTTCTGTCAGTGTGATCATGTGATGTATCCGACCCCAGGAATGTGTCAATAAAGTTTCCCCTTCCTGGGACAATGAATTCACGGTGTTCTTATTTCAATTTCCAGGAGTGTAATTTTGCAACATCCTGTATGTGTAAAGGAAGCGTCTAAGCGTGCTTTCCTCCTTTTTTATTTTAGAGACTAATACGAAGAAACTACCTGCGGGCTGGTTCTCATTTAATGAATTTTAACTGATGTTTATTACAATCTGTTTATTTCCAGTCAATCGAATTTTCCCAGATACGAAAAAAGTTCTGTATTTACCCCAGCCATTTGTATAAAACTCCCCCCAGTAGCCTCTGGACGTCCCCAAAACTAGGACTACTCCGGAGAAACCCAGTCTTGCAAAATTATAATTATCCCCTAGCTAACTAACTGAAATATATTTCTGCTCACAGGAATGCGCTCATAGCTTATTTGTACATGAGTACAAGAGATTATAATGTACTTCAACTGAGCACTTTTAAGGTATTAATTCTTAAAATGTGTCTGGTCGTTGTGTGCCAAACATGGGAAGGTTAGAGCGGTCTCGGTTTGATTCTCCGTCGCTTCGAATCGCTTTTGCCACCAGGCTGAGTGTGATTTTTCCTAGGTTTTCCACATTCTTGTTGTCGAGTGCTGAGCTGCTTAACCATTTCAACCTTATTTACACGATGTACAAACGCTAGCAACACGAAAAACCTTGAGTTGCATCGCCAGTATTGTCGCATTTCGATTGTTGTAACAAGCTGCAAAGTTTGAAATTTATAAATATATTTAGTTCGTTTGTACCGCTGAAACGGAAACAAATAATACAGCAAGTGGTTCTGATGAAAACAAAGAAGCATTAACTATTACATAAACATACGTATATATAAATCAGAGTAATATATTTGAATGGGGAAAATCATATGACTGAGAAAGATGTGATCCTCAAGATAAACTCAACGCGATAGACAATATATACAGGGATAATCGTATATACAAGGAGGATCCATATAATGAAACTATATTTGGCAAAGAAATTCAAAGGAAATTAACGAATGATGACAAATATTTTTCGCGAGAAAATACTTCCCACAATTGACAGTATTTGCCTTAAATGCAACTGACCAAGAAATCAATTAAAAATATTGTATCGTATGTGGTTTCTGTTCACGTCACCTCAGCATTTACGGAAAAAGTATTATCGATTTTTGGCTGTAACCAGCGGGAAAGAGAGAGCCAGAGCTTCAATAAATTTAAATTAAAAATAATTATTTAAGCAAAAACCGTTTTAATATAAAACGTTTTTAAAATGGACTAAATGTTTTAAATAATTTGTTCTAGCTCCATACAGAAAGCCCTGAAAGTTTGTGGTTGTGAATTTTAACAGCTATGACAATATTTGTAAATTTAAAACAGAATCTACGAGACGCATGCAATAGGTAATTAGTGAATGAATAACCCATCGAAGTCGCTAGCAATTTTATTGTACTTTAAATTATTTGAATTGATCTGTATTTTTCCTCAATGACTATTACTCTCTGCACTCCTTACTATTATCTGTTGCATGCGGCAAAGGTTTTCCGTTTTTCGGTTTTGCAAGTATTGTCATCCCTATTAAAATTTCACAAGCACAAATTTTCAGGACTATCTGTATGGCATTAGGAATCTGTATGGGGCTAGTAGAGATTATTTCATACTTCTTAGTCCGTTTTAAAAACGTTTTATATAAAAAGTTTTCTATTTGAATCGTTATTTTCTGCTTTTTAGTCTGTATGTGTGAAAGTTTTCATTTGATTTCAGACATTTTGATGAGATTACAACATAGACATGTGGTAAGTTTCAGGTTTATTTCATTTTCTCTTCAAGGCTGAGTCAAGCACTATATTGCTTCCTCCTACGAATATCTCGTTAAAGGCCGCGGATGTAAAAATTAGAGAGAATAGAGTTCACACGGAAGCTTAGGAGCAACCGTTCTTAGCTGCGAAATATTCGACATAAAAATTCGTTCGTAGGCATCTTACTGGTTCGCATGTGATGGCCCACTAACAAAATTATAACAGTAAGACACATTCACAGTCAGAAAGTTTTTTTTGCTTGTTAACCGAAAAGTTTCTGTTGGACATAAGGTAACATTTGCTGTTGACTTCAAAGCATACCGATAATATGTCCATAATAAGCTTGATTCGAGATCTTATACCGGGTGTTTCAGAAACAGAAGGCAAAACTTCTTGTATAGTCTGTACTCCCAATATGTAGAGGATAAAAAAATTTCACTATGTGCTTTCACAAGGCTCAATATTAGGTCCATTGCTGTAACTGATATATGTAAACGACCTGCTGTCTAACATACAGCAGTAAGAATAATTAGCTCTTTCTACAAATGATACTAGTGTTGTAATCAATCCAAACATCCACACATCAACAGAAGTAATAGTAAATAACATTCTTAAAAGTATTACTGAGTTCTTTTCTGCGAATGGTCTCATTCTCAATTTCAAAAAGACACAACATATTCAATTCTGCACATCTGGAGGTACTACACCAATGATAAGGGCAACACATAGCGGAGAAATAATAACCAGGGAGAAATCGTCAAAAATTTTGTGTGTCCACAATAATGAAAATTTAAACTGGAAAAAACTCAGTTTGGAACTCCTAAAACAACTTAGTTCACCCTTGTTTCCCATAAGTACGAATATTCACGAGAGACAAATCAGCAAGCTGACATATTTTGCGTGTTTTCGTTCAATAATGGCATATGGAATAATGTTCTGGGGTAGCTTAGCTTTAAAAAAGAAAATGTTCAATACTCAAAAGCGTGCTGTAAAAATAATAACTAGTGGTCACGCACGATCATCTTGTAGGCATCTGTTTAAGGCGTTAGGCATGCTGACTATCGCTTCCCAGTATATTTTATTCCGTCATGAATTTTGTTGTAAATAATCCGCTGCAGTTCAAACAGAACAATGATGTACATAATTATAATACCAGAAGAAAAAAAATGGCATTCATTACTCCACATTATAGTTATCTTTAGCTCGATAAGAGGTGCACAGTGCTGCCTCGGATGTTTGATCACTTACCCGATAAAATGCCTGATAGACAGCAAAGTTAAATTTGAGGAAAAACTGAAAAAGCTTCTCTTTAACAACTCCTTCTATTCCGTAGAAGAATTTCTAATTTTGGAATGCGTAAAAGGTGAAGTGTAGGAATTATTAACTCACGACAGTACGTAATAAGATGTAGACGATCTTCTTCCGTGGCCGCAGGTTGCATAAGGTTGTAATATGGCATCATCTTTAAACTTTTACAAAGTTAGCTCTAGCAAAGCTGAGATCAGGAAAAAGAGAAGTCTCTGTCTTTTCTTCTCCAGGTGTATACAAAATTTCATTTGACGATTGCATTAGTTATTACATTCGACAAGCAGGACGAAGTTTTAGTATAACACTTAAAGAAGACAGGGGAGACTGCGAAAGTAACCAATCACGTTTTTACCTACACTTAAGAAAAAGAACCACATAATGAACTCAATCGAAATGCTTCGAAAATTCTACAAAGGGTACCAAAAGATCAAACCATGAACATACTGGAAGAACTAGAAATTTATACACACACAAATAGATATCCTAATACTAAAAGAACAAATGCACTTCAAACACAAAAATTATCTGGAAAGCCGGGCGAGATTAGCCGAGCGGTCTGAGGCGCTGCAGTCGTGGACTGTGCGGCTGGTCCCGGCGGAGGTTCGAGTCCTCCCTCGGGCATGTGTGTGTGTGTTTGTCCTTAGGATAATTTAGGTTAAGCAGTGTGTAAGCTTAGGGACTGATTACCTTAGCGGTTAAGTCCCATAAGATTTCACACACATTTGATTTTTATCTGGAAAATTTTATTACCACAACAGAAAAAGATAAAGGATGAACACAACACGATAAACAAAAAACAATACATAGCATCAAGATTACACATGTACACAATGCAAAATATCTCTGGCAAAAAATATCTCTGACTTGTACTTGCAAACATAATGGATCAATGTAACGAGCTGTCATTTGACAACTGTCGAAAAGTTACTCGAAATTTCCACAGAAGGTAAATACATGACCCACACTAACCTATAACGCAGTAAATAAAAGAAATTACGTCCCAAGGTGTTTTATGGACGTCATTCCATCTGAACGTTAGCATAACATAAGATAAAAATGTCATAGTACTGTTATGTAGACGTAGAATAAAATACTTTAGAAATGTAATGTCAACAGGAACACTTGAAAAACCCACAAATGCCGAAACAAGTTGTCGTGGACCAGTGTAAAAACAATAAGCAATAAATTATTTGTAGCTAATTTTGTTGAACTATGAAGAAGATGTAAACGATGAGCATGTAGCCATAGCCATATTTACGTATGAATGTATAATGTGGATATAAATTGACCCGTTCCACATTATTACGATTAGTCGTACACATGATCCACGGAACACGAAACTAACTAGCTTGCGTCTGGAAACGCTTGGTTTTCGAGTTATGAGCTTTTTCTTGCCTCTGGTAGCTGCCGTTAAAAATGTTCAAAATCCCCATTTGCCGCTTGAATACAGGCCTCGCACCGATGCCTCATGACACTGCGAACACTATCCCAAATCCCACGAGTACTGCGTATTTCCCTACAGCCTGAAACGAATTATTCAATTCCAAGGGGATTCCATGTCAGGCCACGGAGATGCATACACCAACGATTCCAAATGGCTGTATCCAGTAGAAATCGATATAGTTCAAATCAGATGAGCGTGAGGTCCACTAACTGGGATCTAACTAGCGGATCGTCAATGATAGCGGCCCACGGGTTGAAGGAACAGGTTGAAGGATAACCGCACTGGGTGATGAGATGCAACAATTGGATGTGGTATTTCATATGCCTATACATACAGATTGCGGAAGTTGGCAATGCCATCTCGTGTGAACTATGCTTCATCCATGTATAACACTGAGGCAAGACAGTACAGATTTGTATCACACTGCTGCAAGAACCACTTCCAGAACGTAACTCGTGCAGGTTAATCTGCTAACGACAAAGCCCGTCCACGTTTCAGATGAAAAGGATACAACTGTTATTCTTGCAACAGTCTCCAGACAGCCGTATGAGGAATATTCATTTTACAAAGCTAATCTTGTGTACTGGCAGATTGGGTAATGTGTACAAAGTTCAGAATCTCCTCGGCTGCATCTGGAGTGGTAGATCTTGGTCGTTCCCTCTGGAAACCGGAAGATGTGTACTTATGGGCGTATAGACGGCGATGGAGAAGTTCTAATGTCTTTCGATCTGGATATTTTCCCTGTGGGTACGTCTCCTGTTACAAGCGACGATCCAGTGCGTTACTGCCGTCTACTTTAGCATACATGAAGTGCACTTCAGCCAGCACCTGATGGGGGTACATGCCGAGCGCCAAACACAACACGCAACGTATCCTTCGCCTCGGAATCAACAATCCTGTTAATGTCCTCTGCCACAGCAACTACCACAAGGGAGAAAAGCGTTGCGACGAATACCACTGTTTCGATTGCCGTAGCTCCGTACACATTCTGTAATTAAGTCTTCTACATCTACATCTATACTCCGCGAGCCACCTTACGGTGTGTGGCGGAGGGTACTTATTGTACCACTATCTGATCCCCCCTTCCCTGTTCCATTCACGAATTGTGCGTGGGAAGAACGACTGCTTGTAAGTCTCCGTATTTGCTCTAATTTCTCGGATCTTTTCGTTGTGATCATTACGCGAGATATATGTGGGCGGTAGTAATATGTTGCCCATCTCTTCCCGGAATGTGCTCTCTCGTAATTTCGATAATAAACCTCTCCGTATTGAGTAACGCCTTTCTTGAAGTGTCCGCCACTGGAGCTTGTTCAGCATCTCCGTAACGCTCTCGCGCTGACTAAATGTCCCCATGACGAATCGCGCTGCTTTTCGCTGGATCATGTCTCTCTCTTCTATTAATCCAACCTGGTAAGGGTCCCATACTGATGAGCAATACTCAAGAATCGGACGAACAAGCGTTTTGTAAGCTACTTCTTTCGTCGATGAGTCACATTTTCTTAGAATTCTTCCTATGAATCTCAACCTGGCGCCTGCTTTTCCCACTATTTGTTTTATGTGATCATTCCACTTCAGATCGCTCCGGATAGTAACTCCTAAGTATTTTACGGTCGTTACCGCTTCCAATGATTTACCACCTATGGCATAATCGTACTGGAATGGATTTCTGCCCCTATGTATGCGCATTATATTACATTTATCTACGTTTAGGGAAAGCTGCCAGCTGTCGCACCATGCATTAATCCTCTGCAGGTCCTCCTGGAGTACGTACGAGTCTTCTGATGTTGCTACTTTCTTGTAGACAACCGTGTCATCTGCAAATAGCCTCACGGAGCTACCGATGTTGTCATGTGTCTGTTTATGGGTAATAGATACATAAAATTACGCCTTCTGTTTGTGAAACCTCCTGTATAGTACGCTCAAGTTCACCTGCGATGGCAGAGAACGCGCCACAGTTTTTTTCTGCCGGAGAGAATAGAAAGCGATACAGGATGGCTGTGTAAATAGCCAGCTCTCTCAGTTGAGTAAAACGTCGAAAGGCAAACTCCTTTACAAAAACCGACTCGACGAAAGACGATCAATTATGGATGTGAGTCCGTACGGGCGTACTTTGTGTGTGTGTGTGTGTGTGTGAATGTGTGTCCGAGAGCGAGAGAGAGGGAGGGAGGGAGAGAGTCAGATAGACAGAGAGAGAGAAAGGGAGAGAGGGAGGGAGGGAGAAAGTGAGAGGGTCAGAGAGAGAGAGAAAGAGAAAGAGTAACAAGTGCTCTAGGTACACAGTGAGCCATAAATTGTTGAAGCTATTAAAACAATGTTTTCTACAAGTTACAAAAACGATAATATTATTTGAATTTGCTCATTAGTCATTTAAATTTCAACTATAGGGCCAAGCTACTATGCTACACACTTGTTCAATAAAACTGAAAGTACCAAAAACTAAAAAATTTTAACAAGATGAAACAGCAATGGATTCATCGCACGATTTTGGTGACATGAGTTCGCACAGAGATGGCGGAAAGATTTGATATGGTTGTGGGATTGAATAAGATATTGTAAACAGAAATGTTGCGTTCTATATGGAAAAGAACTAATGTATAAGATATAGGTATTGGGAGGCAAGTAGGATTGCAGCTAGGTAGGGAAAGAATGGATTGCAGCCTTCATTTGGGGTGAATAGAGTTAGAAAGGGTAGATTTTTGGGGGTTATTTCGTAGTGTTGGTGGCGAGGACGATGGAAGTTGCAATGCGAACGGTTACTGGAATGTTGGGAGGTTCGGAGTGGCTTGAAGAATTGATAGTAGTGGCTTGGGAGCTCACAAGGGTTCACGAGGACCTAATATACATTTTTGTGTTGGGACTTTAGTTTACGAGAGATGTAGGGCCGGAGAATTTGTTCAAGGTGTTTAATGAGGTGTTGAACATGATGAGCGGGTGCACGATATAGATGGGGGAACGTAGACGGACGTGAAAACTGATTCGAAGGGAGTCACTGCCAACTTACAAACATCTAACACAGCTATATATTTGTTTCGTCGGATGTCTTTTTATTTGTCTAACACCGTTTATTGTGTTTATCGTTTCTACATGATTATTGCAACTTCACTGCCTTATGGATTTTCTATTTAAATTGCATCAGAAGACTTGTGTAGTAATTACATCAAATAAATTGTAATTATCTAAGAGAATGTGTTAGCTCACCACGGTTTGACAGATAGCTTGTAATTCTTTGGACTTATCCGGGCTCAACAAGGGGAGGGGCGCTACACATTGGCGCACCCAAAACGTCAGTGTGTAAAACTGTTCGTAGTGGTGTGTGCTCCTGAAAAGACACGGCTGTACTGCGCTGTGAGCGAGGCGAGGGAAATCACAGAGCAGACAAAATGAGGCTGCATTCTGCTCAAGATAATGAGTATTATCCTCGGATCCAGTAATAAGCACATTTGTTGAAATAGTATAATTGCAAGTAAACAGGTACGCAAAGAAAAAGACCGTGAAAATAGTACGTGAGCTCTACAGTGTGGCGCATCGTGTCTCATCGCCACCAGCTCACTATCATCGACTACAAAAAGGCAAGAGCCGCTAATTATTTCAGTTTATTTTTGTAACAGGGTGACGATTAGTGCTTTTTCTGAATCTGATGACGTATCATGTAAGAAGAGGAACGTCTTTAATTGACTGAAAACCAACCTGTTATCCAAGTTATAATTGGTATACTATTGTGTGAGAACAAATTTCTTTTAAGTTTTGTATCATTAACAACACAGGGAAATGCGAAATCATCAGTACCGCTTCACGGCTATGAAGTTTAGTGTAGTTGGTTAAAATTCCTAATTTCTATTATTCTTACTGAATCAGTACAACATAAAGGGCTTTCAGCCTTGCACTGTTCTGACACCTCGCTTTAATCCAATGAAGTACAAGGGATCAGTTCCAACCTCTGCAGTCTATGCTGGTAGTAAATGGAGTGTTTGCTTCAATCAAAAAAGACAACATTCAAATTCAAAACAACTTTAACTTTTCAATATAGAGCTTCTATAGCGCTATCAGAAAAAATGAAACTTTCAAGTTGACTGTCTAATATTAAGTACTGACCTCTCTCTTAGCCTGTGTGTGTACTGTATTACCACAAACAAGCGATGATGTTAGAGGAAGCAGTTTATATGATAATTTAAAGGCCATTGTGAGCCTCTCAACGCTGCTCACCGGGAAGGTCCCAACTGTGAGGCCTGTGGGAAAAGTGCTCCCTAGGCAGTCAGCAAAAAAGGACTGGTATTTAACGTGTCTTCTTATTAGATGGTTCAGATGGCTCTAAGCACTATGGGAGTTAACATCTGAGGAAATCAGTCCCCTAGACCTACTTAAACCCAACTAATCTAAGGACATCACACACATCCATGCCAGAGGCAGGATTCAAACCTGCGACCGTAGCGGCAACGCGGTTCCAGACTGAAGCGCCTAGAACCGCTCGGCCACGGCGGCGGGCTTCTTATTATGTGGTATAATGTTAGTAAAACATTCGAAAGTCGTTTACGTGCTTGGGCCCACTACTAGGTGAACGCTGGCCATACCCTTATCCGCATGACCAAATGCATCTTTGATGGCGGAAAATAAGGCGCATCCGTGTGGAGGAGCATATTTGGGACTGCCATGTGCGTTGGAATCCAGAGATAAAGGGCCAGTATCTGCCGGAGAAGGAACCATACGTCTGCCGCCACAACGCAGATGAGACGGCGTTCGTCCGTGTCGTCCACATCACACCTCAGGCAGAGGTGAGGGTGTCAGTCAGGTTGACGGTATGGTGTTTGTGTAGCGTCCGGTATTTACCGGTAACGACGATGTATCAGGCGGCGCTTCGTTTCCACGGTGAAGTATGGTTGATGAACTACGCTTAACACCGCTAATAATCTAAGTTCTGGGTGATGTCCTTTGGCAGCGTTCCGGGCAACGAGTCCGCATTAAAAGGCGACAAATATCTCGTGTGGTGGGGGCCACAGTAAAGAAAAAGTTTGATATATGGCAGTGCTGGTGCAGTGTAGACTATGACGACCCGCGATTGACATGAAGTAGGTGCAAGTTCGTTGACCACAAATCCAGTGATACTGTTGAGGCTGCGATTCCATAACATCAAGACTGTATGTACGTAAAGAGCCGTAGCACGCACGTAGACAATAAGCAGAGATATACCCCCTCTTATGTGGTGCTACAGAAGAGTGCTGAAGATTAGATGGGTAGATCACATAACTAATAAGGAGGTATTGAACAGAATTGGGGAGAAGAGGAGTTTGTGGCACAACTTGACAAAAAGAAGGGACCGGTTGGTAGGACATGTTCTGAGGCATCCAGGGATCACAAATTTAGCATTGGAGGGCAGCGTGGAGGGTAAAAATCGTAGAGGGAGACCAAGAGATGAATAAACTAAACTGATTCAGAAGGATGTAGGTTGCAGTAAGTACTGGGAGATGAAGAAGCTTGCACAGGATAGAGTAGCATGGAGAGCTGCATCAAACCAGTCTCAGGACTGAAGACCACAACAACAACATACACTCTCTTCACTTAGGGGGTGTGATGGTGTGATTCTTGCCCTTGAATATATGCCCATTACTGACAGAATAACCAAAGACCACTTGCATTCGATGCACCATTACCGTAGAGAGAGGTAAATCTTGGGCGATATGCGGGACGCCATGTAAATATTAATAAAGTGCACCTTTCGTAATACGCCTCTTGCTCACAAGTGACTTCGAACGCCCATCCTAATGTTCTGAAGAAGACACCGAAAGCTGATCGTTGTGGTGTGACGGGTGACTCGAGTGAAAACTATTCCTAGACAACGTAGAGTCTCCATCATCCTGAACGGCGCCACTCTTTCATCTGGGAGACCCCTTCCACTGGTCGATCCACAGGACTTGGCGACATTAATATGGCTGCCCGTTCCTCTCCCATATTGCTTGATCCACTGTGTTGCCTCTTGACCATCCTCATTGGTGCTTACTACGAAGACAAGGTAGTCTTCATAGGCTCGGTATAACGTGTGTCCCTGCAGGACGATGCCCGATAAACGACGTTGCAGGCCACAGAGAAATGTTTCTAGTTTGATGACGTACATGACTGTTGAAAGCGGATAACCCTGTCGGACTAACTATGCGATCGATATTAGTGTCGTCATCTGTCCATCGACCATCACTCTTGATGAATCATCACAAGGCAGGTGCACGATTACAAGAACGAAGGTAGATGGAATAGTCAGTCATCCATTTCATCACCTTTGCAAGGAAGGTGAGGTTCACGCGATCGAATACCTGCTCAAAGTCGACAGAAATCATGACTCCCTGTAGTTGACAAACTGATGCAATGTCGATGACATCTCTATAATCACATAGCGTTCACTGTATACTAGAATCACCGACCAAGGACGTCTGTTCGGACAACAAGACCTGATGCAGGGCCGGCCGCGGTGGTCTCGCGGTTAAGGCGCTCAGTCCGGAACCGCGCGACTGCTACGGTCGCAGGTTCGAATCCTGCCTCGGGCATGGATGTGTGTGATGTCCTTAGGTTAGTTAGGTTTAAGTAGTTCTAAGTTCTAGGGGACTGATGACCACAGAAGTTAAGTCCCATAGTGCTCAGAGCCACTTGAACCAGCGATTTGAACCTGATGCAGGTTTTGTCTGATACACATCATGAGGACGCGTGTAAAAATCTTAAATTCTAAGCTGAGGTAAGTGTTCGGCTAATAGCTGTCATGTCGTGTGCCTCTACAGGGTTTGGGTATCGGAATAATCATACCTTCCAGAAATTTCAGTCGTACGGGATGTAGCTCCTGGTACATTTCCCTCCATCATGGCAGCATCAAGTCTTTAAAGGATCTATAAAATTCTATCCACAGGACAGCTGGTCCTAGCGATCTCTTGAGATCGCCCTTGGGGATTGCATCATTTATGACTTCGGTGGAGATCTTTGCTAAACGAGAGTCTGCCACCTGTCATCAAGGGTACAATGGACCGTCTGTGATTTGTCTGTAAGTGCCACAACATTAGGGTCTGCCTCACAATGGTCGTGATGATAGAGATCTATAAATGCTGTTGTGGCATAGGCTTGTGATACCAGCCATCGATCATCAGGCGAATGTAAAGAATGGAACATCAGTCGATGGCGTCTGAGATCTGCGACGACATGGTGCATTGAGGGCATTTCTCCATTGATGATGTCTTGGCATCGCACTTAGATAACCACGCCTTCCAATCGGCGCTGAGTAAGGGCCAAAATCTTAGCCTTGACGCACTGAAACTCCACCTGACGTTCTGGGGATGGCAGATGCTCAATAAGATCGCAGAGGATCATGTCGTAAAATTCTGTCGTTTGCCGTTTCCATTGCATATGTCCCTTGCTATATTGCATTAGTGCAAGGCATAGGGCTGGCTTCACACATTGCACCACCACAGAAGTGTGGACGAGTATTGTGTGATGAGTCTTGCACAGGACTCCCATGTGTTCGTGGCTATTCATTGACATTCCAATTCCTGTAAATAGCTAATGTTGAGCTTGCTATGAACCTCATTGTGCCACATTTTTGGCGTAGGAGATGGGTCGTACACACATAACACCGTGGTCTGAGGAGGCCAAAGGCCACCTGTACACATTCAGGACGTCCGAAACGAGCTGAAAAGTCATATGGACGCGAACCAGTCGACTTGCTGAGTGGCTTGTGATGTACGTATATCCCAGGTGATCACTGTACACTGGTTCCAAGTGTCTACAAGCCTGAGTCAATGGACAAAGTAACGAAGTTTATGACATATGGTAAAATTTGGATATTGTTCCTTCTTCGCAAGAACACAGTTGGAATCTCTGCTGACAATGATGCTCTCATATCGTCCAGATAAAGCAACGTGATTGTTTCAGAATAAATTTGTGAGGGCTGTCGTCGTTGGTATGTGCTGGATGGTGCACAGAGATTCAGTAGTCCGATACTGTGTACTGTTTGTGCTAGACCTCACGCTGATTGCAAGTATGTGATGTCCTCTATTGCAAATTCCATCGCACTGATAATCGCTGCTCACTATCTCAATTGGCAGCTGGGCTCACTATGTAGTACAGCCATAAAAATATAAAAATCGGAACAAGTCTCCATCCATCGGTAGTCAACTGCTCGTGACATGTCATGTAACAATTGGAGTTTAACACAGAAGACGATCATATAAACTGACAGTGGCAATTCTGTACACGCGCATCGCTAGCACAAAGCTGTGCATGCTCATACCGACAAGAACAAATGTCACTGGGTCTGAAGTATTGTCTGTCTCCTGATCATGCCTGGTTCACTGGACAGCCTGTGGCATTTCTTTGATTAGGGTGAAGGGTTCAGTAACTCTGATGTCTGCCCATAAAACTGGACAATCTTATCCCACCAGAACCATTGTCTTGACGGTGTCCATGCTGGCAGCTTGAGAAACAGCGCCGTTGGGGACGCCAGGGTGATGATGTGTTCTGAAGTCACCCTGTAAATTGTCCTGTCCACGATAGGTGTGGGTACTGGGCAACTGAGTGTCATACCCTTACTGGGAATTTTCTGGTGGACACATGACATATTCATCCCAGAAGCCTTACTCCAACTCTGCCATCGATCTCATCCTTCTCTTGTTGCGTCGTTTTGGTGACCTCTGTTTGCAGTGACGTGGATGTAAGTCAAATGACGGACTGGAGTTCTGACGTCCAGGAACGAAGGCGACTGCAGGCATAACCATGGCATCGAGATCCATATCACCTAAACATCTGGCAACCTCTTTATCCAGCACTGAGACATGCAGGCGAGGGGCTGGTTGCTGTTGTAGATAGTTGGCCTTGTCTCATCCGGTCTCTGCAGGTTGTGAAAGATCTTGTAGATGTTGCAGCACAGGCATCTGGAGAACATCATGCCTCAGTGCTCCTGCAGAGGTGTCTAGAAGGCATATCATAGATAGAAGGGGAGAAGTGTCGTCGGTCCACAGCTGCGTAATTCTGCATTGGAGTAATTCGTTTCGCACATATCCTTCTTTACCACGTCCAGAACAGGTCTTTGGCTGCCCATCGTATATGACTACAACTCAGCAAACACCAGTGAAAAGGTAGGCTGGGACATGTTTCTGTAGCTCATTGTAGACTTGCTGCATGCTACTCAAAACTAGATATAAAGTGAAATGTGCCCATTTCTCTGCTACAAGCCCGTGTGCTCTTCCATAACGTGGTAGTGACGCCATCAGATCTCCCGCCGGCATTTCGATCGGAAGTTCAAAGATATGGACCGTGCATGATCCCAGGTTGGCATGTTGAACAATTACTGGTTCGATGTGGCCGTTCTAATGCCGGAATTTCAGGCCATCAATCGTTCGTGGTAAGATCTTGTCGAAAGCTGTGTCATTTGGCAGTTGCTGTGTACCACGCTGCTAACGATGAATAGGTGAATTCTGAACTTGTGTTCACCGGGGTTCTTCGCTTTGTCACTTAGGAATTGTTTGATGCAAGTGCTTTCGGTCATGCACATTCGTTCAAGAAGGTGAACTGCTGTGTGGTTTTATGGTGGGAGTTGGTCATTCTATTGTTGAACCTAACATGCACGAATAACACTGAGGAGTAAACAACCGAGAGGCACATGCCACAGTGAGGACGTTAACTGTTCTGTCTGCACCACTTCACTGCTGAAGGCAGAGTGGCCATCTGAGCATGTTTCTCGTCCAACCCAAATTCCCAGCCTGTTGCACACTACTAGTGTAGTGTCGTATACCCCTAAACTCCTCACCACTGAAAGAATGGATCTTTAGTCATCACATATTATATATATATATATATATATATATATATATATATGTGTGTGTGTGTGTGTGTGTGTGTGTGTGTGTGTGTGTGTGTGTGTGTGTGTGTGTGGGTGGGTGGGTGGGTGGGTGGGTGGGTGAGTGTGTGTGTGTGTTCTTTCAGACTATGGTGTGCAACCTGAGTTCTCCACCCCTTGAACAGTTTTTTGTAATAGTGTGCAACCTGCGTTCTCCACCCCTTGAACAGCTTTTTGTAATATGATTGCATGCACCTGCATGCACTTCATCATATGCTGCCTCCAGCAGCAATGATCAGCTGGGATGAAGAAGAAGAAGAGTATCGGTACGTAATGTCAGTTCATCTCTAATTATCATTATTAAGTGTGTATGCTTCATTATACTTAGTTGTTTTTCCTATAATTGATATAGATACACAGCAACAGCTGCAGCCCACAGGATGCTTGTCACTTTCACACTATTCTGTTGCATAAGCAGAGCGGCTGTGATGAGTGCCTGGTTCAGTGCTGAACGAGGACATTGAGTCGCAGCTCACCGGATATCTTTCTGACCTTTGCCACCTCGTGTCATTCGACTATGCCATAGCACAACAACGGCAGCCAGGTCCCACAAGAGTATATTCGCTAACACATACAATGTAACAATAAGTGGTTCTATATGTATAAATATAGATTGTCATCTAATAATAACTTTGAAGTAGTTACACAGATAAAAAATGCACAATGTGCTTGTGCAAATGTGCTAATGTGTATTCATTCTATGAGAGGAACTATCTGTCCACTATGGTGGAATATATAGATAGAAAGATGACAGGTTAGAAAGACATATCTCATACCCCTACTGATAGTCACATGTTTGGTAATAAAGTGTCTATAGTAGACGTGTATAGCGAGACTGCTGAAATTAATCTCATGGGACAGGAAAAAGAAAAACATTCAAGTGATGTTAAACTGAAATACCTATAATGTGTGTTAACAATTTCCTCTGATAGCCCGGTCATCTGCGTCAATATGTGAGAGGAGAATACTATGAATTTTTGAGTGTTTGCCTAATAACTATGTAAATATTGATCAAGTGCAGCAATGCATCAATGCCCATATTTCTCCTGCACCAAAGTATGTAAGCGTTGAGCCTGTAAATATAAAATCAGTAGCGGCTAAATTTACTGAAGAAATTCCCTATTGCTTGTATAGGTTTGAATACGATTCAGGCTGAATGCAAAGCACATAAAAATAATTATTTGGATCTTTCTGTAAAGCTGAATAGTTGTGTGTAAAAAAAGTAAAAAATATTCTATAAAGTTGTTCTTATTTACTTCACCCTACAATAACTTTAACTGTGGAAGGATCAAATAATAATAATAACACAGATAAGACAAATTAACTCATGGCTTATTATTACAGACAATACATTTTTTGTCAAAGAAAGAGCTTGCATACATGCACAATGATTTTATTTTTTTATATAACAGCTATTGATCAACTATACAATATTTTACACCAGCAGAGATACATTATACCAGTAACAATACTTTTTTTTACAAAAAGAGGTTGCATAAATGCAGAATGAATTTGTTCAAATAACAGCAACTGATCAACTAGCAGAGATGCATTATACTAAAGTTATTTTCTTTAATTATTTACAATATTTATAGTGCATAGGGACCAGCAGCAGCATGTGAAGAACTACACACATAGACACAAGTACATGAAATATATACAATAGTTTTTCGATCACACACTGTGTGCAGTCGTGTATATGGTATACATAATAACGTATAGAACTCACACAATCACTCAAGCGAAGAGCGTGAGAACGGGAGAGCTCCAATCCCGTCCACGCCAGTGAAGCGTTTGTCATCATGACGTGACAGAGTGACCTACAGTTGTAGTACAGCGTGTACCTAATAGTCCCATGACCGCAAGACTACCTGCTGCACCATATGAGCAGATTTATCATCAGAAAGCAGACACTCCTTATAGTTTTCGATCGTGAGTGCCCATGGATCCGCGTGATGCATACCCATAGCCTGTCTCTGGGTGACACCTGCATCTACACGGTATGCATATACACTCCTGGAAATGGAAAAAAGAACACATTGACACCGGTGTGTCAGACCCACCATACTTGCTCCCGACACTGCGAGAGGGCTGTACAAGCAATGATCACACGCACGGCACAGCGGACACACCAGGAACCGTTGTGTTGGCCGTCGAATGGCGCTAGCTGCGCAGCATTTGTGCACCGACGCCGTCAGTGTCAGCCAGTTTGCTGTGGCATACGGAGCTCCATCGCAGTCTTTAACACTGGTAGCATGCCGCGACAGCGTGGACGTGAACCGTATGTGCAGTTGACGGACTTTGAGCGAGGGCGTATAGTGGGCATGCGGGAGGCCGGGTGGACGTACCGCCGAATTGCTCAACACGTGGGGCGTGAGGTCTCCACAGTACATCGATGTTGTCGCCAGTGGTCGGCGGAAGGTGCACGTGCCCGTCGACCTGGGACCGGACCGCAGCGACGCACGGATGCACGCCAAGACCGTAGGATCCTACGCAGTGCCGTAGGGGACCGCACCGCCACTTCCCAGCAAATTAGGGACACTGTTGCTCCTGGGGTATCGGCGAGGACCATTCGCAACCGTCTCCATGAAGCTGGGCTACGGTCCCGCACACCGTTAGGCCGTCTTCCGCTCACGCCCCAACATCGTGCAGCCCGCCTCCAGTGGTGTCGCAACAGGCGTGAATGGAGGGACGAATGGAGACGTGTCGTCTTCAGCGATGAGAGTCGCTTCTGCCTTGGTGCCAATGATGGTCGTATGCGTGTTTGGCGCCGTGCAGGTGAGCGCCACAATCAGGACTGCATACGACCGAGGCACACAGGGCCAACACCCGGCATCATGGTGTGGGGAGCGATCTCCTACACTGGCCGTACACCACTGGTGATCGTCGAGGGGACACTGAATAGTGCACGGTACATCCAAACCGTCATCGAACCCATCGTTCTACCATTCCTAGACCGGCAAGGGAACTTGCTGTTCCAACAGGGCAATGCACGTCCGCATGTATCCCGTGTAAGTCAACTACCCTGGCCAGTAAGATCTCCGGATCTGTCCCCCATGGAGCATGTTTGGGACTGGATGAAGCGTCGTCTCACGCGGTCTGCACATCCAGCACGAACGCTGGTCCAACTGAGGCGCCAGGTGGAAATGGCATGGCAAGCCGTTCCACAGGACTACATCCAGCATCTCTACGGTCGTCTCCATGGGAGAATAGCAGCCTGCATTGCTGCGAAAGGTGGATATACACTGTACTAGTGCCGACATTGTGCATGCTCTGTTGCCTGTGTCTATGTGCCTGTGGTTCTGTCAGTGTGATCATGTGATGTATCTGACCCCAGGAGTGTGTCAATAAAGTTTCCCCTTCCTGGGACAATGAATTCACGGTGTTCTTATTTCCATTTCCAGGAGTGTATCTTCGATCTGAGCCCTACAAGCTCCACATTCTGCGAGTCATTTACCTCGACATTCATCAGGCCGATAACCCTCTTCTTATGAGGTATCACGCCTTAAGGGGAATCGACTGTAAATCCAGATGTGTCGAATTCCTTGGAATCGTACCCAGTTACTTCATATGGATCGCATCCTGTAGATGGAACTGTCTATATACATGTAAAGTTACTTGACATCAGCGAAGTTCGGTTCTGCAAGCTTGTAATGGAATCGAAATATGTGAAGTTTGGAAAGGTCAAGAACACATATGTTGATATAGACAGGCTTCATGAACTCCAACGAGACCTTAGCCATCTCCACAGTGACTAGCCCTTAAATGAAAGTTGCGGTCCACTTAAAATTTGGCCTGGTGTCGTAATCTTTTGCACCATAAAGCCCATCCCAGTCGTTGGCTAAATGAATACCACGACGGTTTCTAACATTCTCGATGGCTTCGCCGAAAACTGATTTATTCATTAATTTATAGAAATCTTTTTCAAAATCTCACGTTGTGAGAGCCCTCTGTTCGGTGTTTAAATCAATATAATCCTCCAACTAGGGATACTGCTTGAAGATGTTGCGGGTGATTGTTCGAATGTTCAAATGTGTGTGAATTCCTGAGGGACCAAACTGCCTAGGTCATCGGTCCCTAGACTTATACACTACTTAAACTAACTAAAACTAACTTATGCTAAGAACAACACACACAGCCCTGACCGAGGGAGGACTCGAACCTCTGGTAGGAGGGCCACGCAGTTCGTGGCATGACGCCTTAAGCCGCGGGGCCACACCGCCGGGCTTGCGGGTGATTCTAAGAAGTCACATACCCAACCAGACATTTTACTGGAGGTTTCTGTAGTGTAGGATATATTTGTGCGTATTCCCATGCGTTGTTATCAGCTTGAGGACGGAAACATTTCGCTGGAGTAGGCGCTCAGGACACAATGGCAAGTAACTGAGCGCATCACGTAAATCGGCAGGATACTCCAGGTCTGCCTGCAGGACATATCTCCTACCAGCATCACCAGCCACAATGGGGATCTTAACCTTCTATCTGACGATTTCATCCTTGGACAGCCATATGGACCCTCCAAAAGGCTTAGATTATTGCGTGGCTTGTCCGTAGAGATTGTTCACATCCAATTAAAGTATGTAACACAAATCGTAAACGGCCTTGATGTTGTGGTACTGTGAACGGCTGAAAGCAAGGGGAAACTACAGCCGCAATTTTTCCCGAGGGCATGCAGCTTTACTGTATGATTAAACGATGATTGGGTCCTCTTGGGTAAAATATTCCGGAGGTAAAATACTCCCCCATTCGGATCTCCGGGCGGGGACTACTCAGGAGGAAGTCGTTATCAGGAGAAAGAAAACTGGCGTTCTGCGGATCGGAGCGTGGAATATCAGACCCCTTAATCGGGCAGGTAGGTTAGAAAATTTAAAAAGGGAAATGGATAGGGTAAAGTTAGATATAGTGGGAATTAGTGAAGTTCGGTGGCAGGAAGAACAAGACTTTTGGTCAGGTGAATACAGGGTTATAAATACAAAATCAAATAGGGGTAATGTAGGAGTAGGTTTAATAATAAATAAAGAAAATACGAGTGCGGGTAAGCTACTACAAACAGCATAGTGAACGCATTATTGTGGCCAAGATAGACACGAAGCCCACGCCTGCTACAGTAGTACAAGTTTATATGCCAACTAGCTCTGCAGATGATGAAGAAATTGATGAAATGTATGATGAGATAAAATAAATTATCCAGGTAGTGAAGGGAGACGAAAATTTAATAGTCATGGGTGACTGGAATTCGAGAGTAGGAAAAGGGAGAGAAGGAAACATAGTGAGTGAATATGGATTGGCGCAGAGAAATGAAAGAGGAAGCCCTCTGGTAGAATTTTGCACAGAGCATAACTTAATCATAGCTAACACTTGGTTCAAGAATCATAAAAGAGGGTTGTATACATGGAAGAATCCTGGAGATACTAGAAGGTATCAGATAGATTATATAATGGTAAGACAGAGATTTAGGAACCAGGTTTAATTGTAAGACTTTTCCAGGGGCAGATGTGGACTCTGACCACAATCTATTGGTTATGAACTGTAGATTAAAACTGAAGAAACTGCAAAAAGGTGGGAATTTAAGGAGATGGGACCTGGAAAAACTGACTAAACCAGAGGCTGTACAGAGTTTCAGGGAGAGCATAAGGGAACAATTGACAGGAATCGGGGAAAGAAATACAGTAGAAGAAGAATGGGTAGCTCTGAGGGATGAAGTAGTGAAGGCAGCAGAGGATCACGTAGGTAAATAGACGAGGGCTAGTAGAAATCCTTGGGTAACAGAAGAAATATTGAATTTAATTGATGAAAGGAGAAAATATAAAAACGCAGTAAATGAAGCAGGCAAAAGGGAATACAAACGTCTCAAAAATGAGATCGACGGGAAGTGCAAAATGGCTAAGCAGCGATGGCTAGAGGACAAATGTAAGCATGTAGAGGCTTATCTCACTAGGGGTAAGATAGATACTGCCTACAGGAAAATTAAAGAGACCTTTGGAGAAAAGAGAGCCACTTGTATGAATATCAAGAGCTCAGATGGAAACCCAGTTATAAGCAAAGAAGGGAAAGCAGAAAGGTGGAAGGAGTATATAGAGGGTCTATACAAGGGCGATGTACTTGAGGACAATATTATGGAAATGGAAGAGGATGTAGATGAAGATGAAATGGGAGATACGATACTGCGTGAAGAGTTTGACAGGGCACTGAAAACCTGAGTCGAAACAAGGCCCCAGGAGTAGACAACATTCCGTTGGAACTACTGACGGCCTTGGAAGAGCCAGTCCTGACAAAACTCTACCATCTGGTGAGCAAGATGTATGAGACAGGCGAAATACCCTCAGACTTCAAGAAGAATATAATAATTCCAATCCCAATACTAACACGAATTCTTTACAGACGAATGGAAAAACTGGTAGAAGCCGACGTCGGTGAAGATCAATTTGGACTCCGTAGAAATGTTGGAATACATGAGGCAATACTGACCCTACGACTTATCTTAGAAGAAAGATTAAGGAAAGGCAAACCTACGTTTGCATCATTTGTAGACTTAGAGAAAGCTTTTGACAATGTTGACTTGAATACTCTCTTTCAAATTCTGGAGGTGGAAGGGGTAAAATACAGGGAGCAAAAGGCTATTTACAATTTGTACAGAAACCAGATGGCAGTTATAAGAGTCGAGGGACATGAAAGGGAAGCAGTGGTTGGGATGCTATTCAATCGGTATATTGAGCAAGCAGTAAAGGAAACAAAAGAAAAATTCGGAGTAGGAATTAAAATCCATGGAGAAGAAATAAAAACTTTGAGGTTCGCCGATGACATTGTAATTCTGTCAGGGACAGCAGAGGACTTGGAAGAGCAGTTGAACGGAATGGACAGTGTCTTGAAAGGAGAGCATAAGATGAACATCAACAAAAGAAAAACGAGGATAATGGAATGTAGTCGAATTAAGTCGGGTGATGCTGAGGGAATTAGGTTAGGAAATGAAACACTTAAAGTAGTAAAGGAGTTTTGCTATTTGGGGAGCAAAATAACTGATGATGGTCGAAGTAGAGAGGATACAAAATGTAGACTGGCAATGGTAAGGAAATCGTTTCTGAAGAAGAGAAATTTGTTAACATCGAATATTGATTTAAGTGTCAGGAAGTCGTTTCTGAAAGTATTTGTATGGAGTGTAGCCATGTATGGAAGTGAAACATGGACGATAAATAGTTTAGACAAGAAGCGAATAGAAGCTTTCGAAATGTGGTGCTACAGAAGAATGTTGAACATTAGATGGGTAGATCACATAACTAATGAGGAGGTATTGAATAGAACTGGGGATAAGAGGAGTTTGTGGCGCAGCTTGACTACAAGAAGGGATCGGTTGGTAGGACATGTTCTGAGGCATCAAGGGATCACCAATTTAGTATTGGATGGCAACGTGGAGGGTAAAAATCGTAGAGGGAGACCAAGAGATGAATACACTAAGCAGATTCAAAAGGATGTAGGTTGCAGTAGGTACTGGGAGATGAAGAAGCTTGCACAGGATAGAGCAGCATGGAGAGCTGCATCAAACCAGTCTCAAGACTGAAGACCACAACAACAACAACAACACAAATCGTCAGATGACCTATACTCCCCCTCACTCATATACGGCTTATTCGCTTGACATGACTGTGGACGCACTGGCAAAGTTCCCCACCAGATGGCCTATACTGCCCCTCACTCAAACACGGCTTATTCGCTTGACATGCCTGTGGACGCACTGGCAAACTTCCCCGCCACATGGCCTATACTGCCCCTCACTCAAACACAGGTTATTCGCTTTGACGTGCCTGTGGACACATTGGCAAAGTTCCCCGCCAAACGTGTGTTCGAAAAAAAGCAACGTATCAACATTAGTCAACAGTTCGAGGTAGATTTGTTTCTGTTTTAACATTGTGTCGCATGAAAGACCTGGTGTGTTGGAACAGCAGGCAGGATCCAGAGTGTATGTGCCCAAGCAAACACTTTGGAATTTCTCAAAAACGTCCGCGAGCGAACGAAAATCTATCTCCATGTACAGTATAGCATAATCCTCTAGAACAGAGCCAACGGCCTTGCCCAAGTGGTAACACCGGTTCCCGTCAGATCACCGAAGTTAAGCAGGGCTAGCAAAAAAATGGCTCTGAGCACTATGGGACTTAACATCTATGGTCATCAGTCCCCTAGAACTTAGAACTACTTAGACCTAACTAACCAAAGGACATCACACAACACCCCAGGGCTAGCACTTGGATGGATGACCATCTGCTTTGCCGAGCGTTGTTGGCAGGAGCGGAGCACTCAGCCCTTGTGAAACAAACTGAGGAGCTACTTGATTGAGAAGTGGCGGTTCTGGTCTCGGAAACTGACATACAGCCGGGAGAGCGGTGTGCTGACCACGTGCCCCACCATATCCGCATCCAGTGACGCCTATGGGCTGAGGATGACAGAGCGGCCGGGCGGTACGGTTGGACCTTCATGGCCTGTTCAGGAGGAGTTTCGAGATCACACATGTTGAACTCCTGCCAAACATTCACTATGGGCCTATACTCGACAGCCGTTATGACGGTGCCTGTGAGTTTGTTGGTGAATGCAATTACTCTGGGTAACGTGGTTTCGCTGAGTCTGTCCATCAGATCCAGATATTTGTTTGGAAATACTACCTTGTTTGTTACAAAGTGAAATTTTCAGCATACTGAAACGCAGATCGAGCGATATGCATATCCTCTCGATGTATCGTCTCAGCAAGTTTCTAATCAGGTACCAGCGTAAATCTTAGTGAATCCAGGAGGTGGAGCAATTGTCTTGGCGACATTCGCTTGGAGAATGAAATGTATTTTTCTATATTGTCAGGTACGATTCTGACCTTATCATTCTCCAACCCAAAAGCACCCAAGAGCTCAGTGAGAAAGTGAACATCTTACCCACTCAAATTATGGAAGAAGAATAGTACGTGTGATGGCAGTTTGCACGTCAGGATTCAAGTGTTGTGAACTGCACTGTGGAAGTTTCCCATTAGATGACATTGCTCTCTGCGTGGGATTTCCGCTTTTCTACCCAAAGGCAGGTCAGAATTATCACATTTAATTGCCAGCTTATATAAGGCATCGTTCTCCTGCGAGCTGGTCATTGAGATGGTTTTACTATAAGGTCATCAACATTCCCGCCACTTTTTCGAGGGAAGAGAGCAAACATCTCGCAGGATTATCCGCGACATATGAGTGAAATTTGGCTCAATTAGAATCATACGAGCATACAGCCTGATACGCTGCCACATACTGTACATGTTGTTCTGTGAAAGTGGTATGAGAGGCATTGGGATCATCTTCACTATGCACCACAGGAACCGCTAAACATTCAAAGGCGGCATATAAAACAAAGCGACATCGATCCTGGTGGTGGGCTTCTTAAACACCAACAAATTTTTATCCTCAGTGGGCATTTCCACAAGTACCGTTCCTGGTTCGAACAATCAATCAGACGTCTTTCTAAATACTATCACTTCGTAAAAGAGTTGAGGTATCTGCGACAAAAGTGCTGTTTGTGCTCTTTTTATTCATTTGGGTGGAAATGCTTTTGACCCAAACGCAGTATTGGTTCTCGCCTTTGGAGAATAGCAATAAACCTACATGCTTAGAAAGCTGACCGCCTACTTTGTAAAAGTACAGGGGGCTTTTTATCTTGTGCTTCACATCTACTGGCTTGCTTCTTTTCTTATCTACACACAGACCGTAAACGTGAACCGAGCAATTAGGGTTCTGCCTCTCGAATTTTGTCAGGTCTGGCGTTGTGACAGGGAATGAAATACCTTCAGCGCTATAATGTCCGCAGACGTTATAAGTCTAGTACTTATCTGTACGACATCCATCTTTCAGGTAATTTCTATCATAAACAAAAAGTGACCATGCGAAGCAGTATTCATCCTTTTCATCTAGATTCTGAACATTAACACATTCCTGTTTAATGGCAATAACATCTGGGAGAGAAATGAAACAGGATCCCTCCACTAACTGGATCAAAAACGTGCGAGTACACATCAAGGTGGAGTACATGGCTGAGTGCCTTGTCAGATCCTCTTCCCTTCATATCGGAAAAACGCTTCAGTATAACTTTTTCGGTAGAAGTTCCAAACCACTCTGCAATTAACATGTCCTTTGGTACCACGCCATCCTTCCCCCACAGTCTGGCGATACTTGTCTCTCTTGTCTCTGTAGCACCATTTCTGCCTTCTTTAGGGGTGGGGGGTGGGGGGTGCAACAACTCACCGTAGAGAGCCACTCTGCACCTGAAGCAAATTGCATTATTGATGATTTCTGGGAGCTCCCTTTCCAATACCGAGAGAATCGCTGACGTTCATGCTTTTTATGGAAGATAAAGTTACATGTCTACACATACCACTACGTACATGCTTTCTGTGAGAGTGTGAGTTAGCTGTAGGTGACACACGTACGTACGCGAAATCCAACACTCCTACATGCATATTCATGGTACTAGTTATCTAATGCCTCTGTACGTGGTGTGTATGCGGCACCGTGATAACATTCGAGCGTAATCTAACCAAGGTCACACTAAGTGTCTGTTCCTCTGCTTCTTGCCAGTGTCTGCTGACACGACGTCTCCTGCTTTGCTCACCTAAGGCCTGTAAGTAAGGAGGTGAAAAGTAGTAAGTGATAAATGAATACAAAGTTTTGTAAGAAACAATTTATTTATTAGTAAGCCTGCCGAATAATATTTGTACATTTTCGGCCGCGCTCATAAACCCATGTTGTCCGCATCTCTTCTTCTTCTTCAAGTGCTTAAGGATGAGACACCATTACATTTCCTGACTCTGGACAAAGGCACATTTATAAATTTCTTCAAACCAGGAAATCTTTTCACGGTTTCTGACGTGAACTATGTTGTTTCAGCGACCATATGCTCGGAACGACGATGTCGTCGAAAACAATGGTCAAAGTTGAAAATTTGTGACACACCGGTATTCGAACCTAGGTCTGCTCCTTACTAGGCAGATGCTCTGACCGCTGAGCCATCTGGACACAGTTGTACCTGCAAATAAACGGACTATCCTAACATGCCGCCCACCAAACACAAGACTCATCCACACATTACTATTGCAGTGCCTCTTGCCCATTATCCTCATTACTCGTAGCATTTCACCAAATGCCGTTAAGCACTTGGGTGGGTGACATCTGGGCCACCATGCGCTGATGCCATTTTTCGGGGTGCACTCAGCCTCGTGATGCCAATTGATGAGCTACTCGACCGAATAGTAGCGGCTCCTGTCAAAGAAAACCATCGTAACGACGGGGAGAGCGGTGTGCTGACCACACGCCCCGCCTATCAGCATCCTCAGGTTAAGATGACAAGGCGGCTGGATGGTCCCGATGGGCCACTTGTGGCCTGCAGACGGAGTGATTTTAGCGCTAAACAGGGCGGCTCATCGGTTGGTAAAGCAACAGTTAATGTAGCCAGTCTAGGGATAGTTGTAGGCAACCAATACATGATAGGGACAAATTACAGTTCGTTTTTTAGCGCTATTTTTGTGTCTCGAATTTGCTCATAGGTTAGCTTTAATCGCCGAAGACAAAGTGATCGCGATCTTAGTTCTTCAGCAGATTACTGACCGCTGTTTTCTCGGATACACTGCACTTCACGAAGTTGTGGTTATGTTAGGACTTGAATTTAAATTCGGGGCTACAATACGTGTCGTCTGTCACAGTTCAGTCATTGGTCACTTAAAGTCAGCCGCCGACAGATCATCTCACATTTCCGTCAGATCTCGGGGCGGCAGTCGTTTCCAACAATGCTCCGCGTTACACATTAACAATAATTGTGAAGTGACATGACATGTTTGTGTGTCACCTACAACCGAGCGGTAGCCGGAGCCGATGTGGCAAATCCAAAGATACAATTTACTATGGAGAAAGAGAGAAACGTACAACTGAAGTTTATGGATGTATCAGTAATTAACGTGCAGATGGGAGTTTAGCGCATAAAGTGTATAGAAAAGATACACACATCGACCGTTACCTTCATAAGGATTCCAACCATCATCCCAGGCAGAAGAGAGGTGTCATTAAAACTTCGGTGGACAGAGCTAATAATATCTGTGAGGCAGTGTATTTGGAAGAGGAACTAAATCATTTGCGAACGACTTTTAAGAAAAATGGATACGCTGACATCGAGATAGATCGAGCACTTCATCCCAGAAGAAAAGTGTCTGACAACATTCAGCAACAACAACTCTCAGCTGGAAAAGTTTTTCTTCCACTTATTCGCAATATTACCAACCGTATTGGGAAAGTTCTGGCCAAGTTTCAAACTGAAACAATCTTTAGACCCGCCAAGAAGGTTATTGAGTGTTTCAGATTGGCGAAAGACGCACGACACCACTTAGCAACTCCTGGGGTGTATAAAATTCCGTTTAACTGTGGGAAGGTTTATATTGGATCAGCGAAAAGAAGTGTCAATACCCGTTAACCGAACACAAAAGGAACTGTCGACTGGAACATACCGATAAATCAGCTGTAGCAGAACATATTTTTAAAGACGGTGAGCCAGCCGCGTTGGCCAAGCGGTTCTAGGCGCTTCAGTCCGGAACCGCGTGACTGCTACGGTCGCAGGTTCGAATTCTGCCTCGGGCGTGGATGTGTGTGATGTCCTTAGGTTAGTTAGGTTTAAGTAGTTCTAAGTTCTAGGGGACTGATGACCTAAGATGTTAAGTCCCATAGTGCTCAGAGCCATTTGAACCAAAGACGGTGATCATGAGATAAAATTTACCGAGACGAGCGTGATAGCTAGGACAATAATTTTAATAGAAAAGAGGAAGGCTTAAAGTTAGACAAGATATGGCGGTCGACTTTGCACCAACGATGTGACAATCGATTACCTTCAATCGAGAATAATGACGTTAGTCAGAGACAGACTTACAGTCGGTCCCACGTGACGTATGGTGGTGTCCTATATGCGCTCTATATAAACGGGACCTCCACGGCCTGGCAGCCAGTCGTTGACTCACCTCGGAAGATGTTGCCCGCAGTTGGCAAGGAAACGTCAGGAAGAAGAAGTTTTACTGATCGACCACGGCCTCCCAGTCCAGAATTTTTAACTAAAGTAACCATCTTTGCTCGTTGAGGCATCATTGCATAATGCTTTGTACGTTGTCTAATGCCTCTACATTTATATCCCATGTTGTAAAATTCCTGTTAGCAGCAAGTAGTTTACGAGACGGTCAGGTAGCATTAATGCATACACTGCAGTGGCCACAGGAAAGATTTCGGTTGATTCTAATTCAATACGTATATCCACAACTTCAGTCTTCACCGCCTCGTGTTGCGTTGAACAATCTATCACCACTCTGGGTGATAATTCCTTAAATTCTGTGGGCTAAGCGTGTAGCCTAAGCCATCGTCTGTCTTGTAATATGACGTATAAAATCTTGCATACATTTCATACAAGCCATGATCGTTTGTGCTCCAGTAGTCTTGCATTGGCTAGATTACAAATGTCAAGTACGCTTGAATTCTTTTCAGAACTCCCCTTCCCGCCTGTTTGCGGCGCTACAATAATAAAGGATGGCGTTTCTAATTGGGTAGAAGTCTTAAGAGTCATTTTTGGCGAGAAGCCTGTGAATGTATAGGGTATTCAAACAACTTCCAAAGACAGAACTCCCTCGGGCATGGGTGTGTGTGTTTGTCCCTGGATAATTTAGGTTAAGTAGAGTGTAAGCTTAGGGACAGATGACATTAGCAGTTAAGTCCCATACGATTTCACACACATTTGAACATTTTTTGAAAGACAGAAAATTAATGGTAGTTGCACTGCTGAATTCAGAACATGTAAAAGTTTCAGATTTTCTTCGTCTGATAGCGATAGGTGAAATACCTTTTGCCCTCCGTATCAATTTATATAGCACCATTTCCTGTTCCTCTTCTCTCTGTCCTATAACGCACGAACTGTTATCTGTAGCGCTTAGAACTAGAGTCAACTCCTGCTTAGTTCCTGATCGTAATTCGATTGTTGTCTTCAAAGATGCCCGTTAATACTTTGAGAGGAATGCACGCACTAAAGGAGTTATCTATCGATCGTCTATGAACTATCCTGCTTTTTGTAGAGTATTCAAATCCGATATTGATGCAGAGACGTCATGAGTGTAGATGTGATCCCCATGTTTCTGATGCGATCGATTTGAGCTTCATTAAGCTCGTATCATATGAAGCAGAAAGGCGAATACATTACTTGTGAGGCGCGATGTTACTGATGGCGCCGTGGCTTTCTTAGATGCAAATACCCCCTCCAAATATAGGAAGCTCTTGCTTTGAAGTGTCAGTCTGTCTTGATGCTGAATAATAATTCGTACCTCATCACTATTATTAATCGTTTCTGATCAAACGGTTTGCGGGAATAATATTTTTGGCTGATGGTACTGAGCTCGAGTCGTTACTTCGAGTGACGTCATTCTGGGGTTTCAGTCCAATGGATTTATGATACTCGTAATTCTCAAGAGTTGTTATAGCTTTCTGCTTCCGCTGCAAAATGGTCTCCTGATGGTTGGGTAATCTGTATTTATACTTCACGCCCATAATTTGCTTCAGATAAAAACACTATATAATTTTCTCATCATAAAAATCGCCTAGATTCGCTTTCTGATCTACAACACTCAGCTCGTCTGAACAAGCACTGGGCGATAAATAGGACTACACGGAAGCTCTGGAATTTTATAACCGGGGCCACTCTAGAAAAGAATGCGTATATAGTATAGACTAATCTGTCGTTAAGGTACGAATTCGTTGCGACATTACTCTCTACACGAATCGTACTGACTAGCGGTATGTTCACTGGCTGATTCAACATGTAAATTTTATCAGTAATATGATCCAGCACTTGCTTCTTCGAGAAACCTAGTAGCGATTCTACTGAAGCTTTGTGACTAAAGTCCACTGTCTCTTCTGTTGTTTTTATCTCTTTTTTAAACTTATCAACGTTAGCATGTAGCTTAAATCCTTTTACAAATCGTCAATGTCGTAGCAGCCAGGACGTATTGCCACAACAACCCTCCCCCTCCCCCCCCCCCCCACCCTACCTACATGCAGTTTATTATTTACCGCAGTGACAGCTACGCAGGTATGCGTGTTTCCAGACCGACCAGCACTATATTCACTTCCCCCTGCACAACTCCATTGTAGGAAAGCAGGTCGCTTTTAATTCAAATGAACGTCCTTTTAGAGTTAGTCTACGACATCACATCTCAACATCGATTGCTGTGGTGACGTGCGTTCTGTTGGATTTTATGCAATTGTCTGGAGAAACATTAGGCATAAAAGTCCGCAGAGGTATGAACTTGGTAGAGCAACACCTAGTTCCCGCCGGTGAAGTAACGACTCAATTCTTCAAGCAATCTTAAATCGCCGAATGAGTCAAAGTAATAGGTGTTATTCCTGGTTTTTTTTATGATATGCAACCCAGTGAGTTCCAAATCCTCCCAAAACATCTAAACTTATAATCCAACGTTCTTTGAATTTCCTCATTGCCTCGGGCGATGTATCCTGCACAAAGACGCTGCGAAATCTCGGGATTTTTAAATTTCTCGCGAGTTTAAGCAGATCTATGTTTGTAAGCGGTCTGTCCGGTAGTATCGCTATGTACTTTATTGTTTATGTACAGCCCAACCCCTTTCCTGTGCGGTTCCAAATACAGGCCCAAAACATCTAAACTTATAATCCCACGTTCTTTGAATTTCCTCATTGCCTCGGGCGATGTATCCTGCACAAAGACACTGAAAGGTGGCTACACTGAGCCACAGCGCCAGAGATTGCGCCAGAGAGTATTATTCCGCCGCCTCCACTGGCAGTGCTTGTCGAGAACTCGTAGTAGTCAGTGCTTGTTGAGATGTCGTAGTGAAAAGTTCTTGTCGAGAAGTCGTAGTGGAGAGTGCTTGTTCCATGTTTTATGCAGTTGTTTGATGGGATAGACAGCAGATGTTGTTCTAATGGAGATATTGTAATGATCAGAGTGCTTTTCGTCAATATATATGAAGGTAAAATATTCCCTGTTTTTTCATTATTTCAGTGTCTTAAATAATGCGTCATTACAGGTTCAGTCAACAAAGCACCTGGCTTGTGTTCTTGTATTAGAGTGATTCTGGTTTCCTTACGCAATTATAGTATTTCTTTTTATGTGACTTAACGTAATAGTTTACACAATACACAAAAAATCAGTTTTTACAAATGTTCACATAAAATGCTTTCAAAGATTAAAAAAAAAACCAAGTAGTTGATAGTTCCAGCAGTAGCACCCAGCAATGGTCAACAGGTGCAAACAGCAAGAAGTAACATCATTTCAGTAGAAACAGTTCCAACAGTGGCACCCAGCAATATTGAACAGGTACAGACACCAACAAGTGACATCATTCAGCAGAAACAGTTCCATTAGTGGCACCCAGCAATGTTGAGCAAGTACAGACACCAACAGGTGACATCTTTTCAGTAGAAGCAGTCCATCAGTGGCACCCAGTAATGTTGAACAGGTGCAGACACCAACAAGTGACATTATCTCAGTAGAAGCAGTCTGTCACTAGCACCCAGCAATGTTGAGCAGGTGCAAACAGCAACAAGCGATATTATTTCAATAGAAGCAGTTCATTAGTGGCCCCTAGCAATGTTGAACAGGTGCAGACACCAACAAGTGACATCATCTCAGTAGAAGCAGTTCCAACAGTGGCACCCAGCAATGTTGAACAGGTGCAGACACCAACAAGTGATAACATTTCAGTAGAAGCAGTTCCATTAGTGGCACCCAGCAATGTTGAACAGGTGCAGACAGCAACAAGTGACATTATCTCAGTAGAAGCAGTTCCAACAGTGGCACCCAGCAATGTTGAACAGGTGCAGACACCAACAAGTGACATCATTTCAATAGAAGCAGTTCCATCAGTTGCACCCAGCAATGTTGAACAGGTGCAGACACCAACAAGTGACATCATTTCAGTAGAAGCAGTTCCATCAGTGGCACCCAGTAATGTTGAACAGGTGCACACACCAACAAGTGACATTATGTCAGTAGAAGCAGTTCATCAGTGGCACCTAGCAATGATGAGCAGGTCCAGACAGCAGTCCATAATATTCACTATCACTAATCACACTGTTCATCAGAGCTTATAAGCAGAAATTAAACATGTTCTAGTGGCACCAATCATGTAGAAAAAGTGCAAGTAACAGTCCATAATATTCACTATCACTAACCAGACAGTTCAGGCATGAACAATAGTTTGAATGCACACACAATTGCTTTTACAAAATTATTCTCAATACTCTTACACTAAACATACAAATTATAATAAACACACAAATGATATCAGATAATTGTCATATTAACTATTACAAATACACAAATATCAGTAAACCTATAATATTTATGGGTGTCAGTGCAAGCCACAAGAAACAAGTAAAATAATATTTAGGAGATAAGTCGGTACCACTTTTCTGGGATTAGGAAGGGAAAACACACAAAACACACTCACTCATCTTTCATCCACATTAAGTACTACTGTGTAATTGAATAGTGTTAACTGCGTAAATGCAATTCTGTCAAAGGTTTGATGTTCATCATGTGTATCAAGTAGTAGTGGCAGCAATGTATAACAGTCAATAATAGTTAGTCAACGTCATAGTCATCATGTCAAGACCAATGTTTGCCAAGCCAGATCAAAATGTACGGTTGCTGAACAACTGTCAGTGAGCCAAGATATGCAATTACTTCCTCTCTCCAAAAAAAAAAGTATGCACTGCTTATTGATTTAACAAAGTATGTGTAGACAATCTTCCTTCCACTTTAGTGTTCTAGTCTGCCATCTTCATCCTCTTTATTCCATATAAACCAACAAAAAAAATATGCTCCTCACTTACTTTACCTCTTATCCACCAAAACTCCAATAATCATTAGCATCACATAATCTTAATACTTCAATAATACCTCTTACGTCGATACATATAAACCTTATCATTAATATCATTTACCTTACCTCTTGTCCACCAAAACTCCAATAATCATCAACTTCACATAATCTCAATACCTCAATAATACCTCTTCAATACGTCGATACATATAAACCTTATCGCCAATATCGTTTCACTTCCATAACAACTCTTTCCTCTAGTCAGTCTCCTCGAACAAGTACAGATAAAATCCTAGTGCAAACTTCAGTTCATCATCCCATACAATCCGAAGACACAATGTTCACACACAACCTCTGTGTAGTCCACCTGAGCCAAATCTTCTACTCATTATGAATTATAAAATACATTTTGGTTACCTTGTCCATCATTAAACAAAAGAAATGCATACATGACCTCTAACAGCCTTTAGTTCGAATAACTCTCAGTAATTAAGTACGATTACGGAGTGTGAATGATCATAATATTTCACAGTGTGTACATCACTTCAAGAATCATGGCAGAAGCAAACATGTGGAGTATTTTTTGTGTCAAGTGTCACTTGCTATTTCAATTGCTCACGAAGAATGTAGTGTAATAACTGTCAATGGTCTAACCCTAGTGTTGGTATGTCATGTCGTTAGCTTCCTTCCTATTAGCATAAATTTCTACAGCTTCCATAAAACCTCCAGCTCATGTGACTTCTATGAAGTTTCTTGTAGTAATGTCGTTCGTCGAATTATAGCAGTTCATTTTCTTATCTTAAAAATATAAGGCACTGAGCGTAAGCAAAATATGCAATAGCGAGTAAATATACCAGTAGAGAACAGAATGTCAACAAGTGGATGCAGCACAATTCCTACAACGAGGCTCTGCCAAGCGAATAATCTATAATTAATACTATAGTGTGACCTAAACTCCATATTCGTACACTGCATATCAGCATTTCTATATACCAAATTAAAGAGTAGTTATGACAACAAACAGAAATGTATAAATATGCAATCCATACGCAAAGCAGCAAATATGTATCTTACATAAAAACAGGTCATTAGCATCACATCAGCATAAGCAAATAAATGTTCATATGTAATCTTAATAAGTAAACATGAAGGCGCAAGCAGATAAATCACAAAGTATAACTTACACACATAACCATAGTCAGCACAATTAATCAGGTGACAATTATAATTTAAATAAATAAGCACAGCAGGCACATAAAAAAAATAATGTGACATCAGTGAAAAAGCAGTGCAGCCAAGCGATGCATAATATACATAAGTAACAACCTGTTCATTAATCAATCATTGTCAAATCAGTTAATGTACGCAAGCACGTCGCTTCACAAGTAAATTCATAGAACATGAAATTTAGCACAAAGTATGAATCACATAATCGCGAGCAGCAAATTACGTCTAAAGTACGTACCTAAGTGGAAATATGTTACCTGAAAAATAAACTCAATTAATCGTTACCTTTTTAGTTTATTAGTTTCTTCTTGGAAATTACATTCTTCCTGAAATTTTCTCGATAGCAAGTCGTCTTAACGTCGGACATGCACAAAATTTACCTGAAGTTCTTAAATGTTTTATAGAACCGTATCCTGAAAAATACTGAACGTTAATAACATAATTTATCAAGTCACTATAGCTTTATACTGAATTTAATCGGAGAAATTAGACTGTGTATTTGTTTACGGCTGTCAGTGCATTCGCACTGAGCGCTCGATTAGCTGTAGGCTAGGAAGCAATTGTTTGCGGTCAACGACTGCCTTGTGCGGCGCGCAGACTTGACTGTTGCTTTGAGTATGTGCCGCCGCCAAAACACAGCGCGGTATCCTTGTATTCTCTGCATGTTTACATGTAGCTGTTAGTTTCTCAAAAGTATGTCATTCCACAAAAATTTTAATGTTAGATATATGATGTATTCCCTTAGAGCGCCGAGATTTAAGAGTTTCTACTTCGACAGTGTTATCATGAATAATTTTGCGAACTCTATATGGACCGTTATAAAGCAGAAAAAATTTGCGACACAAGCCTTTTCCTTTGTGAGACAAACGATGAGACTTAATTAACACCTTTTGACCAACTGACAAGATTTTTAAACGACCAGGACGCTTAGCTGATTTCTCTCTTCTAGCAGCCGCAGATGCAATATTTTGCAGAGCCAGGTTCACAACTTCAGAATGCCGCAGTTTCCGTGTTGGCGGAAAAGGAACGATTTCAGAAATGCGATTTGTCGGTGCTTTGTTTTTTAATATTAATATAGGCGGTAAAGAAGTTGAATCATTAGGAAGTTCATTCAGAATGTTTTGAAAAATATGAAGATACTGATCCCACGTTCTGTGATTCTGATGACAATAAAGACGACACAATTTATTGATTTCCTTTATCCATCTCTCTGAAGCGTTAGATTGAGGGTGAAAAAGTGAAATGAAGATTGGTTTAATCTTATGACGACGTAGAGTACGAAGCCAAATTTTAGAGCGAAACTGTGATCCATTATCTGATATAACCTTATCAACATGACCCACTTCTTTAAGAAAATGTTTGATGAAAGCGTTAGATACTGAACAAGCTGTTGCTTTGCGTAAAGGTGTAAAACACACATATTTTGATGTCAATTCCACTGCTACCAAAATGTACGCAAAACCATTAGTAGAACGAACCACTGGACCGAACAAATCGACTGCAGCCATGTCTTTTAATTTCGCTGGAATGATAGGAAACAACGTGGCTCTGTGAGAAATAGTTGGCGGCTTAGCCTTTTGACATAATTTGCATTTGGCAAGAACAGATCGAATACGTTTTTCCATATTACTGAAGTAGCAATTTTCTCGTAATTTATGAAAGCATTTTCTGGGACCAAAGTGTGCATAACTGAAATGTGTGTACCAAATCAATTTATTGATCCACTCATCAGGAATACAAACTAACCAAACAGAGTTGTCGACCGATTTTCGTTTAAAAAGAATTTTCCAAATAGTTCGCAAAAACGAGGTGTGGCCAAATTGTCCAATCTAACAAAGCGTCTAAGAAAATTACAGACACCAAGGAAACTACGAACATCACGTTTTGTGGTAGGAACAGCATAATTACGAATAGCGTCTAATTTCTCTGGATCAGGAAGAATACCTTCTGTAGAAATACTGTGACCGAGAAATTTCACCTGAGAACGACCAAATTCAGATTTTTCCAAGTTCACTGTAATGCCAACTCTTGCAAAGATACGTAATAATGAATCCAAAATTTTGTTGTGCTCACTCCAAGAACGTTTCGCAATAAGAATATCGTCAACATATGAAGTAATATTGTCACGAAGATAAACAGGTAAAATTTCGTTTAAACTACGAATGAATGCTGCAGAAGATATAGTAAGTCCAAACGGTAATTTCCGAAATCACTTTTAGGTAAAATAGTCATATCCGGTTATTCTTTAACGACTCTATAGATAGATTGATAGTCGAAGAGTTGTTTTGACAGATGCAAAGAATAGTAAAAGAGTAGGCAGAGGTGCAGAAAACTAAAAGGGAAATAGCACCACTACAGCTCGGGGCCCTATGCACGCTACGGCACATATTCACTTAGAGTAGTGAATCCCCTGAGGACTTTAATAGCCGCACATAATTTCCAGTTTGTGACTTAGTGGCCAATTTGGTGGAAGTGCGTACGTAAATTGATCTAGCCATGAACGTGGATGTATGTCATTCTCAGAATTGCGAAAGATCTTAAATTTCCGAACAGTCAAAAAGTGTTTATAGTCAAAGTTGTCTCCTCGTGGCGACAAAGACCTACCGCGTCTGTCCCAGTCCGAATGTCGATTATTCTCAAGTTCGCGCGCCTGGCGCTCTCTTGTTGCTCCTCGTAAATGAAATAAATTACTTTCTTCAAATCCTTCTGCTATCTGTGATTCCAAATTTCTTTTGCTGTCTTTTCTTACAATTTCGCTTTCAATTTGTTTGACTTGCTTTCCTAACGCCTCAAATCCCCTTTCAATGCGTTCATTAAATTTTACCTGTTTTTCAACATGCTTATTTATGTTCTGGTACTCTTCGGTTTCTGAAAATAGCAATGGAGCTGTATCATCTCTGTCCCCATTTAAACTAAGACTTGTCAACTTATCTGAAATCTCCTCAACTCTTTCCGATAAATCACCTATTTGTTCTTTCTGTTTATTTATGTCTTCTGTAAGTGTTGCGACTCGGGTTTCAGTGTTGACACATTTAGTAGTTAACTGTTCATGTTGTTGTTGTGGTCTTCAGTCCTGAGACTGGTTTGATGCAGCTCTCCATGCTACTCTATCCTGTGCAAGCTTCTTCATCTCCCAGTACCTACTGCAACCTACATCCTTCTGAATCTGTTTAGTGTATTCATCTCTTGGTCTCCCTCTACAATTTTTACCCTCCACGCTGCCCTCCAATGCTAAATTTGTGATCCCTTGATGCCTCAAAACATGTCCTACCAACCGATCCCTTCTTCTAGTCAAGTTGTGCCACAAATTTCTCTTCTCCCCAATCCTATTCAATAACTCCTCATTAGTTACGTGATCTACCCACCTTATCTTCAGCATTCTTCTGTAGCACCACATATCAAAAGCTTCTATTCTCTTCTTGTCCAAACTAGTTATCGTCCATGTTTCACTTCCATACATGGCTACACTCCATACAAACACTTTCAGAAACGACTTCCTGACACTTAAATCTATACTCGATGTTAACAAATTTCTCTTCTTCAGAAACGCTTTCCTTGCCATTGCCATTCTACATTTTATATCCTCTCTACTTCGACCATCATCGGTTATTTTACTCCCTAAATAGCAAAACTCCTTTACTAGTTTAAGTGTCTCATTTCCTAATCTAATTCCCTCAGCATCACCCGACTTAATTTGACTACATTCCATTATCCTCGTTTTGCTTTTGTTGATGTTCATCTTATATCCTCCTTTCAAGACACTGTCCATTCCGTTCAACTGCTCTTCCAAGTCCTTTGCTGTCTCTGACAGAATTACAATGTCATCGGCGAACCTCAAAGTTTTTACTTCTTCTCCATGAATTTTAATACCTACTCCGATTTTTTCTTTTGTTTCCTTTACTGCTTGCTCAATATACAGATTGAATAACATCGGGGAGAGGCTACAACCATGTCTCACTCCTTTCCCAACCACTGCTTCCCTTTCATGCCCCTCGACTCTTATAACTGCCATCTGGTTTCTGTACAAATTGTAAATAGCCTTTCGCTCCCTGTATTTTGCCCCTGCCACCTTCAGAATTTGAAAGAGAGTATTCCAGTTAACATTGTCAAAAGCTTTCTCTAAATCTACAAATGCTAGAAACGTAGGTTTGCCTTTTCTTAATCTTTCTTCTAAGATAAGTCGTAAGGTCAGTGTTGCCTCACGTGTTCCAACATTTCTACGGAATCCAAACTGATCTTCCCCGAGGTCGGCTTCTACCAGTTTTTCCATTCGTCTGTAGAGAATTCGCGTTAGTATTTTGCAGCTGTGACTTATTAAACAGATAGTTCGGTAATTTTCACATCTGTCAACACCTGCTTTCTTTGGGATTGGAATTATTATATTCTTCTTGAAGTCTGAGGGTATTTCGCCAGTCTCATACATCGTGCTCACCAGATGGTAGAGTTTTGTCAGGACTGGCTCTCCCGAGGCCATCAGTAGTTCTAATGGAATGTTGTCTACTCCCGGGGCCTTGTTTCGACTCAGGTCTTTCAGTGCTCTGTCAAACTCTTCACGCAGTATCTTATCTCCCATTTCGTCTTCATCTACATCCTCTTCCATTTCCATAATATTGTCCTCAAGTACATCGCCCTTGTAGAAACCCTCTATATACTCCTTCCACCTTTCTGCCTTCCCTTCTTTGCTTAGAACTGGGTTGCCACCTGAGCTCTTGATATTCATACAAGTGGTTCTCTTCTCTCCAAAGGTCTCTTTAATTTTCCTGTAGGCAGTATCTATCTTACCCCTAGTGAGATAAGCCTCTACATCCTTACATTTGTCCTCTATCCATCCCTGCTTAGCCATTTTGCACTTCCTGTCGATCTCATTTTTGAGACGTTTGTATTCCTTTTTGTCTGCTTCATTTACTGCATTTTTATATTTTCTCCTTCCATCAATTAAATTCAATATTTCTTCTGTTACCCAAGGATTTCTATTAGCCCTCGTCTTTTTACCTACTTGATCGTCTGCTGCCTTCACTACTTCATCCCTCAGAGCTGCCCATTCTTCTTCTACTGTATTTCTTTCCCCCATTCCTGTCAATTGTTCCCTTATGCTCTCCCTCAAACTCTCTACAACCTCTGGTTCTTTCAGTTTATCCAGGTCCCATCTGCTTAAATTCCCACCTTCTTGCAGTTTCTTCAGTTTCAATCTGCAGTTCATAACCAATAGATTGTGGTCAGAATCCACATCTGCCCCTGGGAATGTCTTACAATTTAAAACCTGGTTCCTAAATCTCTGTCTTACCATTATATAATCTATCTGATACCTTTTAGTATCTCCAGGATTCTTCCAGGTATACAACCTTCTTTTATAATTCTTGAACCAAGTGTTAGCTATGATTAAGTTATGCTCTGTGCAAAATTCTACAAGGCGGCTTCCTCTTTCATTCCTTTCCCCCAATCCATATTCACCTACTATGTTTCCTTCTCTCCTTTTTCCTACTGACGAATTCCAGTCACCCATGACTATTAAATTTTCGTCTCCCTTCACTACCTGAATAATTTCTTTTATCTCGTCATACATTTCATCTATTTCATCATCATCTGCAGAGCTAGTTGGCATATAAACTTGTACCACTGTAGTAGGCATGGGCTTTGTATCTATCTTGGCCACAATAATGCGTTCACTATGCTGTTTGTAGTAGCTAACCCACACTCCTATTTTTTTATTCATTATTAAACCTACTCCTGCATTACCCCTGTTTGATTTTGTATTTATAACCCTGTAATCACCTGACCAAAAGTCTTGTTCCTCCTGCCACCGAACTTCACTAATTCCCACTATATCTAACTTTAACCTATCCATTTCCCTTTTTAAATTTTCTAACCTACCTGCCCGATTAAGGGATCTGACATTCCACGCTCCGATCCGTAGAACGCCAGTTTTCTTTCTCCTGATAACGACGTCCTCTTGAGTAGTCCCCGCCCGGAGATCCGAATGGGGGACTATTTTACCTCCGGAATATTTTACCCAAGAGGACGCCATCATCATTTAATCATACAGTAGAGCTGCATGTCCTCGGGAAAAATTACGGCTGTAGTTTCCCCTTGCTTTCAGCCGTTCGCAGTACCAGCACAGCAAGGCCATTTTGGTTAATGTTACAAGGCCAGATCAGTCAATCATCCAGACTGTTGCCCCTGCAACTACTGAAAAGGCTGCTGCCCCTCTTCAGGAACCACATGTTTGTCTGGCCTCTCAACAGATACCCCTCCGTTGTGGTTGCACCTACGGTACGGCCATCTGTATCGCTGAGGCACGCAAGCCTCCCCACCAACGGCAATGTCCATGGTTCATGGGGGGACTGTTCATATTGTTGCGTTAAGTTATTTGTCCTGTCATTTGGTACTGATTCCTCGAGTCTTTCAAATATTTCTTCCTTATCATGTGCACGTTGTAAATTTAACTCTGAAAATTTCTGTACTATCACGCGATCTTTTTCTTCCTGTTCTCTGTCCTGTTCCTCTTGTCTAATTTCTGTTGAAATTAAACTATTATTGTGAGCATTCAAAATCGATTGTACTTCTTCTTTAATTTCTTTCTTTGATTCATCTTTCATGTTTTTGAAACATGTCCCTATTCGTGAGCTTAACCGTGTTGCCATTGCTTCCATATCAGTTTTAATTTCAGATCTCAAAGTTCCCATCTGTGTTTTAAATTTCGATTCCAACTCTGATCCCAGCTTTAATATTGCACCCATCAACTGCTCCATATTAACTGGTTCGAAATTCTTTTCGCTCCTAACATTTCCCGCTAAACCAGCTTCGTTCATCATGACTGTAAAGCTATCTGTGTTCGATACTATTCCAAAATCTTCTGTCGTTAATCTCGAATTCTGAAAATTTTCTGATTGAGAAAAATTTTGAAATGGTTCCGGACTATTTTCCCGACTTATTAAATTGTTTTCCACTTCATTATTCATCATACTGTTTTCCTCTGTTGGCGAGTTCGCCATGTTAACAATTTCGTCATTCTCACTATCCATCATTTTTGCCTTTTTCATCGATCGCGTAATCATTTACAAAACATACAAAACTCGTCACTATATGAAAATTACACACAATGACACTTTATCTCCAACAATACCATTCACACGAAATGTTTCCCTCAAACACGATTAACGAACAATTGAAATAATTGCACTAAATTGTCAAACCCGTAGACAAGACATCAAAAATTAAATTTTGCAAATTACCATTAGAAGAATGACAATTACGAAATCTACACATGCAATATAGACTACAATTACTAAACTACAAATTACTACAACAATACTACTGTCTACTATTTTTACAATCAGAAGAATTCCAAGGGACGATCCGAAGCAGCGGTCGCCACGTGCATGGGGGCTTAATTAAATAAATATGTAATGCAAATACTTTTTAAATTTTAGTCGCTGAATGTCCGATTACGAAGTCTCGTAAACTTTTGGCCCTGACTAGTTTTAGTACGCAATCTGACTGAATAGAATAACAACAAAGAATGGAATGAAATTTTCCGTTAACACAATTAATTAATTAAGTCCCCAGCAACTATAAAACCTACGAAACCAAAACACAAGTGTAATTGTTCTGTGTGTGGGAGTGTGTTTCAACGTACACATCTAGCACGGTTCTTCTTCAACAAGACTAGAAATTTTAAATACCATTTAAACTGAAGTAATTAAAAAAAAAGAAATACTATAATTGCGTAAGGAAACCAGAATCACTCTAATACAAGAACACAAGCCAGGTGCTTTGTTGACTGAACCTGTAATGACGCATTATTTAAGACACTGAAATAATGAAAAAACAGGGAATATTTTACCTTCATATATATTGACGGAAAGCACTCTGATCATTACAATATCTCCATTAGAACAACATCTGCTGTCTATCCCATCAAACAACTGCATAAAACATGGAACAAGCACTCTCCACTACGACTTCTCGACAAGAACTTTTCACTACGACATCTCAACAAGCACTGACTACTACGAGTTCTCGACAAGCACTGCCAGTGGAGGTGGGCGGAATAATACTCTTTGGCGCAATCTCTGGCGCTGTGGCTCAGTGTAGCCACCTTTCAACGCTGCGAAATCTCGGGATTTTTAAATTTCTCGCGAGTTTAAGCAGATCTATGTTTGTAAGCGGTCTGTCCGGTAGTATCGCTATGTACTGTATTGTTTATGTACAGCCCAACTCCTTTCCTGTGCGATTCCAAATACAGGATGCGATGGCCTCCATGGTCCTGTATTGCCTTTAAATTTCTTTTAGTAGCTTACCAGCTTGTCGGACATTCTTTACTGCTTGAGCTATGGCAGCGGATCACCCGGCTAACGAACCAGTGGCTGACAGCGAAGCAAATGCACGGATTACAAACGGAATTATTCCGCGAATATCTTTAATACTGGCAATATTCTAGGCGTTTTAACACGCCTTCTCCTTTCTCCTTTCTGCCTCAAAGTCCCTTTCGCCGCTATCAGCGCTGATTCGATGCTAATTTTTAAGCATCCCTTAGGTTTTTTTCTTATTCTTTAGCGTGCGACGAACTGGATTCATTATTTGCCAGGAGGTTATTCCAGCAAACAATTTAACTTTGGCATACATTGCCTTATCGACGACAAGTGCAGAAATATGTTGTTCTATACCAATATCCTTTCTTCGACATATCTGTCTAGCATTATCAGTTAATATTTAGTCTACAATGCGACGATCTTTATTTGTAGTGTAAGCAATGACATGCTCTTTGCACGCATTGGCTAAGATATTAATGCCCTTGTCACCATGAGCTATGCGCTGTCACAATTAGGTCCGCGTCCACAAAAATTGTATCCAGGGATGTGAAGTTCGAATGGTAGATTCACTAAAATACCATCTCCTTCTCTGTTCATACTTTTTCTTGCACTCATGTCACGCTACGGCGTGTTTTGACGTTTGTGTTTCCTATTAAATAGCGAATTGCGAGCGTTCACCCAACTGTTGTCCTTTGACGAGAACGCAAGCCATTTCGCCAGTGCCCTGTTCGCTCGACGTCTTACGACCCGCTCTACGGGAATACGTTCGGTTCAGAACTTTTCTGTAGTTGATCTGTGCAAAAATCCTTGACATTTATTCACTATCACTGTCTTTCAGATGTATATTCTTGGGTTTGTGTGCTGCACCTTAGAAACTGTAGACACCTCTGTTGACCAGAACAGGTGGTAGGAGTTTTATATGTCGAAATATATACCTGTTGTGTCATACTTTAGATACAATCACTGAAAGAGATTTTACTCGTCGCCACCCTCAACTATTTATAGTGTGCTGAGGGAAACGCTACGGGAGGAGAAAGAAGAGAACACTGAAACACTGATAATAATTAGTGACAAGTACACCCATATTTATTGACGAATACTCAACTTCATACAAATCGGCTCAGGAAGCAGATCCAGAAGTTTAACTACTATCTCAGAAGCAAAGGCTGGATGGTAAACAGTTCTTGTTCCATTAGAAAGTTCACTGAAGAGAGGCTAGTGTGGACTCGCTAGAACCAGACGATGTGACGCGATGTACTCGAGTAGAAGGCAGTCTTCTCGGTAGTCGAGCTGACTTGGAACTGCCCACTCTGCTGTGGCGCCGGCGCGTACCACTTCTCTGGCGGCGTCACCGCTGCGACTTCTTGGTGCGTCAGTCGCCTGGCTGTACGCCGTCTCTGGAGTGGGTTGTCGACCTGTCGACGTCTGTGGTGCCGTCTGGTGGTGCGGGCAGCGCTTACGACACCACAGTACCAAACCATATACGTTCGACTTTTGCTTGCGTGGATTCCATTTTAATATGGTTGTATATTGTATTTAGTCACCGAAGTTAACCGCTGTTGGGCGTGGCCGGCACTTGGATGGGTGACCATCCAGCCGCCATGCGCTGTTGCCATTTTTTGGTGTGCACTGAGCCTCGTGATGCCAAGTGAGGAGCTACACGACCGAATAGTAGCGGCTTAGATCAAGAATACCATCATAACGACCGGGAGAGCGGTGTGCTGACCCCACAATCCTCCCATCCGCAACCTCCTCTGAGGATGACACGGCGGTCGGATGGTCCCTTTAGGCCACTCGTGGCCTGAACATGGAGTGCTTATTGTATTTAGTAGTCCGTTATCACAGTCATCACTAATCTCTTCTTAACTGTATGGTGAGTAGTGCAGTTATACTCGTCAATGACTAGTGGTAGGATGTTTAGCACTTTTTACGTTCCTTGGAGATCAAATTGCTTCCACAACAGGTTTTTGATCATCCTGTTTAACTGTTCAATATTACTAGCTTTCAAATGGCAGAATGTTGAGTAATAATCTACATCTACATGGATACTCTGCAAATCACATTCAAGTGCCTGGCAGAGGGTCATCGAACCATCTTCATAATTCTCTATTATTCCAATCTCGTATAGCGCGCAGAAAGAATGAACACCTATACCTTTCCGTACGAGCTCTGATTTCCCTTATTTTATCGTGGTGATCTTTTCTCCCTAACTAGGTCGGTGTCAACAAAATATTTTCGCATTCGGACTAGAAAGTTGGAGATTGGAATTTCGTGAGGTGATTCCGTCGCAATGAAAAACGCCGTTCTTTTAATAATGTCCAGCCCAACTCCTGTATCATTTCTGTGACACTCTCTCCCATATTTCGCGATAATACAAAACGTGCTGCCCGTCTTTGAACTTTTTCGATGTACTCCGTCAGTCCTATCTGGCAAGGATCCCACACCGCGCAGCAGTATTCTAAAAGAGGACGGACAAGCGTAGTGTAGGCAGTCTCCTTAGTAGATCTGTTACATTTTCTAAGTGTCCTGCCAATAAAACACAGTCTTTGGTTAGCCTTCCCCACAACGTTTTCTATGAGTTCCTTCCAATTTAAGTTGTTCGTAATTGTAATACCTAGGTATTTAGTTGAATTTACGGCTTTTAGATTAGACTGATTTAACGCCTAACCGAAGTTTAACGAATTCCTTTTAGCATTCATGTGGATGACCTCACACTTTTCGTTATTTAGTGTCAACTGCCAATTTTCGCACCATTCAGATATCTTTTGTAAATCGTTTTGCAATTTTCTTTGATCTTCTGATGACTTTATTAGTCTATAAACGATAGCGTCATCTGCAAACAACCTAAGACGGCTGCTCAGATTGTCTCCCAAATCGTTTATATAGATAAGGACCAGCAAAGGGCCTATAACACTACCTTGGGGAACTCCAGAAATCACCTCTGTTTTACTCGATGACTTTCCGTCAGTTACTACGAACTGTGATCTCTCTGACAGGAAATCACAATTCCAGTCACATAACTGAGACGACATTCCATAAACACGCAATTTCACTATAAGCCGCTTGTGTGGTAAGGTGTCAAAAACCTTCCGGAAATCCAAAAATACGGAATCGATTTGAAATCTCTTGTCAATTGCACTCAACACTTCCTGTATTGTTCCAATTACCGCTTTGAAATGTCTGTTGTAAAATTCACCTCCTTGGTTGGTCTGAAAGTTGTTGGGACACCGATTCGTTCCAGTCTGCAACAATCTTCAAAGACCTTCGAAACCTCCTTCCTTATTTTTAGCTTCACAGGGAGGGCCCAAGCGAATTTGGAATATGTATCTATGACCAATAGAATGTACTTGAAACCGTTATTCCATTACGAGTAGTGTCACATATCTACGTGATCAGCCTGCCATAAATCATCCAATCCTGACATGTCTGCGCAGAAATGTTCTGCACGCAGGTCTGTGAAGCTCACGAACAACTGTCTTCATAATTAATGAATTATGCGGATTTATTGAAGCTCAGATGTGATTGATAATGTTTTATTCATGTGAGCTGTATTCCCTGTGGTAGCTGATGCTGTAAGTAGTCCAATAGATCTATGATTTTATTCGAGACTCGTAATATATATACTATAGAGGCTGATTGTTCGTACTTTTATCTTTAACAACAACCCTTTCACTCCGGCTAAATGCAGCTGCTGCCATCGATTTTATTATATCCTTGTATATGTCACGCTTTGAGGCTTTCATTCATCCTTTTCGGGCCCTATGTGCATTGGTGAACCGTAATATTTTACGATACGCTCTTATAACTTCTGGCGTATACTTTTCGGTGTTTGACGTTTTTGATAATAAACTCTAATAAACCAGGAGTTCTTTCAAATTGCTTATCCTCAGCTCTTACTGCATTCTCAGTTAAATGTATTGGGTGTTCATCTAACATATATGGTTCCATCTTGCTGGCCCTGTATGTTCTGTCGATCTCAGCATTACTGTAACGATAAATGAAATCAGTAACAGCATTTAATCCTTCATCTTCTGCTTCCTGGTTTCTGCCTCCTTCCATAGTGCATGACAGCCCTTTAGCACTGTCAGTTAGCTGCTTAAACGTTTCTAGCAGAGAAGCAGACCTCGTATAAACTGCTCTAATTTTAACAGTAGCAACCTCTGTCGAATAGCCTTCTGCGCCGTGATAACTTTACGCTTTGTCGACGGCATGCTGCGGTATACTAAGCCATGTTTCAGACGGTTTAGAGCTTTTGTATGCTTTGAGGCTACTGGTGGTGATGGGAGTCAAGTGCCTTCGTTAGCACCTTCATATATCCGCACATATCTGTTAGTTTTGCGTTGATTTCTTCAGTTTTTTGCTGACGTTTAGTTAAAAATACCGTATTTTAGCATTCAACACCTCGACATTTGTAGCCCCTCCTCGATAAGACTTTCTAGTTCGATTAATTTAGCTTTAAATTCAGACTGTTCTGTTTGAAAGTGATGATGATGTTCACATTATTCTGGACAAGCTACTTCGCGATCCTTAAGTATGTCACGCTCAAATAAAATATAATGACTTGCATGTGGCGACCAAAGCAGAAATATCTGTGGATTTCATCGTGGTTTTACTCTTTGACGGCATCAAATACTAATATGCTGTTTGGCTTTACTTTTTCTGGTGGTGGAATATCACTGCCTTCGCTGAACGTCTGGTATGTTACTACCTCAATGTTATGTAAAATCTCCTGCAATCACGGATATTTTGGTTGAAACAGAGATTTTGATAACATATATACATGAATACATGCGCTAAGCGGTCTCCCTCAGGATGTGTTAATAGTGATAGAACAAGATAAGTTTTCCCAGTGCCCAAAGGCCCAATAACTAACGTTCATGTAATATTGGGATGTAATAAACCATTCGTCTTGTTCTTCTTGTTTCCAGCTTCATCATTGTAGAACCAGACGCTTACTAAAAGGCGCCTGTGGTGAGGTTGTCAGGTTGTTTCGTTCACTGGATCATGGACGTAACTGTTCGTTTTCATTGCAATGCAGGCGGTTTTATACACTCGTACATATAGCCGTGTATATAAACTAATTAAATCAGGTCGTGGTTCAGTGCCCACATCAGGTAATGTTGAATGATAAGCTTCCACCTCCATCGATTCACAGGATTCACAGCATGCATCGTGGAATTGAGCTTTGGTTTCTTCAGATGGGTGGAATCTGGCGAGCTAGTTCCAATCGAGTATTCCTCAATGTCTCGTACAATTGGTAAAGGTGTCACTGGCACCTTTGTCGACACTCTAGTTCGTGCTGTATTGTATACCTCTGCTCCTGTAGATGTGTTCATTTTCTGTTGTTAAATGTTTTAAGTATACCAGAGAAGTCCCGTACAAAAATTGTATGTTCACTCAGTATCATCGCGGAAAAGTAAACGTTTCCGTGGAACAAGCCGGAAATCTGTATTTACATTTCACATAATCGACGCTGCAACAACTTCACCTCAGTTGCAAGGAAAACGCTCATTATTAGTTAGGCTTATCAGTTCCCCCCCCCCCCCCTCAATTTAATAGCATCAGCGCTAATAGTTACACTGCCTCGCAGCAGAGAGTGTTGATATATAATGTGTTGACATACTTACTCTGACAGAAGCTGGTGAACTACACTCATGCTCATAAATTAAGGATAATGCTGATACATGGTGTAACAACGCTCTGGCGGGCGGTTTGTCGGTTTAAATTACCTCGGGGTATGACCATGCGGCGCATTTGACTTGCGGTCGTCGCCCGGTGGCGCTGGCAGCAGTCAAAATGGTTCAAATGGCTCTGAGAACTATGGAACTTAACATTTGAGGTCAGCAGTCCCCTAGAACTTAGAAAAATGGTTCAAATGGCTCTGAGCACTATGGGACTTAACTGCTGTGGTCATCAGTCCCCTAGAACTTAGAACTACTTAAACCTAACTAACCTAAGGACATCACACACATCCATGCCCGAGGGCAGGATTCGAACCTGCGACCGTAGCAGTCGCGCGGTTCCAGACTGTAGCGCCTAGAACCGCTCGGCCACACCGGCCGACAGAACTTAGAACTACTTAAACCTAACTAACCTAAGGACATCACACACATCCATGCCCGAGGCAGGATTCGAACCTGCGACCGTAGCGATCCCGCGGTTCCAGACTGAAGCGCCTAGAACCGCTCGGCCACTGGGGCCGGCGCTGGCAGCAATCCACATATGCAGAAGTGTGTTGGTGCAGGTCAGAGTACGGTGCAGTGAGTAAGTGTGCAGACGTTTTCAGACGTGCTAATAGTGACTGTGTGTTGTAAATGGCTCACAGAACACATATTGATGACGTTATGAGGGGTAGAATACTAGGGCGACTGGAGGCTGGCCAAAAACACAGCACGTCGTAGCACGAGCCCTCCGTGTGCCACAAAGTGTGACCTCAAGATTACGGCAACGATTCCAGCAGACAGGAAACGTGTCCAGGCGCTGCAGTACGGGACGTCCACAGTGTATAACACCACAAGAAGACCGATATCTCACCATCACCGCCCGCAGACGGTCACGGAGTACTGCAGGTAGCCTTGCTGGGGACCTTACCACCGCCACTGTAACAGTTGGCTCCAGACACACAGTCTATAGACGACTGAACAGACACGGTTTATTCGCCCAGAGACCTGCAAGGTGCATTCCACTGACCCCTGGTCACAGGAGAGCGCGTAAAGCCTGGTGTCAAGAACACAGTACATGGTCATTGGAACAGTGGTCCCAGGTTATGTTCACAGACGAGTCCAGGTATAGTCTGAACAGTGATTCTCGCCGGGTTTTCATCTGGCGTGAACCATGAACCAGATACCAACTCCTTAATGTCCTTGAAAGGGACCTGTATGGAGGTCGTGGTTTGATGGTGTGCGGTGGGATTATGATTGGTGCACGCACACCCCTGTATGTCTTTGACAGAGGAACTGTAACAGGTCACGTGCATTTTGCACCAGTATGTCTGCCTTTTCATGGGTGCAGCGGGTCCCACCTTCCTCCTGATGGATGAGAACGCACGGCCCCACCGAGCTGCCATCGTGGAGGAGTACCTTGAAACAGAAGATATCAGGCGAATGGAGTGGCCTGCCTGTTCTCCACACCTGAAACCCATCGAGAACGTTGGGATGCTCTCGGTCGACGTATCACTGCACGTCTTCAAACCCCTATGACACTTCAGGAGATCCGACAGGCACTGGTGCAAGAATGGGAGGCTATACCTCAGCAGCTGCTCGACCACCTGATCCAGAGTATGCCAACCCCTTCTGCGGCATGTGTACGTGTGCATGGTGATCATATCCCATATTGATGTCAGGGTACATGCGCAGGAAACAGTGGCGTTTTGTAGCACATGTGTTTCGGGACGGTTTTTTCAACTTATCACCAATACTGTGGACTTACAGATCTGTGTCGGGGGTGTTCCCTATGTGCATACGCTATTAGCGCCAGTTTTGTGTAGTACCACGTTGTGTTGCGCCACATTCTGCAGTTATCCTTAGTTTATGAGCATGAGTGTATTTATCAATCGCTTTAAATATATTTTTCGCGGCCTCGGCTATGATTATTATTACTATTATTCTTACAACATCTTCATCAGTCGTTGTCTAGACACAAATGCTGTGAGAGAATGCTATCCATGGATATTAAAAAAGTCGACAAGGTGAGTAACAAAACATAACGATGATTATAGATAGATCAATATTTACACATTTACACTTCGTACATAGTACCGTGATGTCATGGGTACGGAATTGCGATGCATGCGAAAGCGTGGGAGCAGGGTGGCGGAATTTCCAGAAGTGCAAAGGAGAGACAGGAAATAAGGGTGCTGATGTCAGCAAAATATGACATGCATGCGAACTACAGTCGAGTTTCACTCGCACGAACGCAGAGGGGCGCTTGGGGTAGGGGATTTGATTTGATTTGATTTGAAAAGGGAAGCTAAGACAGCTTAGGTCTAACCCACCACTGCCCGCACCGAAACTGAATTTATTGTGCGGTATCGCTCCCTGTATGTCTAGTAAATCTACCCCATGCCCTTCAATAGTGCAAGGAACCCCTTTACCAGTTTTTTGTTAGACACAAGTTCTTCAGGTCTAGTTGTCCCGAAGATTCTGAATCTTTTGCTCCCCAATGCCATGCATTCGAAGATTAGGTGTTATTCAGTTTCTTCACCCTCATCACTGATCCTACATTTAAGGTCTTCTTCCGTTATACACATTGTGTGTAGATATTTTTTGAAATTCCCATGGCCTGTCATCGGTCCAGTCATGAGTTTGATCTCTTTCTTGTTCTATCCCAGGATTACAGAGCTTCTTTTAAAACATGGCTTGGGCATCAACACCTTACCATGATTTTGTTTATGGACCTTGGTCCAATATTCTACGTGCTGTTTCCTAAGCCATTTTCGTAGTTCTAATTTGATCACAGCCTTGGTGATTGTCAGGACAGGTTCCGGTCCAATAAATGGAGTCATTGCCCCCATCCTGGCCAATCTGACGGCTTGCTCATTGCCACAAATCCCTGAGTGGCCAGGGACCCACACTAGGTTTAATCTATTGCTTCCCCCTAGCTCCACCAGAGCGCTGTGGTGGAGCAGGGGTTGCTTCATGCAGAATTTGCGGAAGTGCATGTGGTGTGCAGGATGTCATGATTTCTGGAATCATCTTGGAGATAATGTCATGTGCAGTTGTCTCAGCTGTAATACGACACCACAGATAAGAAATTTTTGACAGAAAATGAGTCATAGCTTTTCCCCGAGAACTCTCATTGCGCTACTACTGGTATTAATTGCGCTGTAAATGGTAATGTCCGCCACGTTCTTGTGCATGGAACAGCGATACATGTAGAAATTCTGTCTGTGTTTGTTAAAAAACTGCGTTCTACCAACTGTATAATGTCTCCTATTTCAACCACACTCCCTCAATTTGCACATGCAGATGAAACTGACTGCTGGTCACTGCACCATCCAGACACAGTTTAATGAAAACACGAGTAAACACGAGTAAACACTCATGAACCTGGTACTCTGGAGTATGAAATCGTCTACCGAATTCTCTAGAAAAAGTAGCAACCTTTCCATTACAAAATTTGTGCGCCAATACCATGTCAACATATTCAGTATTTGTAAACACTTGTGGCTTGCTTAAACGACATAGTTTAACTGACCAGCAGATCACAATCACAACAGCAGTTGAAAAATTCAGTTATGTTAACTCAAGCACTGCTTCACACCTTGAACTTTAAAACTAAAATGACAGTCGATAAATAAACCCATATCAACTTGAGTATCAACACACAGAGTGAGTGTTGTCTCTAGCCAATAAAATTTGAACACATGTTGTATGGAAAATTTCATTAGAATTGATTTATACTACCACCTTCTCAACTATTTACCTATTCCTCATTTATAATAGCGTCTATTCCTTATATATGATAACGTTACAAATTCAAAAAGAAAAAAATAACGCACCACACAGGAATTATCAGAAGCGACCGAAATTGATAGATGTGATGTACATGTACAACAAACAGGTGATTACAATTTCAAAATAATTGGATGATTTATTCATGAGAAAAAGCTTCACAAACTAAACCGCTCAATAACGCATTGGTCCCCCTTGCGGCCCTAATTCAAGCAGTTATTCGGCTTGGCATTGACTGATAGTTTCTCAATGTCCTCCGGAAGGATATCGTGTCAAATTCTGTCCAATTGGCACGACAGATCGTCAGAATCATTGTGGAAAGATCTGGCGACCTTTCTGGCCAAGGTGTGGTTTGGCAAGCGCGAAGACAAGGAGGGTGTCTCCAGGCGCGTCTTCGCCTGTCAATCGGGCTCAGTTTGAAAAGGCACTCGCCACTGAAGACAAGTCCGCTCCAGTCCATGAGATTCCATGCCCTGATAATCACCGAAGACGTGTCTGCAGATAGCCCGGACAACGGTTTGGTAGAAGCTTAACTGTCAACCGCCACGCTGTCCGACAGCGAAGAGTAATGGTGCGGGGTATCAAATCAGTTCGTAGCAGAATCCCTTTGGTTGTCATTCGCGACACTCTTACAGCACAGCGATACGTCGACGATATGCTACGTTCCATTTTTGTTGCCCTCCAGGGCAAGCCAACCTGACCTTACATTTCTCCATGATAATGTCGACCAGCACAAGGCGAGAGTTTCAGTTTGACAAACCTTATCTTGGTCAGCAAGGTCGCCGGATCTCTCCTCAATTGAGAACCTTTGAAGCATCGTAGTCAGGGCCCTCCAACCATCTTGGGACTTTGACGATCTGACGCGCCAATTGGACAGAATTTGATACAATATCCCTCAGGAGAACATCCAAAAACTCAATCAATCATGCCAAGGCGAATAACTGCTTGCGTAAGGGTAGACGTGGATCTATACATTATTGACTTGCTCAATTTGTGAAGTTCTTTGTCTTGAACAAATCTTACAGTGTTCCTGAAATTATAATTTTCTTTTTTTTTTTTTTAGTGTATTCGGCTTCTACAAAATTTGTATTTTGCTCCTTCCCAGTGTAACTTAAACCGCCTTTCCTTCACAGAGCATGAAATGAGACCTGAAAGCTACGATTATCTTTCCTATCAGCCATAATTCAGAATTTGATGCGGGCGAAGGGAAAGCAGAGAAACGATCAAACACATGAGAACAGTGGTTCTGGCAGGTTTATTGGGATATGGTTACAAGTTACTACATGTGTTCAACATGGTCTCCCGAGTCACAAACATGTTTCATGCGTAACACGGTATGGTCGACAGTTGCCCGCAGCATATCCGGTGCAATCAGAGCAATATGTCATCGTATTCTATCCTTCAGAAAGAGTCCTTATACAGCCCTGATAGACACGATCTATCAGATAACCTCCCAACCAGAAGTCACATGGATTTATGTTGGGGTATGTGGAAGGCCACATGTATTGAGATTGCCTAGAGATGAAGCGGTCGTCACCGAAGGCTTCTAGAAGGAAATGTTTCACCTGGCAAGCGATATGTGGTGTCGCCCCATCTTGCATGAAAAAAGTGGTGCGGACACAGTTGCATTGTTGCAATGCTGGAATCACGTTTTGCACAAGGAGGTTCTTATATGGTGCAGTTGTCACTGAATATCTAACAGGTCCGCGGGGTGTCATCTTGCATGAAAAAAGTGGTGCGGACACAGTTGCATTGTTGCAATGCTGGAATCACGTTTTGCACAAGGAGGTTCTTATATGGTGCAGTTGTCACTGAATATCTAACAGGTCCGCGGGGTGTCATCTCCTCGAAGAAATCGGACTGCCAATGGACGAGCTTGTGATACTATACTACACAGTCACGCAAGTTATGTTCCTGTATGCCCAACCAGAAGTCACATGGATTTATGTTGGGGTATGTGGAAGGCCACATGTATTGAGATTGCCTAGAGATGAAGCGGTCGTCACCGAAGGCTTCTAGAAGGAAATGTTTCACCTGGCAAGCGATATGTGGTGTCGCCCCATCTTGCATGAAAAAAGTGGTGCGGACACAGTTGCATTGTTGCAATGCTGGAATCACGTTTTGCACAAGGAGGTTCTTATATGGTGCAGTTGTCACTGAATATCTAACAGGTCCGCGGGGTGTCATCTCCTCGAAGAAATCGGACTGCCAATGGACGAGCTTGTGATACTATACTACACAGTCACGCAAGTTATGTTCCTGTATGCCATGTGGTGGAGTAGAACCTCATATGTGACAGTTCTGTGTTTTCATGGCACGGTGCAGAGTAAAATGTGCCTCGTTCATCCAAAGAATATTCCCTGGCCACAGATCATCCATTTCCGTGAATTCCAGAAAAAGGAAGGACAAAGTCACGGGCTTGTAGCTTATCTTGGGGCTTCATTTGGTGCACATTGTAGGGATACCAGAGTAAAATGCTCCGCAAAATTGTTATGGCATAAAGCGCCGACACGCCAATCGGGAACGATAGAGAAGAGATTGCTGTGAGAAGACGTCAGCCAATCGTACTCTGACCGACCCCTCTCCAGGACGACGACATGAGAATGGTGGCCCCTATGCGAAGAGGACATTAAGTGCTGCGCCCGACTGTTCACAGCCCAGTTCTACAGCAGCTTCAAGACTAGCACTTGGATAGGAGCGTCAACTCTAATCACTTGCTTGTACAGTCTATGGGACGTGGGAATTGTTATACTGAAGAGATTTCTTATTTCGTCTGTCGCCCTTTGCTTGCAACACATCTGTGTAACACAAAGTTAAGTATTGTATGTTTTCATTTTGTAATAAAACTCATTAATACGATTTGTTTGAAAGCTGTCTAGCGATCCGAGAAAGCAGGTTCCCCAGACACCCCATCTTTCATGACTAGGTTGGATTTAACAGTTGGGGACGAGAGGTCAAGGGATCTCATAGCGGCAACCCAGTGCCTGGATGCCACAGTTTTTTGTGGGCTTTTGTGTTTTGCTGTCGCCTTAATTCTACCTTGTCTTTTCTTGGCAGGGGTCAAGGGTGTGTTTGCATGTTTTAACACTGTCTTTTCTAATCAGTGTTTTCAGGTTTTTTTTTTTTTTTTTTTTTTTTTTTTTTTTTTTTTTTTTTTTTTAAGCGATAGATGCAATGCAGCTAACACCGATGTTTCAGTTTCAGACCCAGCAGATTGTCACACTGCTACACACGGTACAGCAGCTCCTCTCCAATCAAGCCACCAATATAGTGCTACAGGCAACAACCGTAGCTCTGAGTTCCATAGGCCTACTGTATTTTCACCAGTTTAACAAAAAAGATCAGGAGTAGCTCGAGTGGTTCCAACAGTATGAAGCCCATGTAATTCCTCACAACATAACAGGTACTGTGGAACTACATTACTTTTTGTCAACAGTAGGAACTGCAGTCTTTCATCCTATTCACAAATTGTTCCCTAAAACAACTTCGAGTGAACATTCCTATGATCAGGTTGTAGATTCGTTAACTATTATGACCAACAAGTGAATGTGGAGGAAGCTAGGTTCAAATGTGTGTGAAATCTTATGGTACTTAACTGCTAAGGTCATCAGTCCCTAAGCTTACACACTACTTAACCTAAATTATCCTATGGACAAACACACACATCCATAGCCTAGGGAAGACTCGAACCTCCGCCAAGATGAGTCGCACAGTCCATAACTGCAGCACCTTCGGCCGGCCGCTGTGGCCGAGCGGTTCTAGGCGCTACAGTCTAGAACCGCGCGATCGCTACGGTCGCAGGTTCGAATCCTTCCTCGGGCATGGATGTGTGTGATGTCCTTAGGTTAGTTAGGTTTAAGTAGTTCTAAGTTCTAGGGGACTGATGACCTCAGAAGTTAAGTCCCATAATGCTCAGAGCCATTTGAACCATTTTTTTTTTTTTTTTTGCAGCGCCTGAGACCGCTCGGCAGGAAGCTAGGTACCAATTCTTTCATTACAATAAAAGGTCAGAACAAACGTATAATGAATGGGTAACAGATTTGCAGGGTATGATGAGGAAATGCAAATTCAAATGTGCCTGTGTGTTTTATATTCTGATGAAATGTTGCATGGCCGGCCGCGGTGTTCTCGCGGTTAAGGCGCTCAGTCCGGAACCGCGCGACTGCTACGGTCGCAGGTTCGAATCCTGCCTCGGGCATGGATGTGTGTGATGTCCTTAGGTTAGTTAGGTTTAAGTAGTTCTAAGTTCTAGGGGACTGATGACCACAGAAGTTAAGTCCCATAGTGCTCAGAGCCATTTGAACCATTTGAAATGTTGCATGATGCAATCATGTACAATGTAACTTGGTTCAAATGGCTCTGAACACTATGGGACTTAACTTCTGAGGTCATCAGTCCCCTAGAACTTAGAACTACTTAAACCTAACTAACCTAAGGACATCACACACATCCATGCCCGAGGCAGGATTCGAACCTGCGACCGCAGCGGTCGCGCGGTTCCAGACTGTAGCGCCTACAATGTAACTGATGTCTAACTTAGAGAACAGATTCTGAAACAGTCAGATCCATCATTTCAACATGTAGTGCAAATAATAGATCAGTATGACTCAGGTGGCATGTCGGCTGATAAATTTGAGCAGTCACCAATTTGTTGGGTTGAGTCATCCCATGCTCGTGACTGGCCCATTAGGCAGCAACAGCCCACAGGCGCCACGCTGCGTAAGCAGTTCCCTACATAGGCAAACAGAATTAAGTCACGCCCTCAGTGCTCTTCACACCACAAATGCCAAGGCTGCCCGTCTTTAAAAGAGCAGTGATACGCTTGTGTCAAGAAAGGTCATATACAATTCATATATTTGCAATGGAACAAACATAAAACTTCTGCCCGCTCACAAAAATCTATTCACAAGGCCCATGTAATCAATGCAGTGTATTCAAAGCCCGCTGCAGGCATTAGCGAAACTGGCAATCAAACAGTTTCTTCAGCGCTATGCCAGTCCAACAAACCTTTTGTTCATATGCATATTAGTGGAAAATGTGTGAAATTTCAGGTGGTCATGGATGCCTCTCTTACATTGCTGAATCCTAACACATATGAACTGTTAGGCTCCCCTGCACCTGTCTAAAATTAGCACACATCTGACAGTTTGTAATGGACAAGGCATTCCCATTCTCGGAAAATGTAGTTTTCCTGCCATGTATCGCTCACATACACAAACTGCGACTTTAACCGTGCTACAATCACATAACTGTGAGAACATATTTGTCCTTGATTCATTTGATTTGTTTGGCTTTAAAATTCAAGACAATGTGTTGCCAGTGACTGCATTCAATGCCAAAGAGAGTGTAGCTAGTTTGCTGAAAGAATTTCCTGAACTCTTTACTGAAGGTTTAGGCGTGGCTAACAATTTTGTAGCACACCTTACTATGAATGACAATGCTCAACCGAAATTTTTCCATGCCAGAACTGTTCCATTGCATTACGGGACAAAGTCGCTACTGAACCAAAAGAATTGCAAGATAGCGGAGCTATTGCGCCCATACAAGCTAGTCAATGGGCAAGTCCACTGGTTTGCTCCCCAAACCTTCAAACCTTCAGGTCGCATTCACCTCTGTGTTGACTTTAAGTGTACAGTCCACCCACAAACTGTGATTGATACTTACCCAATGCCACGCCCAGAGGATCTCATGGACAAATTAGGCGTTGGTCGCTACTTTTCAAAAATTGATTTGTGTGATGCATATCTTCAAGTACCAATAAATGAATGATCTCAAAAAGTTTGTGTTGTGAACACTCATTTGGGCTTGTCTAAATATTTGCGTTTGCCTTTTGGCAGTGCTTCCAGACCCGCCATTTTCCAATGGTATTTCGAACAGCTGACTGCTCAAGTAACAACCTGTTGAAACTATTTGGACGAGATTGTCGTAAAAGGTCGTACATCTGAAGAACACATTGAAAATTTGCGTGCTTTCTTTCGTGTGTTATCTGATGCAGGACTAAAGTGTAGGCTGGACAAGTGTGATTTTTTTAAACCTGATTTGAAGTACCTTGGTTATGCCATAAACAGTCAACGTGTACATCCTCTTCAGCCACATTTTTTAGTCACACATGACCTGCCAGTTCCTCGCAATGTCACAGAACTGCAGTCAGTCTTAGAGAAAATGAGCTATTATATTCGGCTCATACTGAATGCTGCACAAATCGCAGCTCCATTGCATCGCTTGCGTCGCAAGAACGTCCCCTTTCTTTCGACAGATGAGTGCCAAAAAGCTTTTCAAAAGCTTAAAGATACATTTCTCAGTGATCGATACTTGATTCACTTTGATCCTGAAAAACGAGTCGTTGCAAGTTGACGCTCCTTCTTACGGAATCGGTGCAATGCTTTCACACAGATTTGGTGATAAAGACAGGCCTATTGCTTTCGCATCAAAAGTTTGGTCCAAAGCTCAGTGTAACAGTTCACAAATAGAGAAAGAGAGATTGGCTGTTGTGTATGATGTCACCAAATTCCGCCACTATTTGTACGGCAGAAAATTCTACTTAGTAATGGATCACGAGCCATTCCAATCCTTGTTTCATCCGATGAAGCCGGTTCCTGTACGAACTGCCCAAATATTGCAAAGATGTGCTTTGTTATTGCCTCAATATCAGTACGAGATGTATCGTCCGACAGCTCAACAACGTAATGCGGACGCACTTTCACGTCTTCCGATTGGCCCTGGTACAGACTTCGACGCTTCTGCTGCACCTTGTTGTCATATCGATACTCAGGATTCTGAATTGCTTCAATCCTTTCCTCTGAACTATAGGAAAATTGCACAGGCTACGGAAACTGATTCTGATTTGAACATTTTGCTAAAATACATTTTCATATCTTGGCCTCGCTCATTGCATAGTATAAAGAACTCTGTAGTGCGCCGATACTTTGCACGTCGGCATAGCCTCGCAACGCTCAAGGTGTGATTCTTCTACAGAATGACAGTGGACAGTCACGTGTGTTGATCCCTAAAGCTTTGCAAAAAGAAGTGTTGCAGTTATTTCACCAAGGACATTGGGGGATTGTTCGTATGAAACAGCGCGTCGACACTGTGCTTGCAGCATATGGACACCCAAATAGAACAGATGACATGAGTGTCACGCTTGTGCGGAAAATCAGTCTGCTCCGCCACAAAAATTCTATGCTCGGCCTAAGTCACAATCACTATAGCAAGGTGTGCATATAGACTTTGCGGGACCTTTTTAGAACACTCGTTGGTTGACTGTGGTATAGTCTTATAGCAAGTTTCCTTTCGCTCTGCCAATGAACTCGACAACGTCACGTAGCACCATTCAGGCGTTGTTCTCTAATTTTTACCTCGAAAGTTTGCCTGAAGTCATAGTGTCGGACAACGGTCCTCAGTTCAAGTCAAATGAATTTGAAACATTCTGTGAACGCAATGGCATACAGCATCTAACTAGTGTACCGTTCCATCCACAGTCATAACGGCGAAGCGGAAAGTTTTGTTAGAACTTTCAAGCAGCAGATAGCCAAACTTCGCACCGCCCATACCAGGGATCAAGCATTGCAACTGTTTCTCGCCTCTTATCGTTCGCATCTACGAGATGGCCCATCGCCGGCGAAATTGCTTCATGGCCGCCGCCATCGGACTCTGCTCCACCCTCCTCAGCACCCGGCACCGAAGGAAGGCCGCAAGTAAAGCTTCGCGCCGCATGATATCGTGTTTTTCAAGGTTTTCAGCGACAGCAGACGGTGGGAGCGAGGCGAGATCCTTCGTCGACTTGGAGCATGTATGTGTCTCATTTCAGGCCCAGACAGATTACAGCGCCGACGTCACAATCGCGTTCGCCACTGTCACATGCACGGTGATCCTTCTGTGTCTCTTCCGCCAGATTCGCTGGAGGACAGCGCGGCCACAGCAGCCCCCAGAGGGTGACATCACTACACAGCAGGACAACCCCATGGAGATGGAGTCTTCGCCTCCTCTGCCTCCTCTCGTCCTACCGATGGAGCTGGAACCGCCCACGCCACAACAGCCGACACATTCGACATCTGGGTATGAACCTCAGGTGGTGAATGCATACCTTCTGGTCGTTTTCCGGGGGACGTTTCCACCAGAGCGCAGGCCGCATGGCGAGGTCTGACTGGAAGTCTGACGTCCCCTGCAGCCATAGCTTCCAGTCCATCGCAGCGACCACGCTTCTGCTTCCCCTCCTGTTGTCATGCTCCCTATGCGACGACAGTCATTCGCTTTGGGGGGGAGGGGAATGTTACGGCGCAAAGTCAAGCGCCGGCACGCCTCTCGGGAACGATAGAGCGATAGAGAAGAAATGGCTGTGACAAGATGTCAGCCAATTGCACGCTGACCGACCCCTCTGCAAGATGACAACGCGACAACAGTGACTCCTATGCGAAAAGGACATAAGCACCTCCTGTAAGCTTGATTCTCCCCACCCGCTTGTCTCTCCTATCCTCTCCCACCCCAATCCACTGCCACGCCTGTAGTCTTGTGTCCCTCCTGCTCTCCATCATCACACACTCAACCCTCTTGCCTGAGGTGCCTTCCACCAACTCCCCCTTCCTGATGATGTCCTCGTTCCTTCCCTATACACCTCCTATCAGATTTAATCCTCCCCTTCTTTTCCTTCCCCTTTTCCTCCAGGGCTCCCTCTCTCCTTCCCACTTCCCTTTCTCCCTGCCCCCTCCTCTCTCCCACTTCCTCCCCCCCTCCCCGGGCTTCTGCACCCCACCATACCCTCTCCCCTCCCAATCCCTTCTTCTCTCCTACTGGAATCCTCGCCACCTCCCTCCTACCCTCCCCTATTCCCTGTGGCAGCCCCCTCCCCCCTCTTCTGTGCAATAGTGTGTCTAGTGCGCCGAAGATCGTCACCCATGTGCTACAGTGCTCTCTTCGTGCATGTGCGTCGGTGTTTCTTCTTCAGTGCTCCTTCGTTCGCGTGTGAAACTGTTTGCCTACGTTTGTGTGCAGTGCTGAACTTACTTGTACCACCAGTGGCTTCCGCGAACGGCTTCATTTTGTTTCTTATGTATGTCTCCTTTTTTTTACCATTCATGTATGTCGGTTTTTTATCTCCGTGTTTTTGTTTTTTTTTTTTTTAATCTGTTAATCTGTGGCCGAAGAGCGGCGCAGATGGTCCGCTGCCGGCCCATTTTGTAAGGTGTTCAAATAACAATAAAGTAAAAAAAAAAAGAAAAAACTGGACGTGGCCCAGTTCTACAGTAGCTTCAAGACTACCAAGTCGGATAGGAACATCAACTCTAATCACTTGCTTGTAGTGCCTATGTAACACGGACTTGGGAGTTGTTATACTGAAGAGATTTCTTATTTTGTCTGTCGCCCTTTGCTTGCGACACATCTGTGTAACAGTATTGTATTTTTTCATTTTGTAATAAAACTCATTAATACGATTTGCTTGAAAGTTGTCTAGCGATCCGAGAAAGCAGGTTTCCTAGACACCCCAAATTTTATGACTAGGCGGGATTTAACAAAAATCTTTTGAACTGTTGACGAGAGGAGGGACAATTTCCATGACACAGCTTGAGCACTGGCGACAATATCTGAGACATGTGCTGCGCGATCGGCTATAGTCACAACAACTGTATCAACAACTGCCGTGGGAATAACCCGCCTCTCTCTGCCTGCTGCACCACCTAATTCACCTGTTTCTTCAAATTATTGATGGTATTCTATAGCCTAATTGTTGAATGGGGCCTCTTCGCAGCCGTTTCTGTCGGAGATATTTCTGCAATGCAGCGCTGCTGTTGCTGCCGTTCTGATAGAAACGACTTTACCAGCAATGCACGGTCTTTCTTTTCAATAACAATTGTTTCGTACGGAAAGCTTCAACTTTCTTAATCTTTTACACCAACAGCCACTCCGCGAAAGGAATCAACACACATCGCCAAGCGGCAAATTACATACTGACGTAAAAACACATTCTGGCTGTTTACAGGGCCATATTTCACCTGCTTTTCCGTTATTGTGTACATTTATTTTTCCTTGTCGTTCATTACATTATCACTCCATTTTTTCGTATTTCCAGACTGTGTTAATAGATACATTACAGAATCTTTATTACATTCTTTTACAATTATGATCATTTATCACGGATACAACAACTAATGAGACGGTACTAATGAACGCGATTATTTTCCCTTTTTCTCATTACTATGACTCGTTTCTTTACGTTAAAACTGGCACTCTGTGCCAGCGTCTACGTAATCTGTGGGAGAGATGCCAACGGTCACTAGGTTGCGTCCTCATTCCAAGATTTGCCACTAGATGGAACTGGTATGCCATAAGCGCACAATATATATGTTTCCAGGGAATAACAAAAATATAAAAGGTTAGCTTAATAAAAGCAATGTATCTAACACGTATTGCTTTGAAGGACGACAGCCAACATTGACAGTAACAAGAAGACATTACTTACATGTAAATAAAGAGTTTTAAATTTCTTACCTCTCCTTTCGTAGAAGCCACAGTTGCTGTGGTTCGAGAGAAATTCGAGACAGAAACTGCTTCGACCCAAGAAGTCGCTTTAATTTTTTTTATAAACGCGGTAATAGTTTAATTACTGTTTTTGTGTGAACTTTTGTGATCGGCTGCAAAAACTAATGTATGTTCAACCAGGCGTTGACTTTCCTGAAATAAAGGCACAAAGCTAATGACATTTTTTCTTGTTTGTTAAAGGAGTTAATAAATATTCAGAATTATTCATTGTATATTGAGTGGCTGCATTGCTTAAAAATGCATTCCTAATTGTATCATTTTATGGTCTTGTGCTGGTTTCGTTATTACATTTCTTTCAGAAGAGACGGGTGTCATTTATTCAGGAAACATTATTTTTGACATATTGTGGACTTAAAAACTTGTGTGAGGTAACCAAGACGAAAGCTGAGAAATGAAAACTTCTTTAGATAAGTTATCGAGGGGAACATGTGTAGCGACTAGAGTGGGTGTAGGACATTATCTGTCGTCACGTTTCTAGCGACTTTGGGTAGAAACCAGGAATGTACTGCCCATCTTTGTTTCCCTATAGGCCAGGAAGTTCTCTCACCTGGCATGCTTCTCCGGACTGTGGAGACAACGATCTTCTTTACCTGCTTCATCTGTTTCGTCTCCTAAGTTGATGATGTATTTGAAGAAACGGGAGCAGTGAGAAGGTTACAGATCAGTAATTGAAATTAACACTAATTATATTGAAATATAAAACACAAATGTGAGTGTCCTGTTTCATCGCCGGCCGTTGTGGCCGAGCGGTTCTAGGCGCTTCAGTCTGGAACCGCGTGACCGCTACGGTCGGAGTTTCGAATCCTGCCTCGGGCATGGATGTGTGTGATGTCCTTAGGTAAGTTAGGTTTAAGTAGTTCTAAGTTCTAGGGGACTGATGACCTCAGTTGTTAAGTCCCATAGTGCTCAGAGCCATTTGAACCATTTGAAACTGTTTCATCGAGTTCACTCACAATTCTAAGTAACTTGGAAAGCTGCTACATTCCGGTAGGACAAGTACAGAAATAGATGACATATCAAGACACAATGGGAACTAAATAAGAACGTGTCCAGTCCCTAGAGGGAAAGAGAATTGGTGAACAGGGATGAATTCAGAAAAGGTAAGATGTCAGCCATGAGTTCCGAAATATGATCACAGAGACCGGGGCAGTACGATGGAGCTTACTATTGGTGCGATCATGATGTCACATGCTCGTGGTGCAAACGGAGTGATTTGTACAATAGCAACCAGTATAGTTGCTGCAAGCGTCCTATCGCAAAACAGGTTCATCAAAATGGACTGCCTTCGCACAAGGCTGCTCTCAAGATAATGGAAGACAATATCTGTGTTTCAAAATGGCAGTAACTTCCACAGTACTATCCTCGATGTGAAGATATCCAGGACATAAAGAACCTTGAGACCGAGAAGATAACTTATACGATTCAGCACAGTTTTAGAAAGCTTCACTCGTGTGAAACTCGGCTTGCCCTTTTCTCATATGATATACGGTGAACTATGGACGAAGGGCAACAGGCAGATTCCACATTTCTAGATTTTCCGAAAAACATTTGACACAGTGCCTAGCTACAGGCTGTTAACGAAGTACGAGCATATAAAACAGGTTCCCAGATATATGAGTGGCTCGAAGACTTCTAAACTTATAGAACCCAGTGTGTTGTCCTCAACGGTGAGTATTCATCAGAGACAAGGGTACCGTCAGGAGTGTCCCAGTAAAGTGTGATAAGACCTCTACCACTTTCTGAACACACAATGATCTGGAGGACAGGGTTACTTGTTGATGATGTTGTGGTGTGTGGTAAGGTGTCCAAGTTGAATGACTGTGGGAGGATACGTCTTAGACACAATTTCTAAATGTATAAAAATGTAAGTTAATGCTGATCACTAGGAAAAACAAACCTCCCATATTTGTATGCAGTATTTGTAGTGTCCTGCTTGACACAGGCTTGTCGTTTAAATATCTCGTCATAAGGTTGCAAAGCGATATGAAATGGGACGAGTGTGTGAGGACTGTGGTACGGAAGTCATATGATCGTCTTTGGTTTATTCACAGAAATTTGGGAAAGTCTGGTCCATATATAAAGGAGGCCGCTTATAGGACGCTAGTACGACCTGTTCTTAAGTACTGCTCGAGCGTTTGCGATCAGCACCAGGTCAGATTAAAGTAAGACATTGAAGTAATTCAGGTGGGCTGCCATATTTGTAACCGGTACGTTCGAACAACACTCAGATATTACGGAAATGCTTCGGGAACTCCAATGGGCATACCTGAAGGGAAGGCGATGTTCTTTCCGAGGTACACTAATGGGAAAGTTTGGAGAACTGGCACATGAAACTAACTGCAGAATGATTCTGCTGACGCCAACACGGAGATAAGATACGAGAAATCAGAGCTCGTAGGGAGGTATGAACCATGGACCATGACCTTGCCATTGGTGGGGAGGCTTGCGTGCCTCAGTGACACAGAAAGCGGTACCGTAGGTGCAAGCATAACGGAGGGGTATCTGTTGAGAGACCAGACAAACGTATGGTTCCTGAAGAGGGGCAGCAGCCTTTTCAGAAGTTGCAGGAGCAACAGTCTGAATGATTGACTAGCCTTGTAACATTAACCAAAACTGCCTTGCTGTGCTGGTACTGCGAACGGCTGAAAGCAAGGAGAAACTACAGCCGTAATCTTTCCCGATGACATGCAGCCTTACTGTAAGGTAAAATCATGATGGTGTCCTCTTCGGTACAATATTCCGGAGGTGAAATAGTCCCCCATTCAAATCTCTGAGGACGTCGTTATCATGAGGAACAAAACTGGCGTTCTACAGATCGGAGCGTGGAACGGCAGGTCTCTTAATCTGGCAGGTAGGTCAGCAAATTTAAAAAGGGAAATGGATACGTTATAGTTACATATAGTGGGAATTAGTGAAGTTCGGTGGGAGCAGGAACAAGGCTTCTGGTCAGGTGAATATAGGGTTATAAATACAAAATCAAATAGGAGTAATGCAGAAGTAGGTTTAATCATGAATAAAACAATAGGAGCGCGGGTAAGCTACTACAAACAGCACAGTGAACGCCTTATTGTGGCCAAGATAGACACGAAACTCACGCCTACCACAGTACTACAAGTTTATATGTCAACTACCTCCGCAGACGACGAAGAGATTGAAGAAATGTATGATGAGATAAAAGAAATTATTGAAATAGTGACGGGACACGAAAATTTAATAGTCATGGGGGACTGGAATTCGATAGTAGGAAAAGGAAGAGAAGGAAAAGTAGTAGGTGAATATGGGATGGGGGTAAGGAATGAAATAGGAAGGAAGAGCCTGGAGACACTGGAAGGTTTCAGATAGGTTATATAATGTTAAGACAGAGATTTAGTAACCAGGTTTTAAATCTGAAGACATTTCCAGAGGCAGATGCGGATTCTGACCACAATCTATTGGTTATGAACTGTAGATTAAAACTGTAGAAACTGCAAAACGATGGGAATTTAAGGAGATGAAAATGTAGACTGGATAAACTGGTAGAACCAGGGGTTGTAGAGAGTTGTAGGGAGCACTATGGAACGGTTGACAAGAACATGAGAAAGAAATACAGAAGAAGAATGGGTAGATTTCAAAGATGACATAGTGAAGCCAGCAGAGGATCAAATAGGTAAAAAGACTTCAAGAAAAATATAATAATTCCAATCCCAAAGAAAGCAGGTGTTGACAAGTGTGAAAATTACCGAACTATCAGTTAAATAAGTCACGGCTGCAAAATACTGACACAAATTCTCTACACACGAATGGAAAAACTGGTAGAAGGCGACCCTGGGGAAGATCAGTCTGGATTCCGTAGAAATATTGGAACACGTGAGGCAATACTGACCCAACGACTTATTTTAGAACATAGATTAAGGAAAGGCAAACCTACGTTTCTAGCATTCGTAGGCTTAGAGAAAGCTTTTGACAATGTTGACTGGAATACTCTCTCAATTTCTGGAGGTGAAGGGATCAAATACAGGGAGCGAAAGGCTATTTACAATTTGTACAGAAACCAGATGGCAGTTATAAAGAGTTGAGGGACATGGAAGGGAGGCAGTGGTTGGGAAGGGAGTGAGACAGGGTTGTAGCCTCTCCCCGATGTTATTCAATCTGTATATTGAGCAAGCAGTAAAGGAAACAAAAGAAAAATTCGGAGTAGGAATTAAAATCCACGATCCACGGAGAAGAAATAAAAACTTTGAGGTTCGCCGATGACATTGTAATTCTGTCAGAGACAGCAAACGACCTGGACGAGCAGCTGAACGGAATGGACAGTGTCTTGAAAGGAGGATATAAGATGAACATCAACAAAAGCAAAACGAGGATAATGGAATGCAGTCGAATTAAGTCAGATGATGCTGAGGGAATTAGATTAGGAAATGAGACACTTAAAATAGTAAAGGAGTTTTGTTATTTGGGGAGCAAAATAACTGATGATGGTTGAAGTACGGAAGATATAAAATGTAGGCTGGCAATGGCAAGAAAAGCGTTTCTGAAGAAGAGAAATCTGTTAACATCCAGTATAGTTTTAAGTGTCAGGAAGCCTTTTTTCAAAGTATTTCTATGGAGTGTAGGCATGTATGGATGTGAAACGTGGACGATAAAAGGTTTAGACAAGAGAATAGAAGCTTTCGAAATGTGCTGCTACAGAAGAATGCTGAAGATTAGATGGGTAGATCACGTAACTAATAAGGAGGTACTGAATAGAATTGGAGAGAAGAGGAATCTGTGGCACAACTTGTCTAGAAGAAGGTATCGGTTGATAGGACATGTCCTGAGGCATCAAGGGATCACCAATTTAGTATTGGCAGCGTGGAGGGTAAAACTCGTGGAGGGAGACCAAGAGATGAATACACTAAGCAGATTCAGAAGGATGTTTGATACAGTAGTTACTTGGAAATGAAGAAGCTTGCACAGGTTAGAGTAGGATGGAGAGCTGCATCAAACCAGTCTCTGGACTGAAGACCACAACAACAACAAGAACAAAACCAGGGAGGCATATAGATAGTCGTTTTGCCTCGCTGTATTTGCGAGTGGAACAAAAAAAGGAAATGACTAGTACTAGTAGTACAAGGTACCCTCCGCCACACACGTATGGTGGCTTCCGGTGTATGTATGTAGATGCAGATGTAGATCTGCAATCGAATGTCTCCATACTTTTTTAAACTCGGTCGTCACACTATGATGTGCGTCCATATACACAAAATGGTTCCCGTAGCCAACATGACTAGGGTTGGAGGTGAAACTAACGCTACTGCCTCAGGATTTTGGGGTTGCACGCCCTCTTGACCATCAAGTTGGGGAATCTGCCTTGACGCCAATTCTCAGAACACCAAGGAATTAGTGCCCCATCATGTCACTGTGGCTCCACCTTAAATTCCAATGTAACAGCACCGAAGCCATCGTGCTTTCTTTATAAATTAATTAAATGATGAAAGTAAAAATTACTTCAGCACCACCAATCTAATTCTCCATGCAGGCAAATCACTGGTGGTACCCGTTGGCTGGAGAAAATTGATCTTATTATATAAAAGATCGATTTAATTTAATGACTTTCCAATTAATTGGCAGTCAGTTCCGCCATTACTATTAATGAACTCATAAATTTGCAAGCAACTCGAATCTGTGATTTAAATTACGAAATTAATTTTATTGGGCTCTCATTCGATGTGATGGGGACCGAACTGGACCGCCGTTGTGGCTTCGCCATATGCGTTGTCTGTCTTAAAAAAGTATCTACATTATATATTAATACAAAGATTAACAGGAAAAATTCACAAAATCGTATTAAACATTTGGGAAACAGAACAGATCCCTTCTGAATGGAAATGCGCACTCATCCATCCACTCCACAAAAAAGGGGACAAAACTGAACCAAATAATTACAGGGGTATCTCACTCGTACCGGTCACATATAAAATCCTATCAAAAGTTCTCATGAATATATTAGAAGAACAAGCTGACCCACAAATAAGAGAATACCAGGCTGGTTTTCGCAAGGGACGATCATGCATAGAGCAGATCTGGAATCTGAAAATGATTCTCCAGATGAGAAATACCCGAAACACAGTGGTTACTTTTGTAGATTTTAAAAAGGCCTACGACTCAATAGACAGAGCAGCGCTTGCAAGACGCTGGAAGAATTCAGCAATCATTCGGGAAACATTAACTGACACAATCTCCAAGGTTAAATTTATGGGGGATATCTCGGAACCATTTGAAATCCAAACAGGAGTGCGACGGGGTGACGGACTTTCACCATTACTCTTTAATATCATTCTTGAAAAAATTATCAGGACATAGGAAAAAGAAGTCAAAGGAATCCAAATTGGCATTAGAAAAGATAATAGATTCAGTGTGAAGTGTTTAGCTTTTGCGGATGACTTTGCAATCCTCACAAATAATAGAAAAGAAGCCACTAACGCCATAGAGAAGTTACACGAAATTGCACAAAGAACTGGCCTGCAAATCTCATATGAGAAAACCCAGTACCTAGGAAGAGTGCCACAAGACAAATTTCCTATTGTGACAACCCATGGGAAAATCGTACAAGTACCACATTTTAAGTACCTGGGAGAAATCATCCAGCCATCAGGGATCAACCTAAAGGCTAATGAGGAAAGAATAAAAAAACTACAGAAAGCATATAAACTCACGTGGAACTATTATAACAAAAAGTCCATATCCATTAACGCAAAGTTGAGGCACTACAACACTGTCGTACTTCCGGAGGCACTGTATGCATCTGAAACAGCACAAATAGGTGGGCAAACTAAAATCAAAGAAATAGAGAAACAAGAAAGGAAAATGCTCAGGAAAATTTTTGGCCCGATACAAGAGCAAGGAATCTGGAAGAAGAGACCAACATCAGAATTATATAAATACACAGACAAGATTACGGATACAATAAGGAAAAGAAGAATGCAGTTCTACGGACATATCCACAGGATGAATGAAAACAGAATTTCAAAGCGAATTCTTAAAGTCATCAACTCAGGCAGGGGAAAAACAAAATGGATAAAAGAAGTTGAAGAGGACCTCAGATAAGCACACATAACAGTAAACGATGCAGAAAATAGAACTGAATTCAGGAACATCATCAAAAAACATAAATTTGACACCACAACACAGAAGAGACCAGTATGCAAATGGACAGCGGAGCGAAAGAAACAACACAGTGAACACATGAAGAAAATTTGGGCTCAGAAAAAACATAATCAATCATCATAAAGGAATTCAAGTTCAAACGCTCTCTTAAATGGGAATAATCGAAAATAATAATAATACAAAGACGAGATTTATTTGTTTCACTTTGGAATATATGCTGTAAAACATGGGACTTTTTGTCAGATCTGACTTTACTGATTTTACCAGAGTTAAAACATTTGAAGCATTTCATAAAGGGCTTACAAAGCTTAACAAAGCTTCCACTAACTTTTACACCACGTCCCATACTATTCAGTACTTTAAAATAACGACTTCCACTGTGGCACACGTACAAAAAACGTAAAACTCACCTCAGTATGTATGGAGTCCGTAAAACTGAATTAGACTTTGCACGAAATAATATTACTGCACGATCTAACTGCCTTCAGGAATGATTCATCACAGACATCTACACGTGAGGCAAAAGAAATTGTCTTGCCAACTAAAATGATCTGCTACTGACTATTGTGACCATGTAATGTAACGTCGTCACGGAACGTAATAACGAGACGACGAAACAGCCGCCGCTCTGAAGTTACCTTCCATTATCTGAAATGGTTACTAAGGTAAAGGAATTCTCATGCTCAACCAATGACGTCATAGGATGCGGTATCCAGGGCCATGTGTTCAGCACACCAGTCCCGCTCGAGTTTCTTGACCTCGGAACCGCGGCTAATACGAGATGCGACAATAAAGTAATGAGACTGATGTGAAAATAATGTTGCTTAGCGTTTTAGTCAAGTTTACTGTTGTCTCCTTCAAAGTAGTTCCCTTCTGATTTCACACTCTTTTTCCAGCGCTTCTGTCATCTTCTGCAATATCCTCCAAGATCCTCGTCACAGCTTTTTGGATATCTTGTCTTGTTTGAAAATGGTGTCCCTTGACCGCCGTTTTGACTATTGGAGATAGAAAAATGTCGCACGGAGCGATATCTGGTGAATAAGGTGGTTGTGGTAGTACTGAAATTTGTTTTGTGGTTAAAAATTGCTGTACTGACAGAGCAGTATGGGATGGCGCATTATCGTGATGCAGAATCCAATTATCAGCAATGTTGGCACGGACACGAAGAACTCAAGTCTTTCTAAAATTTCTTTTAGTAATATTGGTTAACTGTTTGTCCAGGAGCCACGCACTCTTTATGAACAATTCCCTTGGAATAAAAGAAGCATTTCACTTTTGACTTTGACATGCGATCTTTTTTTGTTCTGGGTGATCCCTTTGAGCACCATTGCGAACTTTGGCGTTTTGTCTTTGGATCGTACTGAAAAAACCAACTTTCATCACCAGTGATAACACGGCTCAGCAATTCTGGATTGATTTCCGTTTGCTCTAACAGATCAGCTGCCGCATTTTCTGTTTCTCGCTGTTGTGGTGTGAGATTTTTGGGGACTATTTTTGCATGAATCTTTCTCATACCAAGATCTTCAGTTATTATTAGATGAACCGTTTCTCGACTGATGTTCAGTTTTCTGAAATCATTTTCACAGATAATCTTCGATCAGATCGTACGAGTTCACGCACCCAGTCCAAGCTGACATCTGTCCGTGAACTTGATGGTAGTCCACTGCGGTCTTCATCTTCAATATTCGTTCTTCCTTCACTAAACATTTTATGCCAATGAAAAACTCGAGCTCTTGACATAACCTCCTCTCCAAAAGCATTCTGAATCTCACTGTAAGTTGCTGTCGCGTTTTCACCCAATTTGACGTAAAAAGAAATGGCATTCCGTTGCGCAATATTATGTGGTTGCATTTCTGTGACGAGAGACACAAACATGTGTTAACTTATTACAGCACAACGCACGACTGAGCAGTTGCATCGATGTGCCGCTTGGACTAGAAGCAGCTTATAGACCAAGGTCAAAGACATTGTGCCTACGCAAGCCTGCAGGGTTGCCACATCTTGCAAAGAAAATCAGTCTCATTACTTTATTGTCACACCTTGTAGATCGAGTAGCTCCTCAGTTGGCCTTCCAATGCTGAGTGCACCCCATTACAGAGCCTCCCAACAGGGAAAAAAATCCCTGGCAGTACCGGAAATCGAACCCGGGTCCTCCGCAAGTCAGTCAGCCGCGCTGACCACTCAGGCACGGAGGTATACAAACTAATAACTCGGCGGACGGCATAAAATCGTTCCCCTAGTTATGCTTACCCCAGACATTAGTACAAAGCCTCGTGCTTAGTCAATACTGCCATCATGAAACATCATAATTCATTTAATTAAATTGATGACAGGAATGAAATAGAAATCAAGTTCTACAACTTCTGTCACTTTAGCAATTTTTACTTGATACTCAGAATACAAAGATTTTACACAGGAGAATCTGATTAATGTTACACGATTCACGTTGTACTCTCAGCACAATCATAAAATGGTTCAAATAGCTCTGAGCACTATGGGACTTAACTTCTAAGGTCATCAGCCCCTAGAGCTTAGAACTACTTAAACCTAACTAACCTAAGGACATCACACACATCTATGCCCGAGGCAGGATTCGAACCTGCGACCGTAGCGGTAGCGCCTAGAACCGCACGGTCACCCCGGCCGGCTAATCATAAAATGACCTGCTCCATAACGTACATTTGAGAGACATAACGACATGCAAAATCCGATCATGAATAAGATGTGTTGTGAATTGGCAGGAGCCAATTCACGGAGTTTGGAGCAAGCCGAAAGGCACGCGTTTAAGCTCACGCAGGCTGGCGTGAGGTCTGGAAAATGACAAGGAATTATAGTAGCCAAAACTAGTACATAGCTTCTGGAATACTTAACTTTAATCCATAATTGGAGAACATCGCTCTTGATGATACATAATTACAATCTCAATATAAACTGGTAATGGCGCCTTGCTAGGTCGTAGCAAATGACGTAGCTGAAGGCTATGCTAACTATCGTCTCGGCAAATGAGAGCGTATTTTGTCAGTATAGCATCGCTAGCAAAGTCTGCTGTACAACTGGGGCGAGTGCTATGACGTCTCTCTAGACCTGCCGTGTGGCGGCGTTCGGTCTGCAATCACTGACAGTGGCGACACGCGGGTCCGACGTATACTACCGGACCGCGGCCGATTTAAAGGCTACCACCTAGCAAGTGTGGTGTCTGGCGGTGACACCACAAGATGAAACGCGTAAACAGAACAGAACCCACTCCACATGGACCGTCGCAGCAAGTGCCAGTCCGCTACTCATTCCTTAACATTGCCTAAGTAACCACATTGCCATGGCTCGCCAGGTCGTAAAGTAAAGAAACACATTACATCTGGAGGAGGCGTCAGGAAAATATTATGACCAATTCTCAGAACGACTGCGCGAATACAAACCGTAAGCTGCTTTAGTTATGACTGTAGTTCTTTCTCAGTACAATTTAACGCAGCCTAGCACACGAGCAAAACGTCCCTCCACTGCACAGCAGGCCAAACGGAATGGCCACGGAGCAGACCGTTTTGTTAGCCTTTAAAACCAGCAAGCGATGTGTGGCGACCGTGCTGTTATTATTCATTAGCCGAAATCACTCTCGCCTCAGTGTCCTCAGGCACTGATTGAGGAGTTGTCTATGCAGCATTGAATATGTGGTAGTCAGTCACTGCGCAGAGGTATAACAGCAAGAAATTGAAACTTCCTGGCAGATTAAAAACTGTACTAGTATCGCCTGTGGTCGAAATTCAACTAGGTGCGTCAGTGGTCCTGATCTGTAATGGGAAATTTCATGCTTCTTAAAGTGTCTGAAATTTTAGCGCAGAACCGATCCGTGGCAATTGCTGCATTGTAGCTACGTGTATTCTTGAAATAATTCTTAGATTTCTCTTTAATTGTTCGATCATTTGGAGGGGGTCTTTGATACACTGCGCTGCAAAATAAATTCTTTGTTAACGGCGGCATATTAACTTCTCCCTTATGACACTATAATGTGAATGCCGCTGCATTACGTACAGTCACCTCAAGACGTGAAATGATTTGCATTACAGAATCGACACTGTAAATTCATCATACCGCAATTACAGTTCTCAAAATTATTTGGAATTATGTTCGGTACACATCTAAATGTATCTTCCAAAACGACAATAGAATTATCGTTATCAACATCTGCATTATTCCTGTTACTTTCTCTACGCAAAAGTTGGGTCGCTCTAGCGCTTCGTCTTTCAGTCAGACCCGCCATTGTCTTCTTCGAGGGATAGCCTAAAACAAATATAATTTCCTTATAACACGAGACGTTGTAGCTACTCAAAATGAAGATAATGAAAATTAGAAGCACTCTAAATTTTGTGGTGACGGCGGCAAACGAACACAGCGTTAGTTCCGTTTGCTCTCAAACCAAAGTAAGTGAAAAAACGACGCTAATAGACAACTTTCGTTGTCCCCGACGGCTTCGATACTACGTTTCGTTTCCGCTGTTGACAACATCAACGACGTAGCAGTTGCAGCATTGTAGCTGACCGGTATGCGTGTGTTATTGCAAATGAACTATCTGCAACATTTACACATAAACGTCCCTAGAATCCAACGTCACGAAACTTTGTTACGTCGTTTCTGCCATTGCACCTGATCGTAACGCATGGTAGAAGTTGGTAGCGAAATCGGAGACAAAGGGAAACTTTTCACTTGTGTGTGACTGCTTCCTTTTACCTGTCCTACTGGCTGTGTGTACACATGACTCTTCTCTTTTGTGCATATCTACTGCAAAGTTCTCTTGGAATTATATAAGTTTCATTGGCTTCCTTGTACAATTAATTTTGAAAGTCGGTATTTCAATTTTCGATGCTCACGTATTAATATTATGATCGTTAAATAAAACAGATGCATTATCATTATGAATGTCCTCATTTCTGTTACTTGCTCTACCCAAAATTGTGTCTGTCTAGCTCTGCGTCTTTCACTCTGACCCTTAGTAATCACCTTCTAGGCGTATTCTATAACAAATATACTTTCTGAATAATAAGGGAAGTCAAAAGTCGTCGTTACTGAAAATGAAGAAATTAAAAATTAGGAACTTCCTTCAAATTTTCTGGGAATGACAAAAAATGACAACACAGCTACTTTTACAGAAAAGTAAGCGAAATAACGACGCCCAAAAATAACGGTATTTACAGACTTCGTTACTACGATATGTCGATTTTCACTGCTGACAACATCATCGGCCTAGCAGTTGACGCACTGTAGCTGCTCGGTATGCATATTTTACTGCAGGTGAACCATGTAAACATGAATACTCCTACAATGCGATTTCACGAAATGTTACTTTAGTGTGTCATTTCTGTTATAGCACTTGATCGGTGCGCTGCGCAGAGGTTGGTAGCTCTTCAATTTTCGATGTTCAGTTATGGAAGATTTTAATGCGTGACAGAGAATGAAACATCGATGTTATGAATGTGAAAGCTTCTACTTCCCTTTAGCACTCTTAACGGCTACCCACACACATTATTTTTCCTTTGTGCACATCTACGGTAAAATATCCGTCGAATTATATCCCGGGTTCGTTGCCCGGCGGGGTCAGGGTTTTCTCTGCCTCGTGATGACTGGGTGTTGTGTGATGTCCTTAGGTTAGTTAGGTTTAAGTAGTTCTAAGTTCTAGGGGACTGATGACAATGGATGTTAAGTCCCATAGTGCTCAGAGCCATTTGAACCATTTTTTATCTGCAACATTTACACATAAACGTCCCTAGAATGGAACGTCACGAAACTTTGTTACGTCGTTTCTGCCATTGCACCTGATCGTAATGCATGGTAGAAGTTGGTAGCGATATCGGAGACAAAGGGAAACTTTTCAGCTGTGTGTGTCTGCTTCCTGTTACCTCTCCTAATGGCTATGTGTACACATGATTTTTTTCTTTTCTGCACATTTACTGCAAAGTTCCTTTGGAACTATATAAGTTGCATTGGTCTCCTAGTACAATTAATTTTAAAAATCGGTACTTCAATGTTCGATGCTCACGTATTAATATTATGATCATTAAATAGAACAGGTGCATTATCATTATGAATGTCTACATTGTTCGATGCTCACGTATTAATATTATGATCATTAAATAGAACAGGTGCATTATCATTATGAATGTCCACATTGCTGTTATTTTCTCTACGCAAAAATTGTCTCTCTCTAGCTCTCCGTCTTTCACTCTGACCCTTAGTAATCTCCTTCTAGGCGTATTCTATAACAAATATACTTTCTGCATAATAAGGGAAGTCGAAAGTCGTAGTTACTGAAAATGAAGAAATTAAAAATTAGGAACTTCCTTCAAATTTTCTGGGAATGACAAAAAATGACAACACAGCTACTTTCAGAGAAAAGTAAGCGAAATAACGACGCCAAAAAACAACGGTATTTACAGACTTCGTTACTACGATATGTCGGTTTTCACTGCTGACAACATCATCGGCCTAGCAATGGCTCTGTAATGGTGTGGGGCGAGTGCAGTTGGAGTGATATGGAACCCCTAATACGTCTAGATACGGTTCTGACAGGTGACAAATATGTAAGCGTCCTGTCTGATAAACTGCATCCATTCATGCCAATAGTGCATCCCGACGGACTAGGACAATTCCAGCAGGACAATGCGAAACACCACACGTCCAGAATTGCTAAGAGTGGCTCCAGGAACACTCTTCGGAGTTTAAACACTTCCGCTGGCCACCAAACTCCCCAGACCTGAATATTATTGAGCATATCGGGGATGCCTAACAACGTGCTGTTCAGAAGAGATCTCTCCCCCTCCCCCTCCCCCCCCCCCCCCTCGTACTGTTATGGATTAATGGTTAGCCTTGTAGGATTGCCGCGTGGGGTTGCCACGCGGTCTTGTGCGTCTTGTCACGGTCCGCGCGGCTCCCCCCGTCGGGGTTTCGAGTTCTCCCTCGGGCATGGGTGTGTGTGTTGTTCTTAGCGTAAATTAGTTTAAGTTTGACCACGTAGCGTATAAGCTTATGGACAGATGACCTCAACAGTTTGGTTTCATAATACCTTACCACAAATTTCCAAAAAAAATCCCTTGCAGGTTTCATGTAAGAAGAAAGGAGGAAAAAAGTGAAAGGGGTAGGTGGCAAATCATGACTCACAGCTGCACAGGGCATGGTAGCACTGTAATGGCGGAAGTTGGAAATTTGTGCCAGATCGGGACTCGAACCCGGATGCTCTGCTTCTAACAGCTTTCTTATTCACCGTGTGATAGGCAGAGAATTTGGATCGGACGGGAGGCGTGTCCAGGTAGCCGATACGGTTATGACAACCGTTCTAGAGAAGCATCGGCAAAACGATGTGATGAACAGTTGCTCACAGCAGTTTCAATGAAATCTGAGCAACATGTCCCTGTATACTGGCCATCATATTCGACAGAGACCGAACGTGTCCTTGGTAAATGCTTTCTTTTAGATGTCCCCAGAGCCAAAAGTCACATGGATTCAAATCACGTGATCTTGCAGGTTGGTTCAAATGGCTCTGAGCACATCTGTGGTCATCCGTCCCCTCGAACTTAGAACTACTTAAACCTAACTAACCTAATGACAGCACACACATCCATGCCCGAGGCAGGATTCGAACCTGCGACCGTAGCAGTCGCGCGGTTCCGGACTGCGAACCGCTAGACCACCGCGGCCGGCGATCTTGCAGACCTTGCATCTGGAAAACCTATGGAGATAACAAGTTCGTGAAAGGTTGCATGAAGCAGATCTTTCGCTGAGCGCGCGAGATGAGTTCTTGATCCATCTTGCATGAAAACGTTGCTTTCCACACTGTTGCACTCTTACAAAGCAGGAATCACATGCTGTACATGAAGGTCTCGATATCGCGCAGACGTCACGGCGCACTTCAGAGTCCCTCTGAGTGTAATCTCTTCAAAGAAGTGCGGCTCTAGAATAAAGGTGCTTGTGAATGCATGTAGCGAGTGCGGTGGCTCTTCGTGCATAACATGCCGTTTAACAGTACCCTAAATTCGGCAGTTCTGTGTATTCACTGCGCTCTGCAAAGTAAAATATGCCTCGTGCTTTCTGGCACGGACAGAAATTGATGGTAGGTGGCCGTGCCAGAAAGCGAAGATCAGATTCAGAACACTGCTGCGGATCATGACGTTTCAACTGCTGCACCATCTGGATCTTTTACGGGTACCAGTGTAAAATAGAGAACAAAATTTTCCCAGCTGCTGAAGATGAGACAGATAATTCTGGTGACACTACACCATCACTAGCACTACACGGGCCATGTGCTGCATGGTCAGTCACAGCAACAGAAACCTCCTCAATAACTTCTACCGGGATAGCATGCCTTATTGTTGTAGTTACCACACCAAGCTCACTCGTGTTTTTGAATTTTATTGTCATCTTTTTTAAACCTCGTAATGACATCGGGCCTCTCCTTATACCTCTCAGTTGGCATTTTTCTCTCACAAGGGAACCTCCCCATCGCACCCCCCTCGGATTTAGTTATAAGTTGGCACAGGCATAGGCCTTGAAAAACTGAACACAAATCAATCGAGAAAACAGGAGGAAGTTGTGTGCAACTATGAAAAAAATAAGCAAAATATACAAACTGAGTAGTCCATACGCAAGGTAGGCAACGTCAAGGAATGCGTGAGCTTACGAGCGCCGTGGTCCCGTGGTTAGCGTGAGCAGCTGCGGAACGAGAGGTCCTTGGTTCAAATTTTCTCTCGAGTGAGAAGTTCAATTTTTCATTTTCAGACAATTATCAAAGTTCAGGCACTCACACATAATCAACTTCGCTCTCCAAAATTCCAGGACATGTTCAGATTTGCTTGGACATATGTAGGATTTGACGGTCTACACACGGAAATATTTGAAAACGTAAAAAACATATGTTTTGACAGAGCACAGGGAAAACTGTGCGACTGTGAAACTGTTGCATTCATTTGTTGCAGTTTATGTGACAAACTCTTATGTTTTCATCACTTTTTTGGGAGTGATTATCACATCCACAAGAAAATCTAAATCAGGCAAGGTAGAAGAATCTTTTTACCCATTCGCCAAGTGTGCAAGTTAAATGGGTCGACAACATATTCCTGTCATGTGACGCACATGCCGTCACCAGTGTAGTATAGAATATATCAGACGTGTTTTCCTGTGGAGGAATTGGTTGACCTATGACCTTGCGATCAAATGTTTTCGGTTCCTATTGGAGAGGCACGTCCTTTCGTCTACTAATCGCACGGTTTTGCGGTGCGGTCGCAAAACACAGACACTAAACTTATTACAGTGAACAGAGACGTCAATGAATGAACGGACAGATCGTAACTTTGCGAAAGTAAAGAAAGTAAAATTTTCACTCGAGGGAAGACTCGAACCAACGACCTCACGTTCGACAGCTCCTCACTCTAACCACGGTACCACGGCGCTCCGTAGTTCACATTGTCCTTGATATTGCCTATCTTGCGGATGGATTACTCAGTTTGTATATTTTGCTTATTTTTTCATAGTTCCACACAACTTCCTATTGTTTTCTCGATTGATCTGTGTTCAGTTTTTCAACGCCTATCCCTGTGCCAACTTATAACTAAATCTGAGGGGGGTGCGATGGGGAGGTTCCCTTGTCAGTGCAGTACTGAAATTGCTGCCCTTCGCATAAAACAGTTTCCCTAACAGCGCACAGTCCCTCTTCTCGATAACCATACTGTTCACTCACGTTATGGCCTGTCACATGACAGCGTGGATGTCAAAGCATCATACAAACTGTGTACAGTGGCAGATTTGCACCTGAAGGCCAAAACTGAAACTTTTTTTTCTAGATTTTCCTCATTAACGCATTAGCAATCCCACAAAGTTTCGCTGCGAGACGATAATTAAAGCCACAATGGATCTCCGTGAGTAGCTGCACTTTAACTACCCTGTACATACAATTTCTAGTGCTATCGTGGCCCTGGAATAGTATAGGCAGTCTCTTTCAAATGTGCTGCCACTTTGGAAGAATTGCTCTCAGCCAACCAAGTGTGTTGTCGAAATATGGTGATGAAATTATCGTAAAATGGCGTGGATAGAAACAATTTTCACCTTTGAAAAAAATCGACTATTTTGAAAAGAATTACGAAAATCAAAATTATATGGCATTACAGGTATTGTACCTAATTTTAAACTTATAATTATATTTGGGACCTAACTCAAGCATTTATAACAAGAAAAAAAATGATTTGGTCTTTCTATCCATCTCACACAGAGAGTGAATAGAAACAGCAGTGTTAATCTTAATATTCTTTCTATTTATCAGCCTTTGCGGTGAATAGCGAGACATAGAAATCTGTTTCTCAAGTAGGAGAATAAGAAAAAAATTTATCTGGTTCAAAAAAATTTATTCCATACAAAAATTAAAAACATTGTGCAAATCGTGGTCTTTTATTCTGTTTTCGAAATAAAAATTGTTATATCTCTAATTACTTTATTTAACATTGAAGTGATGAAGTTGGTTTGTTTGTGATAGTTAAATCACTGACATCTTGTTTGAAATCTACCAGTCATACCCCTAGAAATAACAAAGAGCTTTCGAACAGCGTCTCCTTTGCTAATAAATAACTTCTCCAGGTTGCCCTCCATTGTTGAACTGTGTAAGCATTCACTTGAGCACGAACAACTGCTACAATTCCGCACTGCATTGATAATGACCTGACACACGTCGAAATCTGATCTGCGTTGTAACTATAAATGTCATATTAAAGCAACTAAATTCTACGACTGATTGCTGCTCTATCTAACCCAAATAACTTCTCATCTGTTAGAAATCGACTTTGTTTTTTCGTAAAAACAAACTTCTAAATCACAAATTTTACATGTATACATTCTACATAACTACTTACTTTTTATACTTAAATCACAGCATATTTCCTGGGTTAGAAGAGTGCCAAATAGTTCACAGCATATTTCCTGGGTTAGAAGAGTGCCAAATAGTTCTCCATTTCTATCAAACTCTTGATCTTCTTCCTAACTACCACTGACGATTACTGTTTCTATTCACCTCACAAATTCCGAAAAAATGACCCTAAATTTCCTGTTAGCCGAAAAACGTAGCAAATTGGAGTATACTTTAAAACTTAACTTTTGGTTAATGAAACTAAATTGCAGAATTGATTGCCATTTACTTAAATTAAAGCAACACACTTTAGAATGGTACTTACGGATAAAGTTCAAAGTAAGTCGATTCAGTATCAGATTCGATGTTTGTCATAGAGCGAAAAAATTATCAACTGACAGTCGCGTCAACTACTAAGCTGATAATTTCTCAGTTAGACGGGTTTTCTACCAACCTAGATAAACAAATCTTTGAATGGTAGTCCCTTTTCTTTTCCAACATGACAGTCTAGTACTTTTTTTTGGAAGCTTCATTTCTATTCGTCCCACTGTTTCCAATCACTGCATTTCACGGTGCGTTCCATCTGATCTACATAAAATTTCTACCAACCGTCGCTGATAAAGTTACAGACCCCAGACCTTGACAAAGAGTCCGCTTTGTTTTTTTTTTTTTTTTTTTTTTTTGTGTTGCGTCTCAATCTATCCAACGTACAGCAGTGCATAAATTGGTAATTTTTTTAAAACAGTTATTCTGTAACAGCCAGGCTGGAAAATTGAATTGTCCTTCAATAAATGAGAAGTGGAAAATACTGTTTGAAAATTTTCAGTAAATCCTCTGCGGCTAAGCAAAGCAGTACTTACACACTAAAGAGGTATCATAATTACGTTCCACAAGAAACTGAGAATTTGTGGTTCTGAAATGACCATTTGGAAGACGCCTTCCATTTTTCCAAAATCATCATAAGCCGGCGAGGCCTAAAATCACACAACATAATTTCTCCTTTTTTTTTATTTTTGTCCGCATCCAAGACTTTCCCTGCTGTTGACAGTAGCAAAACTGGTTCAAATGGCTCTGAGCACTATGGGACTTAACATCTTAGGTCATCAGTCCCCCAGAACGTAGAACTACGTAAACCTAACTAACCTAATGACATCACACACATCCGTGCCCGAGTCAGGATTCGAACCTGCGACCGAAGCGGCCGCGCGGTCTGACAGTAGCAGGCGTGTTCCGTCAGATGCAGAATTAACGTAACATTACTATGCCTGGTGTAAACCCTTGTGCTAACTAAAACGGAATATGGATTTCTTAGACGTTTTTCGGTATCGGCTTCCAGAACACTGGTCAGTATTTACAACACAGCTCTTCGCCCTGTATCAGGCCACACAGTACATCGGCGACACAGGTTTTTCGTTTGTGTCATTTGCTCCGATCTTCTCAATGCTCTTCAGAGTCACGTCGGTTTGACGGGAAACGAGGCTGCTGACGCTGCTGCCAAGGCTGCAGTCCTCGTACTTCGGGACGCTAGTTCTTCTAATATATTCCCTCCAATAATCTCTGTGATGCCGTGTGTCAGCAGGTGGTGTCCCTTTGGCTTAACGACTGGCCTTCCCTTCATGGGAACAAGCTCCAGGTTATTAAGCCTCACCCAGCGATTTGACCGACCTCGTATCGGCCCTCTCGCCCCGAGGAGATCATTGTATCTAGGTTGCGTGCTGGGCGTTGTCCTTTCAGTCATCATCATTTGTTACATTGTGGCCCCCCACCACTTTGTGCTCATTGTCCTCAACCTTTGACAGTTTGCTATTTTCTCACGGAATGTCCTTTTTTTAACCACATACTTCCTCATATAGGTTTGCTGTCTGAGTTATCGGATGTCGATCACGTTTCAATTTTTATCCGAAGGATATCTAATCTTTAGTTCAGGTCCTCCGTTGTCTCTATGGCTTGTTTATGGATCTTTCTCCAAGTCCCAGTACTTAGCTGTCTTTCTTTCCGTCGGTTGAGCTTAACGTGTGGTTGGTTTCAACTCCTTTTTCGTCTTCGTGCTCTGCGGTTCTGACAAGAGCGCGTTGACCCTCGTTATTTTTGCGCCCTAAAAAAAGACAAAATGAAACAAAGCACTTCCACCACGGGACTCACTGTCACCGTAAATCAACTACACTACAGGCCATTAAAATTGCTACACCAAGAAGAAATGCAGATGATAAACGGGTATTCATTTGGACAAATATATTATACTAGAACTGACATGTGATTACATTGTCACGCAATTTGGGTGCATAGATCCTGAGAAATCAGTACCCAGAACAACCACCTCTGGCCGTAATAACGGTCTTGATACGCCTGGGTATTGAGTCAAAAAGAGCTTGGATGGCGTGTACAGGTACAGCTGCCCATGCAGCTTCAACACGATACCACAGTTCATCAAGAGTAGTGACTGGCGTATTGAGACGAGCCAGTTACTCGGCCACCATTGACCTGACATTTTCAGTTGGTAAGAGATCTGGAGAATGTGCTGGCCAGGGCAGCAGTCGAACATTTTCTGTATCCAGAAATGCGGTCGTGCATTATCCTGCTGAAATGTAGGGTTTCGCAGGAATCGAATGAAGGGTAGAGCCACGGGTCGTAACACATCTGAATTGTAACGTCCACTGTTCAAAGTGCCGTCAATGCCAACAAGAGGTGACCGAGACGTGTAACCAATGACACTCCATACCCTCACGCCGGGTGATACGCCAGTATGGCGATGACGAATACACGCTTCCAATGTGCGTTCACCGAGATGTCGCCAAACACGTTTGCGACCATCATGATGCTGTAAACAGAACCTGGGTTCATCCGGAAAAATGACGTTTTGCCATTCGTGCACCCAGGTTCGTCGTTGAGTACACCATCGTAGGCGCTGCTGTCTGTGATGCAGCTTCAAGGGTAACCGCAGCCATGGTCTCCGAGCTAATAGTCCATACTGCTGCAAACGTCGTCGAACTGTTCGTGCAGATGGTTGTTGTCTTGCATACGTCCCCATCTGTTTACTCAGGGATCGAAACGTGACTGCACGATCCGTTACAGCCATGCGGATCTGTCATCTCGACTGCTAGTGATACGAGCCCGTTGGGATCCAGCACGGCGTGCCGTATTACCCTCCTGAATCTACCGATTCCAGATTGTGCTAACAGTCATTGGATCTCGACCAACGCGAGAAGCAATGTCGCGATACGATAAACCGCAATCGCGATAGGCTACAATCCGACCTTTGTCAAAGTCCGAAACGTGATGGTATGCACTTCTCCTCCTTACACGAGGCATCACAACAACGTTACGCCAGGCAACGTCGGTCAACTGCTGTTTGTGTATGAGAAATCGGTTGGAAACTTTCCTCATGTCAGCACATTGTAGGTGACGCCACCGGCGTCAACCTTATGTGAATGCTCTGAAAAGTTAATCATTTGCCTGTTACAGCATCTTTTTCCTATCGGTTAAATTTCGCGTCTGTAGCACGTCATCTTCGTGGTGTAGCAATTTTAATGGCCAGTAGTGCATTTTGGGATGGAAGTGAGAGAACGTACTGAGCATACTGCTTCCTATTACAGTGCACTGCAAGAAATCGTAAGGAATTATATGCACTGTCTATGTAGTTTCGCTGAAGTGCATGCCGTGCAACTACGAGTAAAAAGACAAAAGGTATAATTGTTATGCAGTATCACCGATGACGACGAGAGACAGTAGATTTAACTATTATTAATTTTTTGTAAAAACAATACAAAGGCTCTTACGCAAAGTGATACACACACACACACACACACACACACACACACACACACATACTGCAAGAGAAAGGCCATACACTTGCGTATTCTTCTTCCATTCCATATCTGGATCTATGTGCAGTGGAAGTCTTGGGCTTTTAATTTCAGTGAACATACTCGTAGAGACGGAGAAGGAGTGAAATATTCGCTTGTGACGTATTGTTCTGTTCCAAACGAATCTGACAGGTCCTACATACAGCATGGTGGGTGATAGTGTGAGTCGTGGCAACACATAATATTACCTTACATGGGAGCGTAATTGTACTCAGCTCCTCTAAAATAGACACATACACAAATGTACGCAAAATACAAACAGAATGTAAAACAGATAAAGACACAGAAATTATCATTTCAATGAATGAACTGAAAGGGAAAGAATTATGTCGTGATTTTCCGTACGCATTCTTGTGCAGCAGAACGCAAGAATCTGTGCATAATTACTCTGCTCATTAGTACCCATATGCTCATAACGTAATTTTGGAACAGGAAGAAATAAAACGTTTATGTTAAGGCATGCAACTGTCTGGATAATAATGGATGTTCCGTTGATTGTTGACAAATATATAATTTGAATAGCGGCCTGATTAGCTTGTTCGAGCACAGTGAACATTTTATATTACGAATGCCACTGTAATTTTATAATCAATCTACACTGAACAAATCGGGTCTAACAAGTAACTCAAGCTGAAAATCTCAAGACCACAGTACGAGATACTGTCTCAATTAAGGTAACCTACTCGCGAATGTTAGTCACATTGTTAGTTAATACCTACATTATTCAATACATTGCCACTAATAGAGATGCTAAAACGTTACCTTTTTTGAAAAATCCAGTGCCATCATATAACACAGTTGGGGTCAAAAGGACTTTGCGATACTAACCGTCGGCTTTGCCCAGTGAAATCATGGTAATGGCTGCTGTAAAGTCACTCCTTGGTGCACATTTTTAATAGCATTTCCTTATAGTGCTATTTGTGCTCATATTTTCGCTGGTGTCGAGAGAAATTGTATGCTGTCTGTGAGAAACAAAATATTGTCTTCTGTTACGAAGGAATTATTATATTTAGTTTTCTTTGCGATTAATATTTTATTTTAATTCGTACTGTTTATCGTGCTCCATACTACAAATGAAGTGCTTTTTTACGATACAGCTGAAACTATTTTTGTGATAACCTTTTTCGATTGGCCTGTAATTGCATATCATTCTCTTTGTTTAATGACCTCTGTTTCCTGCAGTCGTAGTTACACAAGTTATATAGGTTCGTACAGTCTTTTGCGACTGTAATGAAAGTTTTATTAAGACCAAACGCGTTTCGCTTTATTTTAAATTATCTCCAGTGGTCACAATAACAGTATGACTTTTCTTACAATTTTGTTTGCTAGAGTCATGAACAGGTGCCATTCACAGCAGCGGTGTTAAATTAACATCGTTACTCATTGGTTTTCTGTTACTTACGTCAATCTTTACGATCTTCTACACATAAGTGGTAGATTTTTGCACACAGAACTTTCAGTAACACTAAATATTTTCACCTTTTTATATTGTGAAGTTTCTCTGTCATCTCGCCATTTCTCGTATTTCGCTTTGATACCGGGGGATGAGTTCGCCTTGGGAGAAGAGTTCATCTTTTGTTTTGTGCGTGCGTGCTTGTGTATGAGGAGAGACAGAGACAGGAGACTATATTTTTCGACATTTGTCTGCGAGTTTCGTATATATATACAAGAATGAAAAATGCTCCTATAATAGCACGAAAAAGGTATGTACTGGGTAGAGATAGTAACGGAAAAGAAGGGAACTAAATTTTCGACTTATCTGGCAGCTTTCAAGACATTTAAATCAAAACATCACGACATTGTCAGCTGTTTTACTTGCCACCATAAGTATCTGTGGCGCCATAAGCACAGTGCGCACCATCAGGCAGCATCACAGGTGTCGATAGGTCGATAACCCATTCCAGAGACGGTGTGCAGTCCAGAGATTTGCCGCACCAAGAAGTCGCATCAGTGGCGCTGCCAGAGAAGTGATATGCGCCAGCGCCACAGCAGAGCGGGTAGTTCCAACTCAGCTTGATTACCGAGAATACTGCCTGCTTCTTGAGTACATCGCGTTACATCGTCTGCTTCTAGCGAGTCCATACCAGCCCGTCTCCAGTGAATATTCTAGTGGGACAAGAACTGTTTACTTTCCAGCCGTAGATTCTGGAATAGTAGTTGAATTCAGGATCTGCTGCCTGAGCCCATTTTTACAAAGTTGAGTATTCGTCAATAAATGTATGTATTCTTCTCACTAATCAGTCTCAGTGTGTCAATGTTTTCTTCTCATAATGTTTTCCTCAGCACGCTGTAAATATCTGAGATTGTCGACGAGTAAATCTGCTTCTGTGGTTGTATCAAATGTATGATACGAGGGTCACTCCAAAAAAAATGCACACTATTTTTGTAAAATTACAGGTTTCATTCTGCATGTGTGAAAGTTTTATAGTGTGTAGATACATCCTTCCCGCTTGTTTTCAAACTTAGTTCAACCTGTTCCCGTGAGTGGCGCCGTCACAGCACGTCTTCAAGATGGCTACTACACTTGACGTTCGTCAGAAGCAACGTACTGTCATAGAATTCCTGTGCTGTGAAAACGAGACAGTGGGAAACATCCACAAGAGGTTGAAAAAGGTGTATGGAGATGCTGCTGTCGATCGCAGTACAGTTAGTCAGTGGGCAAGCAGGTTACGTGATGAAAACGGGCACGGCAATATTGAGGATTGTCCTCACAGCGGCAGGCCTCGTACTGCACACACTCCACACAATGTGCAGAGAGTTAACGAATTGGTGACCGCTGACTGAAGCATCACAGTCAACGAACTGTCACACTACGCTGGGATAGGGGAAGGAAGTGTTTGCAGAACACTGAAAGAGTTGGAGTTAAAAAAGGTTTGTGCCAGGTGGGTTCCCAGGATGTTGACAGTGGCTCACAAAGAAACAAGAAAAACGGTATGCAGAGAACTTTTGGAACAGTATGAGAATGGTGGAGATGAATTTCTTGCAAGAATTGTAACAGGTGATGAATCATGGCTCCATCATTTTTCACCAGAGATGAAGAGGCAATCTATGGAGTGGCATCATGCAAATTCACGCAAGAAAAAAAAAATTCAAAACCACACCTTCTGCTCGAAAACTTATGACTACGGTGTTTTTCGATTCCGAAGGACTCTTGCTTGTGGAGATCACGCCAAGTGGAACCACCACAAATTCTGATGCATATGTGACGACACTGAAGAAACTTCAAGTTCGACTGAGTCGTGTTCGACCACATCGGCAAAAGCAGGATGTTTTGCTGTTGCATGACAACGCACGGCCACTTGTCAGTCAAAAAACCATGGAAGCGATCACAAAACTTGGATGGACAACTTTGAAACACCCACCTTACAGTCCTGACCTGGCTCCGTGTGACTATCATCTCTTTGGGAAACTGAAAGACTCTCTTCGTGGAACAAGGTTTGAAGATGATGACTCCCTTGTGCACGCGGCCAAACAGTGTCTCCGTGGGGGTATACAGGCGCTGGTTGCAAGGTGGCGTAAGGCAATTGAGAGGGATGGAAATTATGTGGAGAAATGAAAATATTGTTCCTAAAGGATGTATTTACACAATGTAAAACTTTCAAACACGTAGAATAAAAGATGGATTTTTAAAAAAAAAAATAGTGTGCATTTCTTTTGGAGTGACCTTCGTACAAAAGCTGGCGACAAGGATGGGATAGGATCTGCGCAAGTTCGGGATTCATTTTGTTTTTGCCTCTCCACCCACCTTTGTTACTTGTTATTTATTTCTTGCTATTTCTTTTTATATGTGTAGTATATTAGTGTATGGACTTTTGACGCAGGACAGACACTATTACTGAGACGAGTATGTTATTTTGTGTGCTGCGTCTAATCCACATTCACATTCCTTACAGGCATGGCTTCTACGTCACAAGGCTGTTCTCTAACGAATGTTATGTAGTTACAGAGCGAGCAAATCGAGCAGCTGCTGCAAGCCGTGACGTAGGTAACACAACAACAGCAGAATCTACAAGCAGCTTCAGCCGGAGCCTCCATCAGGCATTCCACCACTCCACAGCTTCAACAAACAGTACGAGGACTGGTAGGAATACTAAGTTTACAGGGCTCGTTGTGAAATGGTTTCCTGACGAACAATCAGAACAACTAGAGTTTGAGACTTTAGTTAGCAAGTTAACGACTTACTCTGATGAACAAACTCTCGTGGCTGTTGTAAGGTTCAAGTTTTTCCGCCTTCAGCGGGCAGCTGGTCAACCTCAGAAACAGTGGATCACTGAATTACGAGGTTTAACCAGGCATCGCAAATTTGTGTGTCGTTGTGGACAGTCGTACAGTGATGCTATAATTCAATATACAGTGTTTGTGACGATAGAATTCGTGCTGCTATTTTGAAACAATCTGATCATTCCTTAGATACAATAAACTAAACTCCGTCCGAACAGGCCCTGAAAGGCCAAACGGCACCGACCGGCCGCCGTGTCATCCCCACCGGCAGGCGTCACTGGATGCATATGGAGGAGCATGTGGTCAGCACACCGCTCTCCCGGCCGTATGTCAGTTTACGAGACCGGGGCCGCTACTTCTCAATCAAGTAGCTCCTCAGTTTGCCAACAGCGCTCGGCAGACTGGATGGTCACCCATCCAAGTGCTATCCCAGCCCAACAGCGCTTAACTTCGGTGATCTGATGGGAACCGGTGTTACCATTGCGGCAAAGCCGTTAGCTCTTTAGATACAATGCTACAGTCTGAACCAGCGCGACCGCTACAGTCGCAGGTTCGAATCCTGCCTCGGGCAGGGATGTGTGTAATGCCCTTAGGTTGGTTAGGTTTAAGTAGTTCTGAGTTCTAGGGGACTGATGACCTCAGAAGTTAAGACCCATGGTGTTGAGAGCCATTTGAACCATACAATGCTACAGTCAATTGGGGCACAGGACACATGAATTACCTAAATGTGAAATGTAACTGTAAAATATTAACGAGTTGCATAGCGGCAGTGTTAGTAGTGCTGTAGAACGTAAACAGTTCCGTGCCCGCCCAGCCCGCATGACACAACATGTGACGCCACGTACAGAGACAAACAGTGCTATTCTGTGTCGGCTTTAGTCCCCATAAGCGTGCTCAGCGCCCAAGTCGCGACGGTATTTGTTATTTTTGCAACACGACAGGTCGTGTTCAGTCAGTGTCCATGAAACCGCCGCGTGGACCGCAAATTCCCAAGCAACAGGCTACTAAACCCATTTCGAGTCATTAATGTTATGACGGCACAGCCACCCACGGAACAGTGCAACCCGGTGGCTGTAGTAAATGTTGTGAAAGGTCGCTCAAGCACAAAACCTAGCAAACACTAGATGGTTGGTTTTCATGTACCAAACAAGTCACTTCGACGCAAGCACGGGTCAATTACTAAAGCTTTGCCCACCTCACCTGTCACGCATTGTGATCGCTCACAGAAACGGAAGTGATAGTTCTCTTAGATGTGGAACGTAGTATTTGTTATGTAAGTGGGCTGCTTCTGTGTTGGCAGCGCTGTGTAGCGCTTTGCATTGGATCTCTGACTGTGCTTTCTTTGTAAGAGACTCTGTGGCTGGTCGGACTCGTTGTTTGAAGATAATCGCCAGCACTGTTGGGCAGTTGCAAGTTAATCGCCAGCAGTGATGGAAGTACTGTTGGGCAGTTGGAGGTGAACGGCCAGCAGTGATGGATGTTAGACGTGAGAAGTTAGCATTGATGGAGGGTAGAGGTCTGAAATTTTAGCGTAGGCTAACTATCTGTAAATGTTCGACTTGGAGATTGAATATTCATTATTATATACCTTTGTACTAAATATCAATGACGATTGATATACGTGTTTGAACTGGATGTCACGTTATTAAGTTAAAAAATACATTATTTGGTTTGCAACAAAATCTTTCCTTTGCTAACCACATGCCTATTAGTAGTTAGTGGCTTTAGTAGTTAGAATCATTTATTTAGCTGGCAGTATTGACGCTCGTTTTCTTGCAGTAGTTCGCGTAATGAAGATTTTTGTGACGTAAGTGCTTAATGAAATGCATAGGATATTGTTAAGATTTCTTTTTACAAGGCCATTCTTTTGAGTTAATTTGGCAGCAGTCAGATCGCCTTACCGTTGTATATTGAGAGTAATTAATGAATACGAAAAGTTTGAGTTCCGTTTGCCAGGGCAAATTCAGTAGGTCAGTGTTGTAAGGATGAAGACTAGCAAAGTGACATTTGAATGCAATTTCACTCATCAGTTTCAGTTACTTTGGCAGTAGCTAAGAAAGATGTCAAATAGCAACTGGGCACTAGTGCCTCAGTTACACTTCTGAAAAGACTTACTTATTAACGATAAGGTTCACAAATACTCAGTCTAGCAACGCATGTGTTGTCGCTTACAACGGACAGGCAATTCCAGTTTTAGGAACTTTCAGTATGCCACCTACCTTTCAGCGTGTAACGAAGACAATTGTAATCATAGTGCCTTCTGCCAAATCTTAGGAGGATATTTTTGTTTTAGATTCTTTTGACATCTTCGGATTGTCAATCCACAAGTCAGTGTTGCAAATTTCAACAGATATACCTACAGGCAAGCTTCAAGCTCTGTATGACAAATTTAACAAACTTTTTAGCGACGGTCTCGGTTTCGCGAACAATTTCTTAGCTCATGTGTCACTCAGACAATGCACGAGCAAAGTTTTGTCGAGCTAGGCAATTACCCATTTCCATTAGGAAACAGGTTGCTGAACAATTATGACAATGGCAAACTGATTGCGTCATCAAACCAATCAGTGCAAGTCAGTGGTCTTCCTCATTCGTCATCTTTCGCAAGCCTTCAGAACGTCTTCGACTGTATGTTGCCTTTAAGTCAACAAAGAATTTTCAGGCAGTGATAGACATGTATTCTTTGCCCCACCCAGAGAAACTGATCGACAGATTGCGCGACGGTCGTCAGTTCTCCTAGACAAACTTGGCGGATGCTTACCTCCAATTGCTTTTGGATGACTACTCGAAGAAAGTTTTGGTTATTAACTCTCATCTCGGGTCTTTTGAATTTCAACACCTGCCCTTCGGTAGTGCCTCGGCACCGTCGATTTTTCAACACTTTTTGGAACAAGTGATCGCCAAGGTGCCGTGCTGCTCAAATTACCTGGAGACATTGTCGTGTCTGGGCGTTCTTCAGAGGAATATTTAGCCAATCTCAAGCACTCTTATCGGCATGCCTCGAGTGTCGCAAAGACAAGTGCTCGTTTTTCCAGATGGAAATAGAATATCAGGGACATGTCATTAATGTGCAAGATATTCACCCCCTCCAGACTCCTTTCCGAAACATCAGATTTGCCACCTCCCAAAAAACTAAAGGGACTGCAAACAGTGTAAGGCAAACTGAACTGCTACTGCAAATTCATTCCTTACGCCTCTCATATTGCAGCTCCGCTTCACAAGTTACGGCGTAAGAATGTTCCGTTTGCACTTACCAAGAAATGTCAGTCGGCTTTTGAGCAATTGAAACGAGCGCTACTTAGTAACATGTGCCTCCTCATAAATTTTGAGTCGGCTAAACCGGCGGTGTTAGCGGGCGATTCTTCTTCTATTGGCCTAGGCACCGTCCTGTTGCATCGCATCGGGTCAACGGATTGTCCAACAGCACCTGCCTTTAGGCAAATTACAGTCTGATTGGAAAATCATTGGTGATCATTTATGTTGTAACCAAGTTTCATCTATCTCTTTGGAAGGAAGTTCTGCTTTGTCACAGATCATAAGCCACTCATTTTACGCTTCCATCCAACCAAGTCTGTTCCGGGGAAGTTGCAACGATTGGCTTTATTGCTATCGATGTAAAACTATGGAATGTTGTACCACCCTACGGCTCAAAATTCCAATGGCGATGTGTTGTCAAGCTTGCCGGTGGAAAGGGTGACCAGTTCGACACCTCCGGGGCCTCTTGTTGTCAGACAGATGCTGTGGACGCTTCTGCAGTTCACAATTTTCCAGTGGACTTTCGTCACATAGCACAGGAGATAGCTGAGGATGCAGATTTAACCATTGTGCTGAATTACATGTGCACAGTGTGGCTAAGGAGAGTGAAAGACAATGGTCGGCCTGAAGTAAGTCGATACTTCACTCACCGTCAAGCCTTGTCAATGCAGGGTGGTGTTTTACTGTTACACACTGACCAGGCCGTCATCGTCTCACACACCCTTCAGCAGGACACTGGGCTATTGTGAGGAAAAAGCAGCTTGCCCGACGCCATTGTTTTTGACCAGGGATGGACGCGCAGGTTGAAGTCATGACGTCACGCCGCGCCGCTTGCATGGAGCAGCGGGCGGCTCCACCTCATCGCTTTTCTGTCTGGCCACGACTCAGCGGTCCGTGGAAACGCATCCACATTGATTTTGCTGTACCTTTCTGGAACACACCATAGCTTATTAATACCGAGCGAGGTGGTGCAGTGGTTATCACGCCGGACTCGCATTCGGGACGACGGCGGATCAATCCCGCGTCCGGCCATCCTGATTTAGGTTTTTCGTGATTTCCCTAAATCGCTCCAGGCAACTGCCAGAATGGTTCCTTTGAAAGGGCACGGCCGACTTCCTTCCCCATCCTTCCCTAATCCGATGAGACCGATGACCTCGCTGTTTAGTCTCTTCCCTCAAACAACACTCACACTCGATGGCTTATTGTAGTGGGTACCTTCAGTCGTTTTTCCTTTTGGTTCTGATGAACTCCACTACGTCGGCCAGTACTATCAGAACACTTACTTCAATCTTTTGCGTCGACAACTTGCCAGGAGTGTTAGTGTCTGATAGTGGACTGCAGTTCACCTCACAGGAATTTGAACAATTTTGCAAGGCCAACGGAACTGAACATGTGATCATGGCGCCATTCCACTTGCAATCAAATAAATTCCGTGGAAGTCACGCACGGGAACAGGCCATGCAACTGTTCTTGTCCATCTACACAGTGATGGCTCAGTATGGACCTTCCTTGGTCGAACTGCTGCATGACCAACGGCATCGCACCCTGCTTCATCTACTGAACCCGCTAGCGAGGAGTACTGGTCAGTGCAAAGATTCTCATTTTTAGATCCAGGATACAGTGCTCTTCAGGACCATCCTGCCTGGACAGCGATGGCAACAGGAGCCGTTTTGCATGTCCTTAGACACCACATGTTATTGGTTTCTTCCCCTACAGGGCCGCTGCTCAAAAGATACTGGAACCAGCTTCGCCCTCTGAGATTCAGTGATCCTGCCACTGCGTTTAGTTTTGAAGATTCAGCACGCAATCAGGAGCCAAGTTCGCAGGTGTCTGCCTCGGACCAGGAGGCATCTCAGCCCGGGGTGCTTCCCATGAATGAGCCCTCATACCCGATGCCATCATCACAGCAGCCCATGTCAGCATGGGGGACGCCTCTGCATCCTACTGCCTTCCTCTCCAATGGGGGTCCTCTAGCATTCGAGACTCTGACCCTGGATGCAGATGTGTGCCCTCCTTGTGGTTTGCCAAGCGTTTCCATGGGAACTCAGGGCGAATGCCGGGGCACGGACGGGAGCTGTCGCTGGTTTTTCAGTCCTGGTTCCCATTCCATCAACTGCGCCTGCGCACAGAGCTACCACTGGCCGTCAGTTCCCACTGCAACCGTATACGGCCATGACCAGGAGATTCGGGACGAGGAGGCGGTGAAGGAGTGTGATGACGTAAGCGTGGCACTCATCACCAGGCAGCTCTCAGCTCTACAGGCGTCGATAGGTTGATAACCTACTCAAGTGACGGCGTAGACCCCAGCGATTGCCGCACCAGCAAGTCGCACCTCTGGCAACAACAGAGAAATAATGGTACGCTCCAGCGCCACAGCAGAGGGGATAGATCCAAATCAGCTCAATTAGCGAGAAGACCGCCTTCTACTTGCGTTCTTCACGCCACAACGTCTGCTTCCAGCGAGTCCTCACCAGCCCATCTTCAGTGAACATTCTGCCCAACCTTAGCTTCTGAAATGGCAGTGTACTTCAAGATCAGCTGCTTGAACCGATTTTTACAGCGTTCAGTATTCGTCAATAAATATGTGTGTTCTTCTCACTAATCATTATCAATGTTCCAGTGTTTTCCTCATTCTCCTCTCATAGTGTTTCTCTCAGCGCACTGTAAATAGTTGACGAGTAAAATCTCCTTCTGTGGTAGTATCAAAAGTTCGATACAACAGTACCCATATCATGTAATATAATAGGTGTTAAGTGAAGTAAAATGATAAATGATTTCATGACATAAAATATGACACGCACCATCCAACATGACCTCTGTCATATCGTGCAATATGGCTTATCGACGCCCAGAAATTTTATCCACCTAGAAAACTATTTTAGCTATTTCAAGTGTGCTCTTCTGCTATGTGATATTATGCACTGACGGTAAAAAATCGCAACACCAAAAAATAATTAATGTTGAGTTACGAAATTTCACGAATAAAGGGCTAGGTAATATATTTAAGTTTGGACGACATGGACGTGGAGTAACAGCGAATGCTATAAATTAACTTAGTATTAAGAAAACAGTCTTAATCGCGTTTTTTATTTATTTGGTGCCGACCGCTTTCAGCCCATCGCAGGGCGAACTGCTGGTGGCGTCACGTCTTCCTGCCACACCTTGGAAAACGTGACGCTACTAGCAGTCGACCATACATTCGCCCTGAAGATAGCCCCTGCGATGGGCTGAAACCGGTCGGCACTACTTACTTTGCTCTGATATTGCGGGATGCGTTCCTCTTTAGTTTTATTCTGGTGGTAACGGGAGCATCTGCTATTACCTTGTGTGTGGGTGTGTGTGTGTGTGTGTGTGTGTGTGTGTGTGTGTATTTTTCGACTTTTGTGTGCGTGTGTATATACACCTTTTTTAAGAATGTACGACACATTAACTCAGAGCAAAGAGCAATAGCAGATGCTCCCATTATCACCAAATAAATCAAAAGACGAACGCGTCCCGCAATATTAAAACACAGTACTCGAAATGGCGAGATGGTAGTGGACCTTCACAATATAAAAACGTGAATATATTTAGCGTCGGCGTAATTGTGGTGAGCAAAAATCTATCACATATATGTAGAAAAACGTGAAGAATGACGTAAGAAACAAAAAAATAACTGTGAATAATGGTAATCACTTAATTTAATACCGTTTATAGTAGTAAGTTAAAGGATGAGAACTGTGCAAGATGTTATTAAACAAATTTGTAAGAAAAGCCATATTCTTTCAGTGGTCATTGAAGATGTTTTAAAATAAAGCGAAACGCGTTTGGTTTTAATAAAACTTCTAGTATAGTCACAAAAGACGGTATTAACCCACATAACTCTCATCTGTAACTGCGTATCGCAGCCTCTGCTTGAGGTACATAGGTAACACATGTTTTCCGATACTAGCTCTTTATGTGGTGTTCAGTCGGCAGACTGGTTTGCTGCGGTTCTCTTCGCTTGTCTATCCTGTGAAAGTCTCTTCATCTCTCCATGACTACTGTAGCCTACATCCATTTGAACCTGATTACTATATTCATCTCTACGTCTCCCCTGCAATTTTTACACCGCGACGCACTGACGATTTCTCGATGCCTCGGGCTATGTCATATCTCTTCTTTTAGTCAAGATGTGCCTCAAATTTTTCATTTTCCCAATTCTATTCGATTCAGTATCTCTTCATTAAATTATATCCTCTAACTGTTTGATCTTCAGCATTCTTCTGATGAGCCACATTTCAGAATCAATTTTGTTCTTATCTTTACTGCTTAGTATCCACGCTTCACTTCCTTGCTACTATACACTCCAGACAAATATCTGGAGAAAGAATTCCTGGCACATAAATTTACTTTCGAAGTTAATAAACTATTGTTTTTATTAATTATTTTCTTTCTGTTGCCACTCTGCATTTTGTACCCTCTCTAATTCGCCCATCATCAGTTATTTTGCCGCCCAAATAGCAAAAGTGGATCTACTACTTCTACTGTTTTATTTTCTAAATTAATAACCTCAGTATCGCCTAATTTAATTCAACTACATTCCAATATTTTTGCTTTATTTTTGTTTATGTTCATCTTAAAATCTCAAGACATTATCCATTTCGCTCAATTGCTCTTCCAAGGCATTTGCCGCCTCCGAAAGAATTAATATCTTCGACGTCCCTTTATCATACTTCGCCTTCCAAATTTACGATTCGTTTCCTTTACTGCTTGCTCACTCTACAGACTGAATAACATTGGGAATGATGCACCTCTGTCTCGCTCCCTTCTGATCCACTGCTTCCCTCCCACGCATTTCAGCTCTGTAATCTGGTTTCTATACAGGTTTTAAATAACCTTTCGCTTCCTGTATCTTATCCGGCTACCAACAAAATTTCTATGTTGTGAAAATCTTTCTCTTATTCTTTCCCGAGGCCGGTTGCTATAAGTTTTTTCATTCTTCCGGGAATAACTCGTGTCGTTATTCTCAACTGTACCTTATTAAATAGATGTTTCGTTGGTGTTCACACCTGTCAGCACCTGCTTTGTATAGGATTGCAATTATTAGATTCTTCTTGAAGTCTGGGGGTATTTCGCCCATCACATATATCTTGCACCCCAGGTAGAATAGTTTTGTCACGACTGCCTCTCACAAAGGTCTCAATATTTCTGCTGAAATTTTATCCACTAGCGGACCCTTGTTTCCACTTTGGTCTTTCAGTGGTGTGTCAAATTCATCTCTCATTTTCAGTATCTCCTCCCATCCTTTCTTAATTTACTCCCTCTTCCGTTTGTATAATATTGCCTTATATTCGTTTCGCTTACATAGAACTTCTACATATTCCTTCCACATTTCCCTTCTTTGCTCAGTACTGGATTGTTATCGGAGGTCTTGATATTCATACAGCTGCTTCCTGTGGGCGGCATCTATATTTTCCCTAGTCATGCATGCCTCTATAGACTTGCAATTGTCGTCTAGCCATTCCTGCTTTACCGTTTTCTGTCGGTCTTACTTTTTAGACGTCTGTATTCCCTACAGCCTACTTCATTCGATGCATTTTCATACTTTCTCCTTTAGTCAGTTAAATTCAATATCTCTTATATTATTCTAGGACTCTTACTAGGCATTGTCTTTTACGTTTTTCAACCCCTGCTGCGTTCACAATTTCATCTCTCAAACATACCCATTCGTCTTCTATTGTATCTGTTTCAGTCCAATATTTCCAACGTTCCATCTGAAATTCTCAACAATTTCTGGCTCTTTTAGTATTTCCAGGTCATGTCCTTTAATTTCCTACCTTATCCAATTTCTTCAGTTTCAGACTGCAGTTCATAGACAATAAATTACGCTCAGTGTCCTATTTGCCCTTAGAAAAACTTACAGATTGAAATCTGGTTTCGAAATCTTTGTTCTTAAGACTATATAAACGATCTGAAAACTTCTAGGGTCTTCCAGACTTTTCCACATATACAACCTCCTTAAATCATATATCCAGTTATTGTCTATGCCAGTATTACCAGCTTCCTCTTTTTTTCCTTTCACCTAGTCCATGCGCTCCAACTATTTTTTCTTCTCTTTCTTTTTCTATTACTGAATTTCGCTCCCTATCACAGTTAAATTTTCGTTTCCCTTAACTATCTGAATAATTTCTTTTATCTCATCATATGTTATTTCAATTACTTCCTCATTTGCGGAGATAGTCAGGATATCAACTTATACTAGTGTGGTAGGTGTTGGCATCGTGTCTATCTTGGCTACGATACTGCGTACACTACACTGTTCGTAGTAGTTATTGATATACCTATTTTCGTATTCATTACCAGACCTACTCCTGCATTACCCGTATTTCATTTTATATTTATAGCGCTGTATTCACCTGACCAGAAGTCTGCTTTTTCCTCCCAGTTCACTAATTTCAACTATATTTAATCTCAACCAATCCACTTCATTTTATAAATTCTCTGACCTACGTATGAGATTAAGCGATGTAACATCAGCACTCTGACTCGTGGAGCGCCAGTTTCGTTTCTCTCAGGACATATTCCTGAATCGTACCCCATACCGAGATCCTAAAGGGGGACTATTTACCTCGGAATATTTTATCCAGGAGGATGCCATCACCATTAAGACATACAATACAGCAGCATGCCGTCGGGAAAAATAATGGTTGTAGTTTCCTCCTTGCTGTTAGACGTTCCCAGTACCAGCATAGCAACGGCTTTTTGATTTATATTACAGGACCAAATCAATCAGTTACCCAGGTGGTTGTCACTGCAAGTGCTATCAAGGCTACCGCCGCTCTTCAGGAATCGCTAGTTAGTCTGGCCTCTCCACAACTACCACTCCGTTGTGGTGACCCGTATGGTACAGCTATATACACTGAAGAGCAGAAGAAACTGGTACACCTGCATCATATCGTGTAGGGGCCCCGCGAGCACGCAGAAGCGCCGATACACGACGTGGCATGGACTCCACTAAAGTCTGAAGTAATACTGGACGGAATTGATTCCATAAATTCGGCAGGGCTGTCCATAAATCCGTAAGAATACGAGAGGGTGGAGACCTCTTCTGTACAACATGTTGCAAGCCATCCCTGACATGGTCCATAATTTTCATTTCTGGGGAGTTTGGTAGCAGGCTGAAGTGTTTAAACTCAGAAGAGTATTCCTGGATCCACTCTGTACCGATTCTGGACGTGTGGGTGTCGCATTGTCGTGCTGGAATTGCCCAAGTCCGTCGAAATGCACAATGGACGTACAATTTGAAACGAGACTCTTCCGAACAGGCAACATGTTTCCAGTCATCAACAGTCCAATGTCGGTGTTGATGGCTCCAGGTGAGGCGTAAAGCTTTGTGTCGAGCAGTCATCAAGGGTACACGAGTGGTCCTTCGACTCCGAAAGCCCGTATCGATGATGTTTCGTTGAATGGTTCGCAAGCTGACACTTGTTGATGGCTCAGCATTGAAATCTGCAGTAATTTGCCGAAGGGTTGCACTTTTGTCACGTTGGACGATTCTCGTCAGTCGTCGTTGTTACCGCTCTTGCAGGATCTTTTTCCGGCCGCAGAGACGTCGTAAATTTGATGTTTTACCGGATTCCTGATATTCACGGTACACTCGTGGTACGGGAAAATTCCCACTTCATCGCTACCTCGGAGATGCTGTGTCCCATCACTGGTGCGCCGACTATAACACCACGTTCAACCTCACGTAAATCTTGATAATCTGCCACTGTAGCAGCAGTAACCGATCAAACAACTGCACCAGACACTTGTCTTATATAGGCGTTGCCGACCGCAGCGCCGTATTCTGCCTTGTTACACGTCTCTCTATTTGAATACGCATGCCTATACCAGTTTCTTTGGCGCTTCAGTGTATACCATTCAAGCATGCGAGCTACTCCACATTGATACTGACAGTTGCCTGTTCATTCGGCACATTCATTTCTTTCCATCATATTTTGCTTTAGCAAATTGCGGTATATATCTTTGCCACACATTGCACGAGTCTGCTGTAACCAGTTTTGATTAATCGATATGAGTAATGGAGCAATCTTTTTGCATGTTCACTGAAGCAGTTTACATCTTTCAGAAGTTAGTTTTTGGCCAATGGGAATCATGAATGGCCATGAGGTCATTCTTGTCTGAAAAAGCATTCACCACTTATCGTTCTGTTCTAGGTTCGGCTGGATGCTAAAATCTGGTGCTGCGGTTGGTGGAGGTCTTTCCTGTGGAAGGGAGATGGAGTTTGTATGGTGGAGGTCTATACTTTTGTGGAGATTCTACAATGAAAAAACGATTGGGTGAGATCATTTAGATTTAATTGCTGTGGTGAGGTAATATCGGCATCACTTAGTCGCAATTACTTCGCAAGTAGCGACGGGGCTTTATGCATGCATATAGTAAAATGGGAGCTCACAGGTTGCTCATACTTATAGGTGGACTGCGCCCACTTGGTCCAAAAATAAAACTGAGGGAGGTGGAACTCCAGATGGCCGAAAGTTTAGAAAAAATAGCGTTATTGGTGTGGGTCGGGCGAGGCATGAACCACTTGTCTTACCATAGTTTCCGCCCAGTGCCTGGTGCAACAGGAAGAGGGGAGAACGGGTTGCCGAGGGTCGTGGGACCGAGCCTCTACACGGCAGCATTTTTCATTTTCAGTATTTATGTTACTTTCATTGCAAATAAATTGAAAACGAAAAAGTAATCCACTCGTGTACAGCGCAGTTTGCCATAACCCTTTCTGGAAAATTATTGCGCCAACAGACTACGTATGTCTATAAGGGAGTACTGGCTCTTTTCCACCGAGGATTCTCGAAACGGTGGATAAAAACGTGACAAACTAAGGGTGTTCAGAAATTCCCGTTACAGACTTCTAAGACTTGTGGAGGGGAGTGAGTACATAATATTGTGAACAGCAGCCCATGTCCGGAAACGTACTGTTTCCGTTCTACTCCGGTTTCAGTTCAGATGCTTAACTTATCCACTTCTGCTTGAGGAACTGTATTAGGCATGACGCAGTACAATTACTAGGTAACAATTCGACAGGGAAAGATAACGAAACATCCACTTATCACTTAAGCACATTTGGCTGTCTTAAAACTTAAACATTAGATCTTTATATTATTCCAAAAGCAAAAAAGGAACCGGCACACTGTACAGAACAGTAGTGATGCGTTACAGCAGCGGCTCGATGTGGCGACCACCAACGTTTTCACAGACATTGCACCTAGGAAGTCTGCTGTGGTACACACTCTCCATTCCACCTGGTGCCTCTTCAGTTTCTAGTGCAGCAGCCAGAACTGGTGCCAGCAGACCTTCCTCCGTCTCTATTGGAGCGATAAATGGATGTTTCGTTATGTTTTCTTTCAAACTGCTACCTAATAATTGTATTGCGTCAATTCTAATCCGGTTCCACAGGCAGAAGTGGATGAGTTAAAAACCTGAATTCAAACCTACATAGAACGGAAACGATGTCTTTCCAGACATGGGTTTCTGTTCGAAATATTATGTACTCAGTCCCCTCTACAAGTCCTAGAAGTTTGTAACGGGAAATTCCGAAAACCCAGTATAGGAATTTCGCCATTCCTTCGCCAAAAGTTATGAAACTTACAATAAGCTAATACAAAATCTTTAGCTGATGCGATGAAGCCCTACGTGCGGGAGAACAAATTTCTTCTGTTAATTGACTCTTGGGAAAGACAAACAAACCCACAATTATAAGACGAAATTTTTGAAGGTTAAGAAGGACCACCTTCGTGCACTATTAAACTGATAAGCCCCCAAATGCGCTTCACTAGTGCAAACCCGCGATGTCTGTTTTTACCTCCAGGTAAAGAAGTTGGACAAAAAGCTTCAAAACTGCTCTTATCTCACCGAGAGAGAAGAATAAATCATATCACGAGAAGACTGCATCAAAATACATTCCACTGTACATCACTAATCATTCTCACCAACATTTGGCAAAATGTTGCGTTACAAATGATAAAAGTTTTCTAGGTATGGTACCGCGTCATAATGTATAAAACTACTGCTGCTGGAGTAAAATCCACCGTTTCGGCCACAGTTGCACAGGCCTTTAGACCCATAAGAAGACCGCTGCAACCGTGGCCGAAACGGTGGATTTTACTCTAGCAGCAGTAGTTTTATACATTATGACGCGGTACCATACCTAGAAAACTTTTATGTCGACTGACTCTGGCCGCGGAAGCCTTCGCGATTATAACCATGTAATTGTGAAAATGCACCGTTTGTAAAGTGTACAAGATGCCGACTACTGTTTTTACAATGAATACCACCCAAGCACATGTAAATCATAAACTGTAAAATAATAAAAGTGTCCAGTTTCATATATAAAGTTGTCATGTGCGCCTTGTAGTCACTTCCTGGAATATTTTCCAGTTACAAATTTTCCTTTGTGTTTCCTTTTCACGCCTTTTATGAAAATGTTAATAAACATATTGAAAATTATTTCGGTTTATTTGTGGTGTAAGTAACGTAAAAACTGAAAATTGAAAAAGTTTCCTCGTAGGGACCCGATCCCGCAACCTTCGAGCTACGCTTCTGTATTCTTTCCACTGCGCCAACCACTACCTGGAAAGAGCCCTTCCACAAATGGCTCATGCCTGATTTTTTCTCTAAGAGCTTGGCGATCTGGATCTCCCACTTCTGTAACTTCTATTTCTGGCCAAGCCCAGCATACACTATAAATTTGGGCGAAATCGATGACGACCAGTAGACCCCCGTCGCTTTGTTAGTGAACAGAATCTGGTTATAGCGCCGTACATTATCTTTCCACTTCGTCGTGTAGTAAATTCAAAGTTGTTACGGTCTCCAGAAGTACAAAACAGGTTTCGCTTTGTTCAAAATCGTGAGATGAGAACATCATGTTTCGAATTCAAAAATGGTTCAAATGGCTCTGAGCACTATGGGACTTAACATCTGAGGTCATCAGTTCCCTAGAACTTAGAACTACTTAAACCTAACTAACCTAAGGACATCATACACATCCATGCCCGAGGCAGGATTCGAACCTGCGACCGTAGCGGTCGTGCGGTTCCAGACTGAAGCGCCTAAAACCGCTCGGCCACTGCGGACGGCATGTTTCGAATGATTGCCGTAAATACTTCTTGGTTTGAGTACTCATGTGGGCTTGTAAAATCATGTCCTTGTGCCCTGTTACAATTCATTCCCTTATCAGTCTACTTGTTTTGCATTTATTTCGATATATACCTTACCACTCTTTGTTATTAAGACAAAAGATCGTGCCACATTGCACGGCAAGTGTCCTGTTACTATGTCGAGTGTTCACGTCACAACCCACGAGCATGGTGATGGATCGACAATCGCATACTGAGTTGCAGTCACGAGATATCAGTAATAAGTAGTTCTTTGCGTGGTATCAGCTTGCATGTACTGATAATGTAAGTCGACAGTGCCGTTTCATGAAAAGCTGCTTATCAGATAGCGTGCGGAGTAATCTCGTACGCTAGAGTGAAGTTACGTAAAAATGATATTTCTGAATTACATTTTGGCTCTGATGGTTTAATGGGCTTTCGTACTCCAAGTCAGCAATTACACAACTGAGGAGACAATCTCGCTGCACAGCTGGGCGCAATAAGCAAATGCTAAAATTTGTTCAATTGCGGATCACTGAGGAATCATTACAGTCAATCAGAGCAACTTTTTTACCAGTTAGGGCATGTTTGTAGCACTTACCACAGTTGTTTCAAATGGCTTCAGCTCCACCTATTTGCATTATTTTGTACTAAAAGTAAGAGTTTTATAATCTATGTGACTTCCAGTTCGTAATTCAGTTGTCTTTACAGCTTTCTCCAAGCTCTTAAGCTTGTGATTACTCTTTAATTGCGAAGAGAGCATCTAATGACAGTGATTTAACTTGAACAATGTCTCGTCGATACAAATATCTTGATATTTCAAAGTAAACCTGCAGTACTGAACTCACATTATTTTTACTTATCTGAAACCCAGCGCATTTGATATAGGATTTTTTGTTTAGTTTTTTAAGACTGGTCTATAGTTATCCCGAATGGCATTGTAACTTTGTACCAGCATTAAAACTCAAATTTTACTCTAGTAATGTATAATTAGTATACATTTTCATTTTACAAAGCACTGAATAACTGTAGATGTAAAATGTTAATTTGTGTCCAGTATTTTCAAGAAATGGTAAAAATTGGTACAACATTTCCCCTATTGACTACACTCATATTATTCGAATAGTACCTATTTAAGCTTATTTTTATCATTTGTCCTGTGTTACGAAATTAGTGTGTGTGTGTGTGTGTGTGTGTGTGTGTGTGTGTGTGTGTGTGTGTGTGTGAGAGAGAGAGAGAGAGAGAGAGAGAGAGAGAGAGAGAGACTATATCTGCTAAACTATGAGAGAGAGCGTTTTTGAATTATTTTCTGGGTGTAAGAAATATACTTTTTGCATAGCTTGGAGGTTTTAGGACTTTATTATTGCTATTTATGGGTGCAGCCATTGCCTTCTATCATCACACATGACTAGTAACTACGTTTTATTTACGACAGCGACTCTTCGGTTCGTACTGTGTTTCGTGATGTCCATTATAGCTGTAGAACTTGTTTTTACTACAGGGCTATTCGAAAAGAGGGAACAGATTTCAAACATTTATTGCTTACAAACTACAAAAGATAGAAACACAATTCCAGCATTCCTGGTAAGAGAAAAGTTCAAATCTTTATGCATTCAATGTGAGCACCGTGCGTTACACGACAAATATCAAAACGGTGGCTCATTTCCTGCCACACACGAAGCAACTGGTCTCTCGAATTATCTAAGCATGTTCGACGTTACCTGTATGACATCACTCCAGAACATTGGATTAGAGGAGGAGCAGTGGAAGATAAGCTTCATTGCCGGTGGCCTCCCAGGTCTCCAGGCCATGGACATTGACTTGTATCTATGGGGTTACGTAAAAGATCTCATTTTTATCCCCCCTATGGCTTACACTCTTGAAAGTCTATGACAACGCATTGTTGAAGCTGTGACTTGGATAACGAGAGACCAGATGCTTCGTTTGTAGCAGGAAATGGGCCACCGTTTTGATATTTGTCGTCTCTAACACATGGTTCTCACATTAAATGCATAAAAATTTGAACTTTTCTCTTCCAAGGAACGTAGGAATTGTGTTTCTATCTTTTGTAGTTTGGAAACAATAAATGTTTGAAATCTGTTCCTTCTTTTTGAATACAACTGTACATGATTGCGCAGGCATCAACGACGAGCCAGTTAACACAAGTGTTTTCTGGGTGTCGTGCTACGTAATACTGTAAACTAGCAATCAGTGGATAAAACCGGCGTTTCTTCTTCAGAAGAAGGCCGCTGTAACCGCGACCGAAATCTCGCTTTTATCCAGTGATAGTTTACAACTGGACGCGGTGCCATACCCAAGAAACTTATATGTTAATTGTTTTTATGATACTCGATTCTCTCTCTTTACAATAAATGTTTCTCTCAGTTAAATGTGACTGATAATAATAGTTGTAACTCGAACATTTTTCCGGTGTATTAAACTCTCATACAGTAATGAAAACTGTCTTTGTTGTTTAAGTTTCAAGATATCGCCAATGGTTCGCATGTTTACTGCGTCATTAGAGAAAGCCGACGCCTGATATCGCAATTCCCTCTTTATCCCGCAATTTAATAGCATAGCCAACGCAAAGACAACTGTGCTGTAAAGACGGATTAGCAATTATTCAGTCCACCATCACAGTTGGATAACCAGCGGATGTCATATTTGCAGACAGTGCACTCGATTAGAACTGATAAGTATTAAAACAGAAACACAAACACACACACAAACACACACACACACACACACACACACACAATAGATTTAAAATGCTGCGTCAACTTCACTGCAGTACTGGGACACAATGAAGAGGAGCCCAAGATAAATTCTAATGAACAGACGTACGGCTGTGGTTGTTGTCTCACAGCTTCCCAATACGTAATGAAAACCTCTGCTCGAAGCTTGCGACCTACACTGAAGTGTAAAAGTACAGCATTCTACAGGTAGATAATGCCGCTTTCACCTTTTTCCTTGGTCACGCTCTCATAAATAGCCAAGCGGCTCACTTGCAAAAACGCTCCACGAACCACTACACTAGCGATCAATTTCATTACTGAGACGAGCCCTGCTTACCGCCAACAATCAACTACTTCCTGGCAGATTAAAACTGTGTGCCGGACCGAGACTCGAACTCGGGACCTTTGCCTTTCGCAGGAAAGTGCTCTACCATCTGAGCTACCCAAGCACGACTCACGCCATGTCCTCACAGCTTCACTTCTGCCAGTATCTCGTCTCCTACCTTCAAAACTTCACAGAAGCTCTCCTGCGAACCTTGCAGAACTAGCACCCCTGGAAGAAAGGATATTGCGGAGACAAGGGTTAATCACAGCCTGGGGGACGTTTCCAAAATGAGATTTTCACTCTGCAGCAGAGTGTGCGCTGATATGAAACTTCCTGACAAATTAAAACTGTGTGGCGGACCGAGACTCGAAATCGGGACCTTTGCCTTTCGTGGGCAAGTGCTCTACCATCTGAGCTACCCAAGCACAACTCACGCCCTGTCCTCACAGCTTCACTTCTGCCAGTATCTCGTCTCCTACTTTAAAAACTTCACAGAAGCTCTCGTGTGAACCTTGCAGAACTAGAACTCCTGCAAGGAATGATCAGCGCCCACTCCGCTGCAGAGTGAAAATCTCATTGTGGAATCAAGTACTTCTCTCGTACTCCTCGTAAAATATGGCCATTGGCTAACTTAATGCTACCAACTTAACCAGATCCTTCTAGAACTGTCTTTTAAAAATATGTACAAAGATTTACGGAACTTTTTCTCTTACCTTTCTGCACAAACGACTGATATATGCTGACGAAATACACAAAAAAACACAAAACGTTTTTGACATAAATATCCTACTGCGTATTTACCACACCAAGAGATAGGATTTGCACCGACATGTTAGTTCTAATGGGTGATCATAGGTTTCAATACGTACATACCCGGATTGGTTAGAACACCGTGTATACCTAACGGTACATACAATCGGTTCAAAATACAGCCGAAACGAGATGAGGAAATGCACATTAATTACCAAGAAAAGATCGTCTTCTCTACTCAATTTTAATTAAAACAACAAGTCAGGGACGTAAATATGCGGGAGCAGGCGGGTCATTGCAGTGTGGCTCCACCGAGTGAGGTGGCGTAGTGGTTAGCGCACTGGACTCACTTTCGGGAAGACGACGGTTCAGTCCCGCGTCCGGCCATCCTGGTTTAGGTTTTCTGTGATTTCCCTAAATCGCTCCAGGCAAACGCCGGGATGGTTCCTTTCAAAGGGCACGGCCGACTTCCTTTCCCATCCTCACCTAATCCGATGATACCGATGACTTCGCTGTTTGGTCTCTTCCCCCAAACAACCCAACCAACTGTGGCTCTCCGACAATGGGTGGCCCCTGGCGCCCGAAATAAATGAGTAAAACTGAGCTATCAAGAGGACTCTTTCACTATATTAAAATAACCAAGTCGATTTCGGAAATCATTCTGATGTAAAGACGTTCGAATCATTAGGTCCACTTTAGTTAGCAGACGACACAGCGTTCAGTGCGTCTGTGTACTCGCAATGAAACATGCGGAGATAAAGATCATAGAAATGTTATATGCAGTTTAATTTGAAATAGTTTAAACGAAGATACTCTTTTCACACAATATTAAAAGTAGAGATTGGTTGCCATCGTAAACATGTGAATAGCAGTCTGGAATCATACAAGCCTTTCGATTTCTATCGAACAGCCACTACTCCGGGAGTTTTCTCACCTGAAAGTGTCAGATCATGTGACACACAACTGTGTAAGAGGTCATGCACAAATTATACTCGCTGCTATAAATAATTAATCACCGAAATGAAACACATATGAAACAATGACGACTACAGTGCCAGGCTTATTGCGCACAGTGTCATTTGATCGCCAAAGCCGGCAACTCGAATACCAGTGACCTCCACCGATTCAGCACTAAGGAGACGGGAAGACAAGAAAATGTGGGCGTACTGTGCTGGAACTGGAGATACGTACTGCGCTGGCACAAAGACGAAAGCTGACCTACCTTATTTAGTTATAGATGAAAAGAAACAAGAATTTCAAATCGCCTTTTATTCCGTTTATGAGTCACTTATTATTTAAAAGGCAAATTATATTTCTGACAAAAGTACAAGTTAAGGTTTGAAATTCGTCTACAATCGTTAGCAATTTTTATAAAAATGTATTATTTCTTGTGACATCTGCATGAAAAACTTGTGTTTCAACACACGACGGTGACACATTCGACATGTCTGAGAATACCTATACGAGTGAATGCAAAGATCACTTAGCACAGAAACTTCACAGGAGAACCTGTAATTCGTAGTATTCTGGGTAATTTCCAAGAATGATTGCCTAACGAAGTTGGAGGGCTCCAAACGATACACATCGAACGTGCGATAGTAAATCGATTATGGAAGTCTCGTGGCGCGCGTTACGAGTATGTTTCAAGTTGTCACTACAGAAACGACAAAAGAAAAGCGTTAGAGAAGCACCTGTAAATTCAAAGGAGACGACTTACCCTACTCGTCGTCGGTGTTATCGTATTGTGGCAATCCATGTGATGTACACTCCTGGAAATGGAAAAAAGAACACATTGACACCGGTGTGTCAGACCCACCATACTTGCTCCGGACACTGCGAGAGGGCTGTACAAGCAATGATCACACGCACGGCACAGCGGACACACCAGGAACCGCGGTGTTGGCCGTCGAATGGCGCTAGCTGCGCAGCATTTGTGCACCGCCGCCGTCAGTGTCAGCCAGTTTGCCGTGGCATACGGAGCTCCATCGCAGTCTTTAACACTGGTAGCATGCCGCGACAGCGTGGACGTGAACCGTATGTGCAGTTGACGGACTTTGAGCGAAGGCGTATAATGGGCATGCGGGAGGCCGGGTGGACGTACCGCCGAATTGCTCAACACGCGGGGCGTGAGGTCTCCACAGTACATCGATGTTGTCGCCAGTGGTCGGCGGAAGGTGCACGTGCCCGTCGACCTGGGACCGGACCGATGATCGAAGCAAGATTTTACAAAAATTAAGACACGTTAGTAGCATTTATCGACCAAGAAACGAGTTCTACAATATACAGTGGTGCAAAACGATCGAAATTCTGTAAAAGCAAGCTATAGGAGAAGACGGGTAATATACACTTGTGTGTAATATGCAGGATGGTCCATTGATCGTGACCGGGCCAAATATCTCACGAAATAAGCGTCAAACGAAAAAACTACAAAGAACGAAACTTGTCTAGCTTGAAGGGGGAAACCAGATGGCGCTATGGTTGGCCCGCTAGATGACGCTGCCATAGGTCAAACGGATATCAACTGCGTTTTTATAAATAGGAACCCCATTTTTATAACATATTCGTGTAGTACGTAAAGAAATATGAATGTTTTAGTTGGATCACTTTTTTCGCTTTGTGATGATGGCGCTGTAATAGTCACAAACATATGGATCACAATTTTAGACGAACAGTTGGTAACAGGTAGGTCTTTTAAATTAAAATACAGAACGTAGGTACGTTTGAACATTTTATTTCGATTGTTCCAATGTGATACATGTACCTTTGTGAACTTATCATTTCTGAGAGCGCATGCTGTTACAGCGTGATTACCTGTAAATACCACATTAATGCAATAAATGCTCAAAATGATGTCTGTCAACCTCAATGCATTTGGCAATACGTGACATTCCTCTCAACAGCGAGTAGTTCGCCTTCCGTAATGTTCGCACATGCATTGCCAATAGCTGACGCAAGTTGTCAGGCGTTGTCGGTGGATCACGATAGCAAATATTCTTCAACTTTCCCCACAGAAACAAATCCGGGGACGTCAGATCCGGTGAAAGTGCGGGCCATGGTTTGGTGCTTCGACGACCAATCCACCTGTCATGAAATATGCTATTCAATACCGCTTCAACCGCACGCGAGTTATGTGCCGGACATCTATCATGATGGAAGAACATCGCCATTCTGCCATGCAGTGAAACATCTTGTAGTGACATCGGTAAAACATTACGTAGGAAATCAGCATACATTGCACCATTTAGATTGACATCGATAAAATGGGGGCCATACATTAACCGGCCAAGGTCGGAGATGTTCCACTTGTCGCAGCCATCGTGAATTTTCCGTTGCCCAATAGTGCATATTATGCCGCTTTACGTTACCGCTGTTGGTGAATGACACTTCGTCGCTAAATACACTCCTGGAAATGGAAAAAAGAACACATTGACACCGGTGTGTCAGACCCACCATACTTGCTCCGGACACTGCGAGAGGGCTGTACAAGCAATGATCACACGCACGGCACAGCGGACACACCAGGAACCGCGGTGTTGGCCGTCGAATGGCGCTAGCTGCGCAGCATTTGTGCACCGCCGCCGTCAGTGTCAGCCAGTTTGCCGTGGCATACGGAGCTCCATCGCAGTCTTTAACACTGGTAGCATGCCGCGACAGCGTGGACGTGAACCGTATGTGCAGTTGACGGACTTTGAGCGAGGGCGTATAGTGGGCATGCGGGAGGCCGGGTGGACGTACCGCCGAATTGCTCAACGCGTGGGGCGTGAGGTCTCCACAGTACATCGGTGTTGTCGCCAGTGGTCGGCGGAAGGTGCACGTGCCCGTCGACCTGGGACCGGACCGATGATCGAAGCAAGATTTTACAAAAATTAAGACACGTTAGTAGCATTTATCGACCAAGAAACGAGTTCTACAATATACAGTGGTGCAAAACGATCGAAATTCTGTAAAAGCAAGCTATAGGAGAAGACGGGTAATATACACTTGTGTTTAATATGCAGGATGGTCCATTGATAGTGACCGGGCCAAATATCTCACGAAATAAGCGTCAAACGAAAAAACTACAAAGAACGAAACTTGTCTAGCTTGAAGGGGGAAACCAGATGGCGCTATGGTTGGCCCGCTAGATGACGCTGCCATAGGTCAAACGGATATCAACTGCGTTTTTTTAAATAGGAACCCCATTTTTATAACATATTCGTGTAGTACGTAAAGAAATATGAATGTTTTAGTTGGATCACTTTTTTCGCTTTGTGATGATGGCGCTGTAATAGTCACAAACATATGGATCACAATTTTAGACGAACAGTTGGTAACAGGTAGGTCTTTTAAATTAAAATACAGAACGTAGGTACGTTTGAACATTTTATTTCGATTGTTCCAATGTGATACATGTACCTTTGTGAACTTATCATTTCTGAGAGCGCATGCTGTTACAGCGTGATTACCTGTAAATACCACATTAATGCAATAAATGCTCAAAATGATGTCTGTCAACCTCAATGCATTTGGCAATACGTGACATCCCTCTCAACAGCGAGTAGTTCGCCTTCCGTAATGTTCGCACATGCATTGCCAATAGCTGACGCAAGTTGTCAGGCGTTGTCGGTGGATCACGATAGCAAATATTCTTCAACTTTCCCCACAGAAACAAATCCGGGGACGTCAGATCCGGTGAAAGTGCGGGCCATGGTTTGGTGCTTCGACGACCAATCCACCTGTCATGAAATATGCTATTCAATACCGCTTCAACCGCACGCGAGTTATGTGCCGGACATCTATCATGATGGAAGAACATCGCCATTCTGTCAGGCAATGAAACATCTTGTAGTGACATCGGTAAAACATTACGTAGGAAATCAGCATACATTGCACCATTTAGATTGCCATCGATAAAATGGGGGCCATACATTAACCGGCCAAGGTCGGAGATGTTCCACTTGTCGCAGCCATCGTGAATTTTCCGTTGCCCAATAGTGCATATTATGCCGCTTTACGTTACCGCTGTTGGTGAATGACACTTCGTCGCTAAATACACTCCTGGAAATGGAAAAAAGAACACATTGACACCGGTGTGTCAGACCCACCATACTTGCTCCGGACACTGCGAGAGGGCTGTACAAGCAATGATCACACGCACGGCACGGCGGACACACCAGGAACCGCGGTGTTGGCCGTCGAATGGCGCTAGCTGCGCAGCATTTGTGCACCGCCGCCGTCAGTGTCAGCCAGTTTGCCGTGGCATACGGAGCTCCATCGCAGTCTTTAACACTGGTAGCATGCCGCGACAGCGTGGACGTGAACCGTATGTGCAGTTGACGGACTTTGAGCGAGGGCGTATAGTGGGCATGCGGGAGGCCGGGTGGACGTACCGCCGAATTGCTCAACGCGTGGGGCGTGAGGTCTCCACAGTACATCGGTGTTGTCGCCAGTGGTCGGCGGAAGGTGCACGTGCCCGTCGACCTGGGACCGGACCGCAGCGACGCACGGATGCACGCCAAGACCGTAGGATCCTACGCAGTGCCGTAGGGGACCGCACCGCCTCTTCCCAGCAAATTAGGGACACTGTTGCTCCTGGGGTATCGGCGAGGACCATTCGCAACCGTCTCCATGAAGCTGGGCTACGGTCCCGCACACCGTTAGGCCGTCTTCCGCTCACGCCCCAACATCGTGCAGCCCGCCTCCAGTGGTGTCGCGACAGGCGTGAATGGAGGGACGAATGGAGACGTGTCGTCTTCAGCGATGAGAGTCGCTTCTGCCTTGGTGCCAATGATGGTCGTATGCGTGTTTGGCGCCATGCAGGTGAGCGCCACAATCAGGACTGCATACGACCGAGGCACACAGGGCCAACACCCGGCATCATGGTGTGGGGAGCGATCTCCTACACTGGCCGTACACCACTGGTGATCGTCGAGGGGACACTGAATAGTGCACGGTACATCCAAACCGTCATCGAACCCATCGTTCTACCATTCCTAGACCGGCAAGGGAACTTGCTGTTCCAACATGACAATGCACGTCCGCATGTATCCCGTGCCACCCAACGTGCTCTAGAAGGTGTAAGTCAACTACCCTGGCCAGCAAGATCTCCGGATCTGTCCCCCATTGAGCATGTTTGGGACTGGATGAAGCGTCGTCTCACGCGGTCTGCACGTCCAGCACGAACGCTGGTCCAACTGAGGCGCCAGGTGGAAATGGCATGGCAAGCCGTTCCACAGGACTACATCCAGCATCTCTACTATCGTCTCCATGGGAGAATAGCAGCCTGCATTGCTGTGAAAGGTGGATATACACTGTACTAGTGCCGACACTGTGCATGCTCTGTTGCATGTGTCTATGTGCCTGTGGTTCTGTCAGTGTGATCATGTGATGTATCTGACCCCAGGAATGTGTCAATAAAGTTTCCCCTTCCTGGGACAATGAATTCACGGTGTTCTTATTTCAATTTCCAGGAGTGTATAAGCTGCAGGGGCAATTCCTTTTTCCCGTACCCAGGGTAAACTCTGCAAATATCATGCAGGAATATCGGCGACTCTCCCCTACAAACGCAAGTTGTGAAAGTATAGGCACTGGAACAAATACAGTTCGTCCCTCTGTCCTGGACGCCCTTCTCTTTTTATGGTAGACCTGACAGACTTCCACAGCCGTTCTATAATCTGGGTATGGACACTGGCGTCATCTGAAGAGACAAACTCCACAGAGTGGTTCACGAATTCGTGCTCGAACTCTTCAGCTTTGAGAGTCTGGTACGACTGAAACCCGTCTGTGGTGACTTTTGTTCCAGGCAGTATGAAATGTTTTATGAGGCCCACTAAAGTCACCTTGTCTCAGGACAATACCCTCACAACGAAACACTTGCGTGACTCCCTTTCTATCGCACCAAAAACCCAAATATGATCTGCTTCACTTTTAGAAGGTCGTCATATCTGATTCTTTAGTCTAACAATATGAGATTCATCTACTTCTACTACTTTATTTGGTCCATCAACTGGCACACTGTCATTTGTCATTACCACGTAGCACACTTCTCGGCAAAACCCGAAGCAGTCACACACGGTATTTGGCGATAACTCAGTTTATTATGCTGTGGCTTGTAACGTGTAATCTCGAATCCAGCACGACACAAGAATTACGCTCGTCTTAATCGATAACTTGGAGGACTCAAAACAGGTATTTTTCCTGATGCTGGTTCGCTTTCCGCAAAGTCCTCAATGAAATTGAAACGGAATCTCAGTGTCCACACGGCTCTTACGGAGTTTCACAGATATCGCAGCACCACAGTCAACACAGTCCCTGGTTTCCTCGTCCGGCGGAAGTCCATATTTCCGGAAAAAACGTCAAACATTTGTCTATGCTGGAAATGCATGGGATTAGAGTTTTCCATGTGAGGTAATCCGCAGAAGAAACTTGAGAAGCAGCACTCGTTATCAAAAGAAACCGTGTCGATTTCCCAATGGAACCACAAAAAATTACGGCGGTAATGTAATGTACATGAACTGAAGAAACAACACAAAACTGATAAAAATGACGATCACAAATAATTTATCATATCACGCACCACGAGACTTCCATAATCGATTTACTATCGCACGTTCGATATGCATCGTTTGGAGCCCTCCAACTTCGATAGGCAATCATTCTTAAAAATTACGGTATTCTGATTTACAACCTTTATGCAATTCATGCTCTTCCGACAGAAACTGCCTCAGACAACCATCGATAAAAAGTATGCATGACTGATTCTCAAAATCAAATTAACGGAACATAACTGAAGTGTAGCAGACTCCATTTCCATTAGTTTCATAAGCTGTGCAACCTGTGACAATTTGTTTTAGGCATCCCCAAAAAGTTGTAATTGATTTCACGTCTGAGTTTTAGGTACTACGAACAGAAGGAACTCAAATGTTTGTTGTTGACTTACCTTCTGACTGCTATGGATGCTCAGTGGTGACTGGTGAGAGATAAATTCATGTTGCTTGCGGGTCGCCTCGTCTCAGACTGATGCCTAGCAACGGCGTGGGCCGCTGCAGAGACCCCTATATTATTGACAACTGCATCGCGTCGCGATTAGTTATTTACAGTTGTGGCTATGCGGAAAACATTCAGCGCACAATTAAGGAACTGTGCAGCAGTAATAGCACGGGCGTAATAGGATGGGACGATCGGAACAATGCCCCATAGTTTAAGGTTCTTGTGGAATAAAAAAAATGGGAAGAAATGAGGAAAAACTAAAACAGAAAGGAAAACTAGAAAATTTAGTAAAATAGATCGGTCAAGAGAAGTCGTTCACTATGTTAAATAATGAAAGATTCTTCCAAAAATCATTGTCATGTTAAGATCTGCAAATCATTAGCCTCCTTTACCCAGGCCATAGTTCGTTCTGCATCAGGATACAAAAAGCAGTTAACTGAATATATAGTACGAGAGAGACAAGATATGTGAAAATGCGTCGTCAGTGGCGTATTCATGGTGTGCAGAAAAGAATCAAATCACAAATTTAGCAGAGGCAAAATGCTATTCGATTAACAGTCCTGATTTCGAAACATTTGAAAACATATAGAAATTCTTTGATCACAGCATGCTACTGTGGTACGATTAAAAACTTTATTCCGTGAGTACTTCCAATGTAATGCTAAAGACACCAAATCCAACGAGTTGGACTGGCAGATAGAAAATGATGTATACACCTGAAGATTCATCGACATTCTTAGGGCTCTGAAAAACGTAATTCTCAAAAGCAAACCAAATGTTACGATCAAAATATACCAAACTTAATCTTTTGAAGCTCAGTTTAAATCACTACAAAGAATTAATACATCACCTAAGGATTTCCAGTCTGCGAGTATATGTATGTTGCAGCTCTAGATGAATTCGCAGGAACGGCGTTGTCAGATGCAAAGATGGAAGATCGGGGTTTAACATCCCGTTGACGACGAAATAATTAGGGATGGAGGGGAAGGATTGGTAGGGAAATCGGCCACATCCTTCTCAAGGAAACCATTCTGGCATTTGCCTCTAGCGATTTGGGGAGAAATTACGGTAAATTTCTATCTGCGTGGGAGGATGGGAATTTGAATTGCTATCTTTCAGAACAGAATATGAGTCAGTTGTCATCGAGCTGCGACCTATTCCTCGATTGTTCTCATTACACGACCGTTCTTTTTTTTTTTTTTTTTTTTTTTTTTTTTTTTTTTTTTTTTTTTTTTTTTTTTTTTTTTGAAGGTGTGTGTGTGGGGGGGGGGTTAGACAGTCCCCGTAACGTATGTAAAAAATCATAATGTAAAGACCCATTCGGAATAATTAATCGACAGGGAGAAGAGTGATATACAACAGTATTAGTATTTGTGAGCAGTTGATTATTGTAATTTACTTTTTTTTTCGAATTTGCTTGTCGTATATCAATGGCTCGCAGATCACCTGACAGTCTTTTGTACTACGGTCTTTGGGCACCCAAAGAATCGTTGGCAAACACAGAGAAGTTCTCCTGTTGTGCAAGGGCCCCAGCAGCGGCCTTTTTTACAACCCAGAAGGTTAATGCGAAGGAACGCTGTTTTTTTAGCGGATTCCAAGAAGGCACTATTGTGCTATCTATAAAACGGGGGTACCTATAGTTTTGAGACACTTTGAAGGCTTGAGACACTGTGGGATGCGACTTCACTAAAATCAAATGTTTACACAACACAAGAGCCGCCAGCATTGGTTAATATGAATAAAGTATAAGTTATACAGAAAAAGCCGACTGTGTCGGTGAGGACCCACGTCACTGGTCACAAAGAGAGTGAGATGGCCTTTTTCCGTGATAAATGGTAGGATTAACGTTACCGGTTAGCCGCCTAAAGAAGAGGCCAGGGAAGGGGAGTGGCGTTTTCTAAGGAACAGTTCACAGGCTGGCACTCGGAACATCTGTAGCCCAGCCAGTCCGACTAGGATAAAGAGCGAAAGTGTGAAAATGCGAGTTTTCCTTTTGGCAGAAACAAAATTACTTCTCCTCCGGAGAGAGCCTTCAAGACTTTGTCTTCTTAGAGTGCCTTCATCACTTGACTTCACCTCTGTCGGGCTGCGACGCCCCCAGAGCAAATGTACCGAGGGACTTACAGAGATATTCTGGCTGATTTGCACTTAGCCGTTGGCGACGGTCGTTGGTGTGACTCCAATGATTCTGCAGCCACTACAGCCTCTGACTACAATTTACTCTCGTGAGATCGGGTAGCAATCATGAGAAGGTGTGTGGAGACACTAAAGCCATTTTATAGAATTTCCTAACTCCAAGCTTCTGAATTCAATGACCAACGTGCATGTATTTGAGAAATAATAGGTCAAAAACTGTCTTCCTTTGTGATAAATAATACACTGTCGCTACCAAAAAAATTTTAAGCTGACCGATTCTGCAAAATGTGGGGCATTTGTACCCCACAAACCTAATTAGATCATGTTTTCGTATGAACCTAGGATTTTCAGAGTTAAATTTTTAATTTTTGAATGAGTTTATCTGGGTGGCAGTTATGAAAAAAGTATAGCAAATGAGTTCCAGAACACTTTTATTCTCCTGACAACGAAAAACAATATCGCGCACAAGTTTCCAACATAACATTTGAAGAATGCCTTGACATACCACACGCCAATGTTTCCTACAAAAAAAAAAAAAAAAAAAAAAAAAAGGTTCAAATGGCTCTGAGCACTGGGGGACTTAACATCTGAGGTCATCAGTCCCGTAGAACTTAGAACTACTTAAACCTGACTAACCTAAGGACATCACACACAACCATGCCCGAGGCAGGATTCGAACCTGCGACCGTAGCGGTCGCGCCGTTCCAGACTGAAGCGCCTAGAACCACTCGGCCAATGTTTTCTACATTCTATGAAGTTTTGTGGGGCATATGCGTCCCCTTCATACAAGTTATGTGGAAACCAGCAGAATTACTGACGTGAGTAGCACTGTTTCAAAGGAAAGTTTATGATGTATAAGAAAACACAGTTAGTTACATAAGACATTCTTGGAATGGAATAGATGGTGATTCGATCTGATTTTCGAGATATAGGCGCACTGTGCCATCTATAAAAACACGCCTTTCTATTTGATCGCTCACAGCAGTCTATTATTCACCCTATGGTCCGTAGAATTTTTCTCCAAGTTCTGAATACATCTCGCTATATGCTAGCACTAGACAGATATGAGCTGTAGACGTCCAAACACTCAAAACTGCGAATTATTGTAGTGGAACATATGTCTCCAGTCAACCACGAAAGAGCTAAGGTTCAATACATTCCCTTCTTTAGTACTATCTGACGTTTCTACTAAAGTCACGACAATCACGGTACAACGTTACGATTGCAATTGTTCATTTATGCGACTATTAGAATTTCCGAATACATCTCGCTATATGCTAGCACTAGACAAATACGAGCTGTAGACGTCCAAACACTCAAAACTGCGTATTATTGTAGTGGAACATATGTCTCCAATCAACCACGAAAGAGCTAAGGTTCAATACATTTCCTAGTTTAGTACTATCTGACGTTTCTGCTGAAGTCACGACAATCACGGCACAACTTTACGATTGCAACTGTTCAGTTATGCGGCTATTAGAATGTTACCGCAGACCCTGTCATCAGATATGCCAAGGTTTTATTATAACAATAGTTATATGTTTCATTTAACGGAATAATCCGAATTAGTTGTGATTCTTGTGGCATTTAATAGTCATTTAATCCTAATTCGTTATTTTGGAAGGTGATCTATTAACGTATGTCAGATACAGGGCTCAATTTCCACACTTCCAACTTTGAATAACGCTTACGTAACAAAGCATTCTAATTCTAAGAAATAGTTGTCATCAAAGGATCTTGCAACAAATTACTTGACAAAACGTTCAACATCTGTGGAAAATGGAACACTGAGTGTAAATTGCCTAACAGACAAATCACTATTGACAAGCTTTGGAAAAAGGTGGGCTGAGAGAGCCTGCTACTCGACTTAAAGTAGCACTTTTTCATCCTATGGTTGATGACATTTATAAGGTAATGAACACCTGGTTTTAAGAAATGAAGTATGACATAGCTGAATATGAAGTGGTATAACCCTTTTTTATGTCTAACGCCCGTGACGAAGATGTTAAAAATAAAGCACTTAATCTTTTTAAAGGTATTTTCTCACGACATTTCTCTTCAGTTTCCAGCACAGCCAGTTTTGGTAGGAACTTGATTTAAAGCCATCCTAAAGTATCTAACTGAACACATGGCTTTTACTAAGCTGAGTTTAAAAATATTAAATGATAAAACTCGAAACAGTTCACCATAGGTCTCTCAAGAATGTGATTGGAAAGTCTTTAAAGCTCATCTTGCAGCGTTAAAACCACGAATGTTCATCTCCTACGTATACATCAAGTAGAGATCGTTAAGACAAATCATGGTAACAGTAGCTCGCACAGACGTGCAAAAGCATTCATTCTTCTCATACTCAATCTGCTAATGGAAGAGGAAAAAATTTTAATGCGTGGTTCAGTAAAATGTATTCTCTGCTACGCAGTTTTCGATGATTCGGAAAATATTGATAAAGATGTAGATGTATAAGCGATGTAAAAAATGAACGAGCGTGAAATATTGATTTTTGTAAAATAATGTATCATTTTTCACATGAAAAAAAGGCGAAAAAGTCAGTGAAGCACAAAAAGGACTTAGGTCACTAAGCAAATACGTATCATTAACAGCTTACACTTTTACTTCGATATTCAAACTTATGTACTTCTTTCAATTTATCTTTTCATTCCTGTTCGTCTTACAGTTCAGTATTGTAACTGTTCGCCTATTACGACCGTTAGTACGTCAGCTTTACTCCTTTAATAAATAATAAAGATACCAGAATCTATAGAAAAACACTGCAGAGGGACCGGACGAAGTCAGAAGTAGACGGTTAGAGATTTGGGAATTTATATTATAAACTGTTTTAACAAAAAATTGTTAACGCTGCAATGCGTATCCGGAAGCGGTTGGAATAGAGTTCCTGGGCAGGACTGCTTCTGTGGTGACAGCCGGGCGATAATACTCCGGCCGCCATGGGATGTCGGAACGGCCCCGTTGCTGCCAGGGTGTTAAGAAAAAATGGCGTAGCTATCCGTCAGTCACAGTACGGTATAACATGTTCTATGTTGCGCCAGACCTAGCTTTTTATTGTACTGAGCTTAACGTTAATACTGATCGACTATTTAAACAGAGTGAGGAAAAATGTAAGGTGCAGTGCTTGTAATGCTGCTACGAATATATATATATATATATATATATATATATATATATATATATATATATATATATATATATTAGAATAAAACTGAAGAAACTGCAAAAAGGTGGGAATTTAAGGAGATGGGACCTGGATAAACTGAAAGAACCAGAGGTTGTACAGAGTTTCAGGGAGAGCATAAGGGAACAATTGACAGGAATGGGGGAAAGAAATACAGTATAAGAGGAATGGGTATCTTTGAGGGATGAAGTAATGAAAGCAGCAGAGGATCAAGTAGGTAAAAAGACGAGGGCTAGTAGAAATCCTTGGGTAACAGAAGAAATATTGAATTTAATTGATGAAAGGAGAAAATATAAAAATGCAATAAATGAAGCAGGCAAAAAGGAAAACAAACGTCTCAACAATGAGATCGACAGGAAGTGCAAAATGGCTAAGCAAGGATGGCTAGAGGACAAATGTAAGGATGTAGAGGCTTATCTCACTAGGGGTCAGATAGATACTGCCTACAGGAAAATTAAAGGCCCCCGGAGTAGACAACATTCCATTGGAACTACTGACGGCCTTGGGAGAGGCAGTCCTGACAAAACTCTACCATCTGGTGGGCAAGATGTATGAAACAGGCGAAATACCCTCAGACTTCAAGAAGAATATAATAATTCCAATCCCAAAGAAAGCAGGTGTTGACAGATGTGAAAATTACCGAACAATCAGTTTAATAAGCCACAGCTGCAAAATACTAACACGAATTCTTTATAGACGAATGGAAAAACTAATAGAAGCCGACCTCGTGGAAGATCAGTTTGGATTCCGTAGAAATACTGGAACACGTGAGGCAATACTGACCGTACGGCTTATCTTAGAAGAAAGATTAAGGAAAGGCAAACCTACGTTTCTAGCATTTATAGACTTAGAGAAAGCTTTTGACAATGTTGACTGGAATACTCTCTTTCAAATTCTAAAGGTGGCAGGGGTAAAATACAGGGAGCGAAAGGCTATTTACAATTTGTACAGAAACCAGTTGGCAGGTATAAGAGTCGAGGGACATGAAAGGGAAGCAGTGGCTGGGAAGGGAGTAAGACAGGGTTGTAGCCTCTCCCCGATGTTATTCAATCTGTATATTGAGAAAGCAGTAAAGGAAACAAAAGAAAAATTCGGAGTGGGTATTAAAATCCATGGAGAAAAAATAAAAACTTTGAGGTTCGTCGATGACATTGTAATTCTGTCAGAGACAGCAAAGGACCTGGAAGAGCAGTTGAATGGAATGGACAGTGTCTTGAGAGGAGTATATAAGACGAACATCAACAAAAGCAAAACGAGGGTAATGGAATGTAGCCGAATTAAGTCGGGTGCTGCTGAGGGAATTAGATTAGGAAATGAAACACTTAAAGTAGTAAAGGAGTTTTGCTATTTGGGGAGCAAAATAACTGATGATGGTCGAAGTAGAGAGGATATAAAATGTAGACTGGCAATGGCAAGGAAAGCGTTTCTGAAAAACAGAAATTTGTTAACATCGAGTATAGATTTAAGTGTCAGGAAGTCGTTTCTGAAAGTATTTGTATGGAGTGTAGCCATGTATGGAAGTGAAACATGGACGATAAATAGTTTAGACAAGAAGAGAATAGAAGCTTTCGAAATGTGGTGCTACAGAAGAATGCTGAAGATTAGATGGGTAGATCACATAACTAATGAGGAATTATTGAATAGGATTGAGGAGAAGGGAAGTTTGTGGCACAACTTGACCAGAAGAAGGGATCGGTTGGTAGGACATGTTCTGAGGCATCAAGGGATCACCAATTTAGTATTGGAGGGCAGCGTGGAGGGTAAAAATCGTAGAAAGTGACCAAGAGATGAATACACTAAGCAGATTCAGAAGGATGTAGGCTGCAGTAGGTACTGGGAGATGAAGAAGCTTGCACAGGATAGAGTAGCATGGAGAGCTGCATCAAACCAGTCTCAGGACTGAGGACCACAACAACACAACATATATATATATATATATATATATATATATATATATATATATATAAATATAAATATAAACAAAGATGATGTGACTTACCAAATGAAAGTGCTGGCAGGTCGACAGACACACAAACAAACACAAACATACACACAAAATTCAAGCTTTCGCAACAAACTGATGCCTCATCAGGAAAGAGGGAAAGAGAGGGAAAGACGAAAGGATGTGGGTTTTAAGGGAGAGGGTAAGGAGTCATTCCAATCCCGGGAGCGGAAAGACTTACCTTAGGGGGAAAAAAGGACGGGTATACACTCGCACACACACACATATCCATCCACACATATACAGACACAAGCAGACATACTTAAAGACAAATTTGCGCTGTGAGTTTTTGTAGCTGATTATTACAGGCTTTTTCACTTCTGTGAAGGTGTTCTCACAGAAACAAAAGTAGCTGAGATAACAAACAGAATATACCGCATCATTATTACATTATTTCTCAGCGACGATCCGCCGGATACCGGGGATCCTCTATATTGAAATACTCAAAAGGTATCCCTGAACAACTTCTGGAAGCTTGTCGTTGGAGATCTGGTTCATCCTGTATAAAGGATGCAAACGATACCTGTTTACCACGTACCATAGTGGAGTAGGTGAAGTCGAGAGAACCGCTTGATATAGGACCCTTGTGGTCAACCAAGCCACGAAAGTACCTCATATTGGCCTACAAAAGCTACATAAGCTCCAATTATTACGCCTCGGGCGAAGTTTTGGCTAAGATCTCCTCGAATATTAAGAACTCCTTGTCTTTGTACATTCAAAATCTAAAATTGACGTGTGTTTAAATTTTTCACCAAAATATTGTGAAATATAACGCAAAATAGTAACACTTAAATCGTTTCATTTGTATGGCCTTCTAACTACAGAACTACTGTGCTTGTAAGGGTTAAGTTTAGATCGAATTGAAAATGTTATTAGTTTTTGCATAACGTTTACAAAGCCTTTTTTTCCTTCAATGGCCTTTAGTGGAATAACCGACTAAGTCAGTAGCGTAAGAGAGAGAGAGGATATTGGAAATCTCCTGCAGCGAACATGTGCTGAAGCTTAGATGGCTTTTGTAGGCCAGTCAGAGGTTTTTTCACGACTTGATAGGTCGCAAGTGTCCTTTACCCAGTTGTTCGCTTCGACTTCCCCAACACCACTCTGATATGTAATATACAGTTATTGTTTATACCCTGTGTACGACTAAATTAATATCCCCCACTGTGTTTACCTGTCTGTGTGCCAAAGCCAATCTTAGGAGCTAACATTGGGATTTTGATGCGTTTTTCATTAATAGATAGAGTGATTTATGAAGAAGGTTTGTGTGTACGAGAGTAAGAGAATAAGGGGTTGCTGGTGTAAATGTGATATCAAATTCGCTATGGCCGAGCGGTTCTAGGCGCTTCAGTCCGGAACCGCGCTGCTGCTACGGTCGCAGGTTCGAATCTTGCCTCGGGTATAGATGTGTATGATGTCTTTAGGTTAGTTAGGTTTCAGTAGTCCTTAGTCTAGGGAACTGATGACCTCAGATGTTAAGTCCCATAGTGCTTAGAACCATTTTTATATCAAATTAACTACTAATTAAACTACTCAATTAAACCACCCCTCCCGTCCCCCATGCCTCTGGAAAATCCCCAGACCCCGACCTCCCTCCCTTACCCATCCTCCCTCCATCTTCCCCACACCCTATTTCCCCTTCCCAACTCGCTCCCCTCTCCCATTTCCCAACCACCCACATCCCCCGGGAACATGTGGGAAAAAGACTGAGTTTGTGCTGAGCTTCTGGAGGGTGTTATCAGGCTGCTGGATTGCCCTACAGCTGCCTTCACCCTCCACTGCCCCCCGCCACCACTTTTTACGTTCGTGCCTGCGTGTGTTCGCCTTGAAGTCTGAAGATTGGCTGCTCTAGTCCACAACACCGCCACCAGATGGTGTTCGAAACTGACTTACAGCAACTGCTCCCCTCTCCTCCCCCCGCAAACACCCACACTTCCCATCGCTCTCCACCCCCACTTTTTCCGATCGCTTATGTGTGTGTATATGTTCACTTCGCTGTCCGCCCTAGTTCACAATATCACTCGAAATTGGTGGGAAACTGTCCCACAGCCACTGCCGAAAGAATTACGTCCTACCCATCTACATGTGAAACAGCTGTTGAGAAACTTGTGCACAGATACATGGCAGGAACGGATAGAACAGCAAACTATCACTGAAGTGTAGGAAAGGGTATCTCCTAGCGATCTACAAGTGTATAGCTGCTAAGGAACTTGTGGAGAGATACACAGTGAGAATGGATAGGGCAGTAAACTATCACTGAATTGTACGGTGGCCATTACATAATACCACAACTGGCGGAAAACTGCTCTAACTGCACATTGAAATTGTGAAAAGCCGGCCGGTGTGGCGGAGCGGTTCTAGGCGCTTCAGTCTGGAGCCGTACGACCGCTACAGTCGCAGGTTCGAATCCTGCCTGGGGCATGGATGTGTGTGATGTCCTTAGGTTAGTAAGGTTTAAGTAGTTCTAAGTTCTAGGGGACTGATGACCTCAGATGTTAATTCCCATAGTGCTCAGAGCCATTTGAACCATTTTGTCGTGAAAAAACCACCACTCGTAAACGACGAATCATAATGCAACACACATACTCAAAACTGAGGAAACAATTGTAATAACACAACTACCGCAAAATCCTACCGAAATTGATCAATTTAATTAATTATTCAATTAATTTAATATCAAAATTGCAGTAGCTTCTCTTTTATCCCCATACTTACTGGATGTATCATAATTAATGACGGAAACGCACACAGTTGAAAGGACGCGATGCTAGACACAAAAAGTGTATTAAAATTGAGCTGTAAAATCCATACCTGAAGAGCTATGGGCACTTCTTCGTCTTCGATACTGTGAAACAAATTTCTTCTACTGTGAGCTCTTTGTTTAACATGTTTTTGGAGGAGGCAATATGGACCAAAACAAGAAAAAATTATTTAGTAAACATGGGCTTTAAAATGCATACCGTAAGTGCTACGCACACTTGTCCAGTAGATGAAATGCGTTTCGCACTAGCGAAGACGTTCAAGTGCACATAGCTCTTAAAGTATAGACTCAGTAGTGAAGGTGAAGAAGTGCCCATAATTCTTCAGGTATCCACTTAAGAGCCTGTGTTTACTAGACTTTCTCGTGTTTAGTATCATGCACTTTCAACTACATGCGTTTACGCCATTAATTATGATACACCCTGTACTATTTATTACCGTTACGCCAGACAAGTCGTCCTGCCGTAGGTACATAGTGGTAGCCAAATGAAACCGGTGCGCGTCGGCAGTTTTCTATAACTTGCCATGCGGGACTGACACAGATGCAGCGACGAATGTCTCAGTGATCGTCATAGAGAAATGCAGACTGCAGAACAATTCTGTGAAGCACTGCTGATCGTAGCCTGTTGTCCCTAGTGATCTAAAGAAAATAGGGCGAAACATCAGACGTCAGTATAGTGCAGCTACGGCTCACCTCTATATACAGAGTGTTTCGCAATTCACGTTACACGCTTCTAGGAGTTGTACAGCGAACTTATTTGGTAAAGTTTTACATAGGAACCCATGTCCGGAAAAGTCATCCAACGACGCTACAGAGCGTCAAAGTTATAGGCGCCGGCAACTATAAATTTATGTACAGCCGGGGTGATTCCGTAATGGTGTTATAAACTTTCTAGAATGATGGAGAAGGATAAATGCATCACTTTGAGGTAAACTGGTTGGCACTGTTGTTGCTAAGATTGTAGGGTAGGCAACTTTCAGAGGTGGTGGTATGGACTGCAACAAGGAAAAAGAATTCAGTTAACATGGACTCTAAAATGCACACACGAGGAGCTATGAGCACTTGCTCAATAGAGGAAACGTGTTTCTCCATCAGGTTACCCTCCATTCGGAAAGCGGATGCACTCAGCGACTGTATGAGACTTATAAATTACAGAGTGCAGCAATCTGTCGTCCTTTTTAGATTTTATTATGCAAATCCAGATTTCAGCTAGTAGCTAGCCATAATCTGGATTTGCACAATAAAATCTAAAAAGGACGACTGATTGCCGCACTCTATAATTTATAACGAAATGTCTTTCGTAGCACCAAAGATGAACAAGTGCTCATAGCTCCTCACGTATGCATTTTAGAGCCCATATTTACTGCACATTGACTGCTACGGTCGCAGGTTCGAATCCTGCGTCGGGCATGGATGTGTGTGATGTCCTTAGGTTAGTTACGTTTAAGTGGTTCTAAGTTCTAGGGGACTGATGACGACAGATGTTAAGTCCCATAGTGCTCAGAGCCATTGTTTTACTGCACATTTTTCCTTGTTTTAGGGCATATCACCAGCCCAGAAACCTGCCTACCCCACAATCTTAGCAACAACAGGAACCTTAGCAACAACAGTACCAGCCAGTATATGTATTCTACCGTCGGAGGTTTCAGAACGGTTTTCGCTTATAATGGTTTTCGTTCCTTTCCGGTACAGAGATCCTTACCTCAGACTGATACATTTATCCTTTTCCATTATCTTAGAAACTTTGTAACGTCATATATACACTTACAGGCGCCGGCGCCTATAACTTTGACTCCCTGTAGTGTCCTTGTATTAAGTTTCCGAATTGGAGTTCCTGTTCAAAGTATTATGTACTCACTCCCCTCTAAAAGCCCCCAAAGTGCTTTATATGAACTATAAAACACCCTGTATATTAGGTTGGTGCATATACTCGTAATGTTTTTCCATAAGTTTAATAAACACGAGAGACACACATAACAGATAGTTTAGTGATCAATAATATTTTCTCCTTCACTATTTACTACAGTCTGCCAACTCCGGGGTAACTTTTCTATTCCGCGACTGTAGAAATCACGTGATTTTAAGGCGAATAGCTCGTCGATGCACGTTCGGAGCGCATTTTCATCCAAAAAGGAAATTCGCTGAAGGTTGGTCGATACCAGGGGGAGCTCTGTTAGTCATAATGGGGCTCTGCCCGTTAGATATCAAGATACGTGAGCAAGCAGCTTGGTATTGGGCAAAAAAAGGGAATGGGGAGAAAATAATAGATATTATGGGTGTGAGAGTAGGGGATAAGAGGGAAATAAGAAACAGAGGGGAAGAACTGTGGCAGAGGGATTGGGAGGAAGATGAAACGGGGAGAAGAACATTCCAGTTCTTACCTGACGTTAAAGAACGCGGGGCCATGAAATATTTTGAACCTACACGAGGACTCATCCACTTTCTCACTGGTCATGGACCCTATCCGACATCCTTATGTCGGTTTGGGAAAAGGGCAACCCCCGAGTGTGACTGTGGCGTGGCGGAAGGAACTCCTGATCATGTGGTTTTCGAGTGCCCTCTCTTCAACGACGTTGCGACAACACTCCGAGACAGACTTCCAAATAACGAGACATACAATCTCTTAAGACAAGAAGACACTTTCCATACTTTGAATGCTCTGGCAGATGAGGTATCGCGAAAAGTGTTAATAGAATACTTGAGGGACCAAGAATAGACACCAAATTAATAAACCAACCGATTAAGACCTGATCCCATTCCCATACCGCCTGTGCGTGGAATGGCCGACTTCCATCAGTTGGAAACCGCCACGTACGGGATTGGGGGGGGGGGGGGGGGGGCAATCACACTGATTGCGACTAAAGCACCAATGATGACGTAGGTTAAGTTAGTAGTAGTAGGACTTAGTTTAGAACACTAACATAGGAAACTGCAGCGAATACTAACCACAGCCGGCCCAGTGCCAGGGGCATGCTCCCCGGGGTTAGCTCTTTACTGGCACACCTGTGACGCTGCAGTTAGTAGTCATTTCTAGGTTAGAAGTAGATAAAACTAAACTGCCCATTGTTGTTGTAGGAATCTAACCATACTTTAGTAACTTAAACTGTAGTTCACTAACATAATTGTAATATTAAGCTGCAATAACTTAGTTTTATGTAACAATTAATGGCTCACTAATCATGTTAGGAGGTGGGCTAAATATGTATGATTAATATTGTTGTGTGAATAAAGAATTTTTTTAAAAAAAAAAAAAAAAAAAAAAGAAAGAAAGGTTGATCGATAGACAGCGTAAAAGGTGAAAACCAGAAGGCGCAAGATCAGGTGAACAAGGTGGGTGTGGAACGATTTCCCAACCCAACTGTACAGTGTTTTTGTCAATTTAGCAGAGCGCAGGCGGACTTTATCGTGGTGTAACAACAACTCACGGCGTCTTCCTGGCCTTTGTTCTTGGACTGCGCCATGGTTACACTGTAAAGTGTCAGGCAAATCCAACACCTTCCATGAAAACCCTGACATGATAAGCAAATCCAGTAGCATGTCACATAGCTCCGAATAAATCGTGACATTAAATTAACCAAAGTAATACGAGTAATGAGTGAGCAAATGGAATACCACAGACTAACACAAGAATGCCTAAATGCATGTCATACCTTCCCACCGTGAGACAGACGCAGTTCCGAGGGGAGAAACGAGAACAGAAGCCGAGAGCAGAACCGTGTTAAGCTGGAAGGCCCTACGATAAGGGACGGACGGACACCCACGTCGCCAGCTAACCGCTAGGTCCACACCACCCGCAAGTTTTAGCGTGAGACTTTTTCGCGTCTCTCTTACGTCAAGACCACCCCCCAACCCATGTTAAAAGCTAGAGCCCTCCAGAAGAACAGTATAGATCTTACGATAACACAAAAAGGGCTACACCACCCGCAAGTTTTAGCGTGAGACTTTTTCGCGTCTCTGTTACGTCAAGACCACCCCCCAGCTAAGGTTAAAAGCTAGAGCCCTCCAAAAGAACAGTATAGATCTTACGATAACGCTAAAAGGACCACACCAGCTGCAAGTTTTAGCGTGAAACTTTTTCGCGTCTCTGTTACGTTGCAAACTTTAAAAACATTGCCCCACCACAAAAAGTATAACGTCTCTCATTGGATGGACAGAATTTTTGTAGCCAGAGCTTAAGGTTAACATTAAGACCCTGATTGGTCAGATGAAAACACAGCCAGATAGTTTTTTTCTAAACCAACTTCGGTAAATTGTAGTAAGGAGAAGTTAGGAGAGAGTTGCTTCCGAGACGGCGAGGTGAGCGGAGCTGCGCTGCCCGCGCCTCCTGACGAACACCGACAAGGTAATGAACGCACGCAATGCCGCATAACAGCGCATAAAGCTTCACTCAGAACTGCAGAAGTCTCATCTGTTAAACCCCCTTTTTGAGTAATACTAGTGTCGATCGTCAATTAAAGCTCATGGTGTTCACATTTGCCACTTGAAGTAAAAATCTGAAACGCGATGATTTTTCTGTTATATAGTTATTGAGAAGCCACATCAGCCACTGTAATTTACGACAAGTTAGATAAGTAATTAAAGATAATTGAGGGTCACTGTAGACCATTTTGATAGTTTTCTCTTTTGTGAAACTTAATTTAAACCTAGATTATAGATGTGATACGGCATAGGTCATCCTTCGATCCATTGTAGAACTTGGAAACCCATTCAGGGAATATTCGTTCACATTTTTGTTGAACGCAGTTGGTATTTACCATCCTGTATTAAAACATTTCCTTTTATCAATAGTGCAATTTATAAACGATGTTTTGTGAGTAGAATAAAATTTCTAATGGTAAACTTAACGGCTTTTTCGACGTTATTTTACCAGCTAACTAAAAATAGGAAACCTTGAACCCCTTCCACTAAATTTAGTTAGTATTAAGATTCCTTTACAGGGAGTGCAGTGGAGATGACGCTGAAATCATTAAGTATTTGGTTATATCGTCGCTAGTCTCACTGAACTCTTCTGAATTCTACATGTCATGTGTGGTCTGACGTCTCCTTACCAGCAACAGGTCCCAGGTTCAAACTAGTCAATTCCCTAAAAAACACGCTCAGAGCGTCGTTGCGCGAAAGTTGGTAGGGAGACACGATACAGAACAAACAGACACCACGCAGAATGTTTAGAACACCTCGAGCAAGAAGTTCGTTGTAGACCACATTGTCGCTGTAGCACCAAGTGCATGACATTATCTTTTGTGGCCGTGGATTTGTACGGGTACTAGCTGCTTTGCTTGGTCTTAAGCATGGCTTTCTTTTCCTGATGTTAGCATAAAGATACCATTTCTCGTCACCAGTAGAAGTACACAATAGGAATGATCGGTGTTGTTTAGGAAACAACTTACGAGCCAATTGACGACGAGGAAGCAGAGATGCACGTACGGCGACCCTCTGATTTTTGTGATTTTGACTTAGAGCATGCGGTACCCATATGCCCGGTTATTTAACCTTCCCCATTGTATGCAATTATCGGACGATGGTGAAATGATCACAGTTCATCATATTTGCCAGTTCTCGAGTACACGGACATGGATCATTGTAGGTTAATGCGTTCCAAAGATCTTTATCAAACCTCGAAGGTCTTCCTGGACTTGGAGAATCACTAATGTCAAAACTGTCTTCTTTAAAACGAGAAAACCGTTTTTCGCCGTGTTCTGTCCCACATTCACTGTGCAAATGTTTTACCTCCGCTGCTGTAACCGCTCTATTGAACTCAAACAGAAGAATAGTTCGGAAAAGTTCCGTTTCCTCCATTTGGTTCTTCGTTTCCTAGCGTCCATGGGGCCACTCGCTATCTCCAAATGACAAAATGACAACGTGTAGACTCAAATAGCAACAGTGAACTACAGAAAAAAAATGCTACAGGTAAATAAACCCCTAACAACCGGAATATCAACATGCAAAACAAAAACGCAAGTCAGGTTAGTGTTGTTGTGAATGAAGGGAAGATATAGCGTGAAACCTGGTGCCGGTAAATAGCCTACACCCGTCGAAATGTCGAAAAGCACCGAGGGATCGATTCACCTATACATACCACTGAACCCCTGATTCTTTATCTTATCCAACTCCCTCATATGAAACAGCTTCAGATGTCTGAGTACTTTACAAATGAGTCAATGTGACAAATTTTTGCCGCGCCGGATTAGCCGAACGTTCTGGGGCGCTGCAGTCATGGACTGTGCGGCTGGTCCCGGCGGAGGTTCGAGTCCTCCCTCGGGCATGGGTGTATGTGTTTGTCCTTAGGATAATTTAGGTTAAGTAGTGTGTAAGCTTAGGAACTGATGATCTTAGCAGTTGAGTCCCATAAGATTACACACACATTTGAACATTTTGATGATTTTTTTTTTGACGGTAAGGATGTAAGAGAGAAAAATTTAGGAAAGGTTTTAAATTATGTTTAAAGTTTGTAGGAAATCACTAAGTCGTCTCATTATGAAGCACTGGATGAATACAGTGGGGGAAATTTGCGCCGCGCGGGATTAGCCGAGCAGTCTTGGGCGCTGCAGTCATGGACTGTGCGGCTGGTCCCGGCGGAGGTTCGAGTCCTCCCTCGGGCATGGGTGTGTGTGTTTGTCCTTAGGATAATTTAGGTTAAGTAATGTGTAAGCTTAGGGACTGATTAACTTAGCAGTTAAGTCCCATAAGATTTCACACACATTTGAACAATTTTTTTGTAATTTGCGCAAATTTTTTTAAAGCAAAAGTCTAAAAGTCTATAAATTCATATCTCCTGAAGTACACTGACGGAAAAAATCACTGCACCAAAAAGAACTTGTGCGACATAAACGAAAATTGGTAGGGATGTTTCTACATCTGAAATATTACGTCTGTTCAAATTCAGTATCGGTAGCAAAAGAGTGGCGTTAGTACCGCCACTAAGAGAATGTAAATCAGGTTTTCTTTGAATATACGATGTAAAAGTCGTGGGCGTTAGTTACCTTTGAGAGTGGACGTGGTGAGTTCATGTTAGTCAAGAATGCATTTAAGGCGGCAAAGACGCCATTATCAACACCTCACTGAGACTGAACGACATCGTGTAAGAGGACTACTAGAAGCTGGATGTTTCTTCTGCGATATTGCAGCAAGTCTTGGCAACAATGTAACCACAGTACATCTTTGCCTGCAGCAGTGGTCACGAGAATGTACGGTCGCAAGAAGACTGGGCTTCGGATGACCATGTGGCCCTGCCGAGTAGGAAGACCATAGGGTTCAGCATATGGCTCTAGTGTGTCATGTTGCATCTGCAGCAGTAATTTGAGCAGCAGTTGGAACCACAGTGACACAACGAACTGTTACAAATCGGAAGACAACTCCGAACCAGACACCCTGTAGCGTGCATTCCACTGACCCCAAACCACCGCCATTTTCGACTTCAGTGGCGTCAAGCGAGAGCTTATTGGATGGCAGGGTGAAGGTCTGTTTCGCTTTCTCATGAAAGCTGGTTCTGCCCTGGAATCTGTGATGGCCGAGTGTTGATTAGAAGGAGCCAAGTTGAGGGCTGCAATCAGCCTCTCTGTATGCCAGACGCACTAGATCCTACATCTGGAGTCATGGAGTTTAGATTAGATTAGATTAGATTAGTTTTCGTTCCATAGATCCGTGCTGAGGAGATCCTCGTCGATGTGGAACATGTCAATTTTTTTTTTAAGCTGAAATAACAATACTAATAGTATGAATATATACAATACATCATTTGTTTCTATTAAAAAAATTCGTCGATGGAGTAGAAGGAGTTGGCCACTAGTAAGTCTTTCAGGCTCCTTTTAAACTGATCTTTATTTGTAGCTAAATTTTTTACGTTTACTGGCAAATTATTGAAGATGAGTGTTCCTGAGTAGTGGACCCCTTTTTGAACTAAAGTAAGTGCTTTTAAGTCCTTGTGCAGATCATTTTTTTCCCTGGTATTGTATGTATGAACTGAGCTGTTTGTTGGAAAAAGAGATATATTATTTAGGACAAATTTCCTGAGTAGTGGACCCCTTTTTGAACTAAAGTAAGTGCTTTTAAGTCCTTGTGCAGATCATTTTTGTCCCTGGTATTGTATGTATGAACTGAGCTGTTTGTTGGAAAAAGAGATATATTATTTAGGACAAATTTCATTAATGAGTAAATATACTGAGAAGCAGTAGTTAGTATACCCAGTTCTTTGAAGCGGTTTCTACAGGACGTCCGTGAATTTACTCCACAAATAATACGTATTACACGCGTTTGGACTCTGAAAACTTTTGTTTGACTTGAAGAGTTACCCCAAAATATTATACCATATGACATTATGGAATGAAAATAGACAAAGTATGCAAGCTTTTTCATTTTTATGTCGCCTATGTCTGCTAACACTCGAATTGCAAATACAGATTTGTTAAGGCGTTTCTGCAGTTCTGTGGTGTGCTCTTCCCAACTGAATTTATTATCAAGTTGTAATCCCAGGAATTTAAGACTGTCAACCTCCTCTATCTGCTCTTCTTCGTATTTTATGCATATACTGCGTGGAAACCTCTTACAGGTTCTGAATTGCATATAGTGAGTCTTTTCGAAGTTTAATGTCATTGAGTTGGCTTTAAACCATTTATTAATATCCATGACAATATCCGTAGCAGATCTTTCTAGAACTACACTTGACATACTACTTACTACAATACTTGTGTCATCTGCAAACAAAACGAACTCTGCTTCTAGCAGTGTGACTGATGAGAGATCATTAATGTACACAGGAAAAAGCAATGGCCCTAAGATGGATCCCTGTGGGACACCACATGTAATTTCTTCCCATTCTGATGATGACTGATGACTTAATTCACTAGTCCCTTGCACTGACACCCTTTGTTTCCTGTTGGTGAGGTATGACTTGAAACATTTTACAGCACTGCCCGTGACACCATAGAATTCTAATTTACTTAAAAGGATGTTGTGGTTCACACAATCAAATGCCTTTGACAAATCACAGAAAATACCTGCTGCTCGTAATTTGTTATTTAATGAATTAAGTACATTTCCACTGTAGGTGTAAATAGCCTTCTCGATATCAGAACCCTTCAGAAATCCAAACTGTGTTCATGATAATATGTTATTTGTGGTCAGATGGTTGAGCAGCTGCCTGTACATTACTTTTTCTAAAATTTTTGAGAATGCTGGCAAAAGTGAAATCGGTCTGAAAAGAGGCTTAACACCTGCATATTTTAGCCAGTCAGGAAATGTCCCAGTTATAATTGACTGGTTACACAAGTAACTTAGAATTGTACTAAACTCACAAGGACATATATATATAACACGGTATATGGAAAACAAACCTGTAGATAATCTCCCCATTACTACTCAATACGGGAAAGTGGCACAAGTTACCCTCTGCAGATATCTGGGAGAGATAATCCAACCATCAGGAATGAACTCAATAGCCAATAGAGATAGAATCTCCAGATTACAAAAAGCATATAAGCTCACTTGGAATCACTATAATAAGAAAGCTGTTTCTGTCAATGCGAAACTAATACATTACAACACAGTAGTCCTACCAGAAGCACTCTATGCTGCAGAAACTACAGTGGTCCGTGGTCATACGAAGTTCATAGACGTTAAAAAGCGGGAAAGAAAACTTCTGAGGAAAATATATGGACCAGTGTTTGGGGAAGGAATTTGGATAAAGAGGCCAACTAGAGAGATTTGCAAAGACATAGAAATAATAACAGACAGCATGAGAAAGAGATGGATGAAATCTTATGGACATATCAGCAAGAGAAAGTACCGAGCGAGGTGGCGCAGTGATTAGCCCACTGGACTCGCATTCGGGAGGACGACGGTTCAATCCCACTTCCGGCCATCCTGATTTAGGTTTTCCGTGATTTCCCTACATCACTTCAGGCAAATGCCGGGATGGTTCCTTTGAAAGGGCACGTCCGATTTCCTTCCCCATCCTTCCCTAATCCGAGCTTGTGCTCCGACTCTAATGACCTCGTTGTCGACGGGACGTTAAACACTAATTTCCTCCTCCTCCTCCATATCAGAAAGATGAATAACAGCAGGCTCAATAGGCAAATCTTTGAGATAGTAAACAAGAGCAAATACAAGACAAAGTGGACCACTGAAACAGAAGAAGACATTAAAGAACTGGGGATCACACAAGACAACATAAACAATAGAGAACAGTTTAGAAACATCATACAGAAAGACACACTTAAACAAGAACATACGGAGAACAGAACGGAAAAAAGATGGTCAGAAGAACGCAAGAGAGAACACAGTGAACGTATGAAGAGAATTTGGGAAGAACAAAGAAAGAAGAAGAAATCATGAGCACTCAAGTTCAATTGCTCTCTTAAAAGGGAACATTCGAAAACAATAATATACTTACACAGGGTGTATCATAATTAATGGCATAAACGCATGCAGTTGGAAGTATACGATACTAGAAGCAAAAAAGTCTCAGGAAACACAGGGTCGAAAATGCATGCCTTAAGAGTTATGAGCAATTTTTCATCTTCGCTACTGTGAAGCAAATCTCTTCTATTGCAAGCTCTTTGCTTTCCACATTTTGAGAAGTAGTGGTATGGACCAAAACAAGAAAAAATGTCCAGTAAACATTTGCTCTAAAATGCATACCTTAAAAGTTATGAGAAATTGTTCAATAGAAGAGTTAGGTTTCCAAGTAGCGAAGATGAGCACGTGCTCATAGCTCTTAAGGTATGCATTTTAGAGCACATGTTTACTGAACATTTTTTTCTTGTTTTGGTCCATACTACTACTTCCCAAAATCTCGAAAGCAAAGACCTTGCAGTAGAAGAGATTTGCTTCACAGTATCGAAGATGAATATTTGCTCGTAACTCTTAAGGTATGCGTTTTCGACCCTTTGTTTACTGAGACTTTTTTTCTTCTAGTATCGTGTACTTTCAACTGTATGCGTTTACGCCATTAATTGATGTACGAGGGTTATTCCAAAAGTAAGGTCCGATTCGCCGTAACTATTGAAATTTGGCGCCAATGACAAAACACGCATGCGCGCCGACTCCCGGCAAGCCTTGCGCGTCAAACGCCGCCATTCGCTTTGTTACTGTTGCTGAGTGTAGTTCACAGTGTCACTTTACAATGTTTAAGACAATTGATCAGCCCGCCGATTGTGAAGTAAGGGCAGTGATACGGTTTTTGTCTGCAAGAAACAATTCAGCGGCGGAAATCCATCGGCAGATTACTGAAGTGTACGGTCCTAACATAATGAGCGACAGTAAAGTGCGCAAGTGGGTGCGAGCTTTTAATGAAGGACGGGATAATGTGCACGATGAACCACGGTGTGGCCGACCATCAGTGATTTCAGACGATTTGGTCAATGCGGTTGACAAAAAAATTCGTGAAGATCGCCGATTCACTATTACAGACGTAGACATGCATTTTCCGAATGTGAGTAGAACAACTTTGTACAGAATTGTGTCTGAACATTTGAAGTTTCACAAATTGTGTGCCCGTTGGGTTCCCAGGCTGCTTACTAAGCCCCAACGAATGAAAAGAATGGCTTTTGCTCTTGATTTTTTGGAGCGATATCATAAGGAAGGTGACAGTCTTTTAGACAATGTTGTCACAGGGGATGAGTCATGGGTTTCTCACATCACTCCAGAGTCTAAACGTCAGTCAATGCAATGGCGTCACACGTCATCGCCAGTCAAGGTCAAGGCAAAGCAGACAATCTCAACACGTAAGGTTATGGCGACTGTGTTCTGGGATAGACGTGGAGTATTGTTAGTCGACTTTATGGAGAGAGGAACAACGATTAATAAAGCCGCCTACTGCGCTACCCTGACTAAACTTCGACGTGCAATCCAGAATAAGCGACGTGGTCTTTTGTCGTCTGGAATCTTGTTGTTGCATGACAATGCCAGACCCCACACTGCAAATGAAACGCAAGCTCTGATCAAGAAATTTGGATGGGAACAGATGGACCATCCTCCTTACAGTCCGGACCTGGCGCCAAGTGATTTCCACCTGTTCCGTTACTTAAAGGAGTTTCTCGGCGGCAAGCGCTTCGACACAGATGATGAAGTGAAAGAAGCAGTTAAGGACTGGTTATCGTCACAGGCGGCCGATTTCTATAACATGGGCATTCAAAAGCTTGTTGAACGATGTGACAAATGTTTAAATAAGTATGGAAGTTATGTAGAAAAATAGATAAAGATGTAAGGAATGTAAATAAAACAATTGTTTTGAAAAAACATTTTAGTTTTGATTTTTTTTTATAACCGGACCTTACTTTTGGAATAACCCTCGTATATACTGTCCCATATATTCAGGAATGTCAAAGTCCCAGTGGAAGTGGTAAGTGGTCCACCGTTGCCTTCCTCCGACCTGTTACGAATTGTCAGCTGTGTGCCTGCGTCGTGTGGATGACTGTGATGAGTGCCCGTATAGTACAGTTTCGTGTTTGTGTTGTTACGGATGAACGGAACGGAGAGTGTGAAACGTGGTGCCGGCAAATAATCTACTCGTCCCGCAAATTTGAAAAGCACCAAGGGGACGGCTCACCTATACATATCATACCCCTGAGTCTTTATAGAATCGAACTTCCATGTAAGAAAGAGCTTCAGGTGTCCCAATACTTTACAAATGAGTTACTATGTTAAATATTTGACGTTGAGCATCTAACCTAGAAAACTTTAGAAAAGGTTTGAAATTGTGCTTAAAATTTGTTAAAACTCTCATTATGAAACACTGGATAAATATAACATGGTGAATTTGCACTCCTTTTTTTTAAAGCAAAATAGAGTTTTTCTCACATTAAAAGTGTACGACGACATATCTCCTGAGCTGCGTATCGTACAATGATATAATTTTGCAAGTAGATTCAATGGAACACGTGGATACTCTCTGCAAAGTATATTGCGAATGGTTTTAATAGTACAGAAGTGATATATTAAAAACCATGTCTGATTCTCAAGTTATCTTGCATGAACAGCGCAATTGTACACTACTGGCCATTAAAATTCCTACACCAAGAAAAAATGCATATCATTAAAGGGTATTCATTGGACAAATATATTATACTACAACTGACATGTGATTACATTTACACGCAATTTGGATGCATAGATCCTGAGAAATCAGTACCCAGAACAACCACCTCTGGCCGTAATAACGAGATTGATACGCCTGGGCATTGAGTCAAACAGAGCTTGTATGGCGTGTACCGGTACAGCTGCCCATGCAGCTTCAACACAATACCACAGTTCATCAAGAGTAGTGACTGGCGTATTGTGACGAGCCAGTTGCTCGGCCACCATTGACCAGACGTTTCAATTGGTGAGAGATCTGGAGAATGTGCTGGCCAGGGCAGTACTCGAACATTTTCTGTATCCAGAAATGCCTGTACAGGACCTGCAAAATGCGGTCGTGCATTACCCTGCTGAAATGTAGGGCTTCGCAGGGATCGAATGAAGGGTAGAGCCACGGGTCGTAACAAATCAGAAGTGTAACGTCCACTGTTCAAAGTGCCGTCAATGCGAACAAGAGGTGACCGAGACGTGTAACCAATGGCACCCCATACCATCACGCCGTGTGATAACGCCAGTGTGGCGAAGACGAATACACGCTTCCAATGTTCGTTCACCACGATGTCGCCAAACACGGATGCGACCATCATGATGCTCTAAACAGGACCTGGATTCATCCGAAAAAATGACGTTTTGCCATTCGTGCACCCAGGTTCGTCGTGGAGTACACCATCGCAAGCGCTCCTGTCTGTGATGCAGCGTCAAGGGTAACCGCAGCCATGGTCTCCGAGCTGAGAGTCCATGCTGCTGCAAACGTCGTCGAACTGTTCGTGTAGATAGTTGTTGTCATGCAAATGTCCCAATCTGCTAACTAAGGGTTCGAGACGTGGCTGCACGATCCGTTACCGCCATGCGTATTGGATGCCTGTCATCTCGACTGCTAGTGATACGAGGCCGTTGGGATCCAGCACGGCGTTCCGTATTACGCTTCTGAACCCACCGATTCCAAATTCTGTTAACAGTCATTGGATCTCGACCAACGCGAGCAGCAATGTCGCGATACGATAAACCGCAATCGCGATAGGTTACAATCCGACCTTTATCAAAGTCTGAAACGTGATGGTACGCATTTCTCCTCCTTACACGAGGCATCACAATAACGTTTCACCAGGCAACGCCGGTCAACTGCTGTTTGTGTATGAGAAATCGGTTGGAAACTCTCCTCATGTCAGCACGTTGTAGGTATCGCCATTAGCGCCAACCTTGTGTGAATGCTCTGAAAAGCTTATCATTTGCATATCACAGCATCTTCTTCCTGTCGGTCAAATTTCGCGTTTGTAGCACGTCATCTTCGTGGTGTAGCAATTTTAATGGCCAGTAGTGTAGTAAGCGAAACACTTTTCACCTTTCATCATTTTGTGGAGAGTGTCGCCGACAAACTGTTTCGTAGAGGCTTGAAATTATATGTAAAGTCTGTCTTCTCATTCTCAAACATCAAATGTTTAAAGCCCGGATATTTGCGCTCCACCAGCTACGCTGCCTCAAGACATACACAGATTTTCTGACTGTAATATTTGTCTTGTTGTGTTAAATTTTTAACTTAAGGTTAAACCTTTTCATTAGCAGATTATGAGAGTACTTCAAGTTTTTAAATTCGGTCAATAATTTCTTGAAACATTGAAATTTAAATTTTTGATGTCCCAGGAAGACGTTAGGTAGGCAACCTGCAGCTGTTACTGTGTTCCAGGATAGTCGCTTAGAAATACGTATAGACATGGGAGACTTCGCGCCGCTCTAGCGGCACCACTTGGGTCGCCCTGGATTTGGCTCGCAACTACAAAGATGCGTGGGCGTAGCTGCGAGCTGTCGCAGTGCGGACTACCCCAGTGGTGACAGTACGGAAACGATCGGAAACCCTGTAGTATTCACATATTCAGGCAACACCGAAGTCGGTAGTATATATTTATATGCTATCTAGCTCCACAACGACGAAGAGTTTAAAAGAGTATATTATGAGATAAAAAAATTGTTCAGATACTTAAAGGAGACGAAAATTTATTTGTGATCGTGGAGTGGAATTCTGTTGTACGAAAAGAAGAAAAAATAAAGAAGTAGAAGAGCGTGGATTGATTACGCGGGGGTGGATGGTATAAGACAGCGACCTGCCTCATACTATTTTGCACAGAGAGCAATTTAATCATTGAAAACTCAAGGTTCAAGTGTCATAAAAGACTTTTCTACTCCTGAAATTATGCCACAGACACATGTTTTGAGTTCACATTTCAAAATCAAAAACACTTTCACGGGCTGGTGTGGACTCTGACGATAGTTTATTTCTTACGAATCGCAGAGTAAAATTGAAGAAATTGCAGATGCGTAAACAATTATTGATATGGGGTTTGGATAAGATGAAAGAACCAAATTTTACTGAGTATTACGAAGGGAACATGAGGCAGCAGTTCTCCTAAACAGGGAAAAGAATGCAACACAAGTGTGCAACTTTCAGGTTTGGTGTAGCGAAGCAGTATAGGAACAACTAGACAAAAAGACAAGGTGCAGTACAAATACTTGGATAACACGCGACATACTGAATTTAAAAGAGAAAATTTGATTGATAAAATTTGCAAAATGGTAAAGCAGTAATACACTGAAGCGCCAAAGAAACTGGTATCAATCCTGCCTCGGGCATGGATGTGTGTGATGTAGTTAGGTTAGTTAGGTTTTACTAGTTCTACGTTCTAGGCGACTAATGACCTCAGAAGTTGAGTCCCATAGTGCTCAGAGCCATTTGAACCAAACTGGTATAAGCCTGCGTATCCAAATACAGACATATGTCAACAGGCAGAATACGACGCACATATAAGACAGCATTTATTAGATCGGTTACTGCTGCTACAGTGGCAGGTTATCAAGATTTAAGTGAGTTTAAACGTGGTGTTATAGTAGGCGCACAAGCGGTAGGTCACAGAATCTCCGAGGTAGCGATGAAGTGGGAATTTTCCCGTACGACCATTTCACGAGTGTGACGTGAATATCAGAATTCCGGTAAAGCATCAAGTCGCCGACATTGCTGCGGCAGGGAAAAGATCCTGCAAAAACGGGACCAACGACGACTGAAGAGAATCGTTCATCATGACAGAAGTGCAACCCTTCCGCAAATTGCTGCAGATTTCTATGCTGGGCCATCGACAAGTGTCAGCGTGCGAACCATTCAACGAAAAATCATCGATATAGGCTTTCGTAACCGAAGGCCAACTCGTGTACCCGTGATGATTGCACGACACATAGATTTACGCCTTGCCTGGGCCCGTCAACACCGACATTGGGCTGTTGATGACGGAAAACATGTTGTCTGATTGGACGAGTCTCGTTTCAAATTGCATCGAGCGGATGGACGTGTACGGGTATGCAGACAATCCTACATGTCAGCAGGAGACTGTTCAAGCTGGTGGAGGCTCTGTAATGGTGCGGAGCGTGTGAAGTTGGAGTCATATGGGGCCCTTGATACGTCTAGATGCGAGTGTGACAGGTGATGCGTATGTAAGAATCCTGTGTGATCACCTGCATCCATTCATGTCCATTGTACATTCCCACGGACTTGGGCATTTCCAGCAGGACAATGTGATACCCCACACGTCCGGAATTGCTACAGAATGGCTCAAGGAACACTCTTCTGAGTTTAAGCACTTCTACTGGCCACCAGACATCCCAGACATGAACATTATTGAGCATATCTGGGATCAAACTTCCTGGTAGATTAAAATTGTGTGCCGGGCCGAGACGCGAACTCGGGACCTTTGCCTTTCGCAGGCAACTGCTCTACCGACTGAGCTACCCAAGCACGACTCACGCCCCGTCCTTACAGCTCTACTTCTGCCAGTACCTCGTCTCCTACCTTCCAAACCTCCTGAAGCTCCCCTGCTGTTCGCAGGAGAGCTTCTGTAAAGTTTGGAAGATAGGAGGCGAGGTATTGGCCGAAGTAAAGCTGTGAGGACGGGGCGTGAGTCGTGCTTGGGTAGCTCAGTCGGTAGAGCACTTGCCCGCGAAAGGCGAAGATCCCGAGTTCGAGTCTCGGCCCGGTACACAGTTTTAATCTGCCAGGAAGTTTCATATCAGCGCACACTCCGCTGCAGAGTGAAATTCTCATTCTGGAAATATCTGGGATGCCTTGCAACTTGCTGTTCAGAAGAGATCTCCACCCCCTCGCACTCTTAATGATTTATGGACAGTCCTGCAGGATTCATGGTGTCAGTTCCCTCCAGCTCTACTTCAGAGATTAGTCGAGTCCATGCCACGTAGTGTTGCGACACAATTTTCTGCATGCTCACGGGGGCTACACGATATTAGGTAGGTGTACCAGTTTCTTTGGCTCTTCAGTGTAGTTAGAAATTTTGAGGTGTGAAAGCAAGCATGACTGTGTGCTACTTACACACTGCTTATAGGAATATAACACAAAAACTTTCCACGAAAGAGAAACAGCTGTATGAATGTGAAGAGTCAGGTGGTAAGCCAGTACGAAGCAAAGAAGATAAAGACGAAAGTGGCAATGAATAAATAGAAGATCTATACAAAGAAAACGTACTTGGTATAAATGTTATTGAAAGGGAAGCGGAAATAGAGAACATGGCAGATACGATACTGTCAAAGTAGGCACCTAGAGTAGACTACATTACCTCAGAATTAACGAAATCCTTTTGGAGAGCCAGTCTTGACGGAAATATTCCACCTGATAAACAATGTATATGAGACTAGCGAAAGATCCTCAGACTTCAAGAGGAACGTGATAATTCCTATTACTGAGCCATCAGTTACAAAAATCACGGCTGCAGGTTACTAACACGATTAGTTTATTGAAAATGGAAAGACTGGTAGAAGACGACTCCGGGGAAGATCAGTCTTGAGTCCAGTTAAATTTAGCAAAGCACGAGAAAAATGTTGACAAACAGCACCTGTTAATATATCTAATAAAGTGTACAGGCCCACTATTCTGTCATTCACATTTATTGACTCACATTTCGATACTAAAGTGAAAGCTTTGCTCGAAGATCTGTATCTTTCCACATTTCCTTATAGTGGTAGTCAAGTAACGCATCCTGAGCGAACTCCGCCTCCTCTGTAAATGAAACACTATGTGGGGATTTTGACTATAACAGGAGCACTGCAATAGAGCATAGTGGTCTTGTAGCATAAGAAATTGCACTTACTGTAAATGCTACGAACAAAGCAACTGCTCCTGGACAACTTACTACGAAGCAAAGATTACCTGCGCCAACTATTCGAGTTCTCCTGTAATCCATTTTCAATTTTTTTCAAATAATTTTTTACGTTATGTATGTAACATGGGATTGTTAAATAAGCGCCATTCGCCGAAGTACGTCTACCATTCGGAATATAGAATAATAGGACTCAGTTTCAATAACTGCATTGTTCACACTTATTCTGGCTAAAAAACAGCAGTATAGCATGTACAGAATGGCTAGTGTAGGAAATAGTTGGAAATGCTAAGAATGACATCATCATCACCTGCAGTGGAATAAGTACAGGGACAAAAACTATGAATAACAGATGAAGAATGATCTTCAATATGATGCCATCATACACCACTGAGTACTGAACATTCTCGAAGTAAGTAGAATGATCCGTACCTTAACATGTACTTGTTCCCTGGCATGTTTCCGGAGATATTCTCTAGTTTTGAGCAATTCCTTAAGAAAATGGAATTTTTTTCAACACCTTACGTAGTCTCCATCATCATATGTATGGCATGCTAATATTCTTTAGTTGCCATCAATGTCTGCTGTTGCTAGGAATAATGGCCAATATGTGACACTGTTCCTATGAAACCACGCTCAGAATAAATTACAAAACCTCAAATATTTTTTGTCTTACTCCTGGATTGTCATGTTCACTCGACACTGCGCTAACGTATCATCTCTAAAATCGGTACGCTGCAACGAATCAGTAAGGGAATCAGGCGGTACTATCCCTTCCCTAGTGTGCCAAAAGTTCTTAATGGGTGCTAGTGTCAAAAATAAAACATACGATGTGGGATCCTAAACTGGGTAAGCAACTTGTAGCATCTGCGGCTTATGTGAGTTGTTATTCTTCGAGAAATATTCGAGTGAATATCGAACAGTGTATGGCAGAAATGTGAGTTATGGCAGCTAAAGGCCTTTAAATATGGTTTTTTTTCTTGTTCCTAAATTGTAATTCCATAACATTTTCAGTATCCTAGTCAAAGTGATCCACAGGTGAATAAAAGTATTACTACTACTACAGCTGTAGAGGGTAATTCAGAGAAACCGATAACTGAAAAAAATAAATTTTGTTATGCAAAAATGTTTCAAATAAATTTATTTACTTTACTTATCACTAAAAACACGAAATTTTAGAATACATAAAGAAGTTTTATTTCTTGAAGATCACGTCTTTCAGGTAACTTCCATTCTTGCACAGACATTCCTGCAGCCTCTTAGACAAACTGTGCATTGTTCGAAATAATATTTCAACCGGAATTTCGGCAATTGCTTTTCGGATCTTAGGTTTTAATTCTTCTGCTGTAGCAAGTCAACTACGATGCACTTTGATTTTAACGTAATCCCACAAATCAAGAGATCAGTGGATTTAGATGGTCATGGAATGTCACCATTTCTCGATACTGTTACCGGTATTCATGATATGTGTTGAAACGTCCCCTTTTAACAATTACTAATGACTGTGCTTAAACTGACACACAATATTTTGTTGGCGCAACGCAATCTGACTTTCAATATTCCCTACAAAAGAATGGCCCTGACTAACATTAAACTATACCTTTCACAAATCACTTACCTCACAAAAATCTTCGCTGCTCAAGCTACTGCAATACAGCGAGCGCCACTACTGCCAGCTAAATAAAAGATTCAAACTATGGAAGGCACTAACTACTGATAGGGATAGTTAGCAAATGAAAGATATTAATAGAGAACAAACAATGTATTTATCTTGATATCATCATATATAAATATAGCAGTTCACGACAAATTTCAAAACTCCGCCATCTCTCTCCCCACATCCACCACTGCTGGCGGCTCACCTCCAACTGCGCAACGCTACACGCTGTTCACAGCCAGCTGCCTAACACTACAATGGCGAGTATTACAACAATGCAAAGCAGCCACAGACTGCACACAGCACAGCCAGTGATTTTCATACAGAGGTGGCGTTACCAATAAAAAAACCTAAACAGTCTACTTACATAGCCCCCATGCTCCCCACAAAAAAATTTTACAAATTGGTTTGGGCAGTGGCCAATACAGATTTGAAAAAATTTTTCATAATTACAATAACAAAGAAATCAAATGCACACACTTATTGATACAATGTTGGTCGAAAGCTCAAATTTTCTCACAGTCCATAAAGACAGTCCTGTTCATTCATCACAGTAACATTGCAGTGTTTTTCTCAAAGTCTGAGCAGTAAAAGAAATTGCACACAGAAGTAGTGGATTTCCATGCAGTCTTGAAGAAGTAGTGTTGTCCTTCCAACGGAAAGACAGTGCTGACTCTTGACATGCTGACAGATAATGGGCCATAACAGAGCAAACCCACAGCAGAGTCATTCGACGTTTTGAAGAATACTGGTAGGTAGGTCATCACAGAGGAGACCCACTGTAGTCCTGGTAGAGAGTATGGTATTGGTGAGCCACCAGAGGTGCAGGGGGCTATGTAAGTAGACTGTTTAGGTTTTTTTATTGGTAACGCCACCTCTGTATGAAAATCACTGGCTGTGCTGTGTGCAGTCTGTGGCTGCTTTACATTGTTGTAATACTCGCCATTGTAGTGTTAGGCAGCTGGCTGTGAACAGCGCGTAGCGTTGCGCAGTTGGAGGTGAGCCGCCAGCAGTGGAGGATGTGGGGAGAGAGATGGCGGAGTTTTGAATTTACGTGTAGTAATGAACAGCTTATAGTCAAAATCATCATGTCGGCGAGTCGCATGTCGGTCATTGTTACGTCGTGTCGGCTGTTCAATCTCAAAATTCGGTGCACATTGCCAATTTCTTTCATAATTTCCGAAATGCGCTGTGTTATTATTTTGTGGCTGTTCCGTATTTCTATGTCCCTCTTCCCGTATTGGGGCGCGAGTGTCCTCTGAAATACGTAATTCTTCTACTACTTGTGCCAACTGATCTTGCACTTCCCGGATTTCTCTTTTGTACTGTGTATTGATTTGATTTTGATTTTGTTTGAATTTTCTAATTTCTACATACTCTTCAGTGTCAGTGAAGGCTACAGGTGTTGTGTCATTCAGATCATCATCTACCTTTGTAGATAAGTTAGTGAACTGATCTGAAAGTTCGGCTACTTTATCCGATAGTGAAATTATTTCCTTTGTATGTTTTTCTGAACCAAGTTACAGAGTATCTACTGTGTCCTTTAAGTTTTCCTGAGTTTTTGCAAGTTGCGTAACCGAATCGGTAGATGCAACTGAGTCAATTTTAGCTTGCGAGGTGTCGTGATTTTCATGAACAATGGTTTGCAGTTCTTTTATGGCTGCTTCGTGATTCTGTAATACATTTTCATGCCGGCGGCTCACCTCCAACTGCGCAACGCTACGCGCTGTTCACAGCCAGCTGCCTAACACTACAATGGCTAGTATTACAACAATGCAAAGCAGCCACAGACTGCACACAGCACAGCCAGTGATTTTCATACAGAGGTGGCGTTACCAATAAAAAAACCAAAACAATCTACTTACAGTGTGACGTTGATCTGTTTTGCGGAAACCCGCCATTGCCAGTAATTTGGGGAAATGTCTAAAGTTTTGTGCAACAAAAGTTCGAGCATGGCGACGTACCGATCCGATGTCACTGTAGTCGCAAGAAAATTGGAAATTTTTGGTAAGTTCCTATGGGACTAAACTGCTGAGGTCATCGGTCCCTAGCCTTACACGATCTAAACCAACTTAAATTAACTTACGCTAAGGACAACACACACACGCCCATTTTGTGCAACAAAAGTTCGAGCATGGCGACGTACCGATCCGATGTCACTGTAGTCGCAAGAAAATTGGAAATTTTTGGTAAGTTCCTATGGGACTAAACTGCTGAGGTCATCGGTCCCTAGCCTTACACGATCTAAACCAACTTAAATTAACTTACGCTAAGGACAACACACACACCATGACCGAGAGAGGATTCAAACCTCCGACAGGGGGACCCACGCGAACCGTGGCCAGGCTCCCTAGACCGCACGGCTACCACACGTAGTCGTAAGACCATTCTCGTCCTCGAAAAATAAGGACCTGTTTTGCTATATGATGATACAGCACACCATATGGTAACTTCGATGCTGTACAGTGGACGCTGGTGTGGTTGAGCACATTTTCTTGTGCCCAGTAAAGAAAATTTTGTGTATTAACAGATCAATTAAGATGGAAATCGGCTTCGTCAGATATACACACGTTGTTAACAAACTCATTGTCATCGTTTATCTTTCCAGTCATTCGTTCACACAATTTTCGTCGCATTAGGTGATCGTTTAGTTTCAGCTCCTTTACGATATGCAACTTTTATGGCTGGTAGTGTAAGTGTTATACCACTATCCTTCGAACACTTCAACTATGCAACTGAAAAGACGGTGCATGACGTTGGTTGAACGATATTCGCTTCTTATGACAGCAGCCTGAACATCTTCGATAGCACGAAAATTTTGCACTCGACCTGAACGTTGAGATGATGAAACGTGATCGTGGCGTCTTAAATTAGAGTGATCGTGAAATTCTCTGCGTGCAGCCTCCGCACTGTCTTTAATTTTACCTTCAAAAAGAATCGTCGTACAGACGCACAAAGCTGTAGGGCTATGTTCTGCCGTTGGTCTGTTGTAGATTTTTGGAACATGTTTTATGCTCGCTTATCATGATATTTCTGGAAACCGAAAATCTCCTCTGTAGGCATCAATATGGGTTCCAAAAACCCAGCTCACTAACCCTAGAAAGCAGTACATAAAAGCGCCCAGGTAGATGCCGCATTAATCGGCTTCCGTAACGCGTTCGATACAGTTCCGCACTGTCGCCTCATGAAGATAATACGATCGTACAGAATATCAGACCAACTGCGTGACTGGACTGGATGACAGCAAGTCATTCTGAACGAAGAGAAGTCTTCAGATGTAAAAGTAATATCGGGAGCTCCCCAAGGGAGTATTATAGGACCGTTACTTCTAACAATATGTTTAAATGACCTAGTAGATAACACCGAAGTTCCATGACGCTTTTCGCGAATGATGATGTTCGATACAGAGAAGTCCCAACGCAAGAAGAATGCAGCGAAGTGCAGGAAGACCTGCAGAGTATCGACGTTTGGTGCAGGGAGGGACAATTTACCCTCACATAAGCAAATGTAACGTGTTGCGAATACATAGACAGAAAGACCCTTTACTGTATGATTACACAATTGCAGAACGATAGTGGCAGCTGTTACAGCCATAAAATATCTGAGAGTATGTGTTCGGAGGTATTTGAAATCGAACGACTACATAAAATTAATCGAGAGTACTGCAGAGGTCAGACTGAGATTCGCTGGAAGAATCCTCAGGAAATATAGTCCATCAAATATAGACCAATACTTGCATATTGCTCGTCAACATGGGATCGATACCAGATAGGATTGGTAGAGGAAATAGAAAAGGTCCGAAGAAGAGCAGCACATTTTGTTACAGGTTCATTTAGTAAGCGCGAAAGCGTCACTGAGATGCTCGGTCGACTCCAGTGGCAGAAGCTGTAGGAGGGGCATTCTGCATCACGGTGTGGCCTACTGCTGAAGTTCAGGAAACACTCGTTCCTACAAGGGTCTACCAGTATATTGTTTCCTACTATGTACAGGGTGATTCAAAAATGCATGTAAATATTTCAAGGGTGTATTTGTGAGGTAAATATAAGACAAAAATGTTCTATACAATTTTTTCCATACTTGGCTTATTACAGAGTTATGAACAAAACAGGATAATACATTCAATACAACGTAAGGTATTTAATTCCCAGAGTTCACAGTTTAATTACAGTGCATTTGGACTAACAACGCAAACTGATAAATAAACGTGACGTAACAAACTGAAACAATTCCTCGCGAACACTGTATTAATTTAGGTCCTGTTGATTGAACTACAGCAATGCACAATAACTAAGGAAAATTGAAGCATTTTACAGACTGTACTGTACTGTACTGTATTTGCACAAATCTTAATGCAATGCATGTTCAAAATGCTGTCCCTGAACTTGCAGACAGACCCGTGCTCGTCGCATCAATGATCTCTGCACATTACACAGTCCGTTCAACTCTCCACGAATAATTTCACAACCACCTTCAATTCTTTGTTGTAGCACTTCTCTGTTCGGTACTGCAGAAGAATACACCAATGTCTTTAGTCGGCCCCATAAATAAAAGTCTAAAGGGTTCAGGTCAGGTGATCTGGCTGGCCAAGCAATTGGTCCTCCGCGACCTATCCATCGATGTGGATACGCAGAATTGAGGTACGCCCTTACGTTGCGGCTGTAATGGGCGGGAGCACCATCGTGCATAAACCACATGGTGGCTCGTGTTGCAAGAGGGACATCCTGTAACAATCCAGGCAATTCTCCCTCCAAAAATTCGCAGTACGCGTGCCCATTCAGCCTTGGAGGCAGAACATGAGGTCCGAGTAAGTAATTCCCCACAATACCACACCAAATGTTTATGGAGAATTGATGTTGATATCCACGCACAATTCTCGCGCCAGGATTCTCGACAGCCCACTGGTGCATATTATGCGAATTGATTACACCCGCACGAGTAAACATGGCCTCATCTGTGAATAATATCCGCCGAATGAACATTGGATCATTCAAATGACGCTCTTGTAACCACTGGCAGAATTGCTGACGGCGAGGATAGTCTTCATGTGTCAATTCGTGCACTTTTTGCAGGTGAAATGGATGCAACTGTTGTCTCCGAAGCAGCCGCCATACAGTAGATTGTGGAAGTCGTACAGCTGCACTAATTTGTCTCGTACTGATAGATGGATCTTGGTCTACCAGGTCCAAAACATGTTCCTCGACGTTCACTGCATGCTCAAGTGGTCGACCTGAATGTGGCCCAGGACGAATGCCATACTCCCGCATACGTCTGTCCACAGATACAAACGTCTGATGACTTGGTAACCGTCTTCCTGGAAACAGCTCACTGTACCTTCGTCTTGCTGCAAGTGCATTTCCATCTGCTGCACCATACACAAGGTGCATATCAGCATACTCACTGTTTGAGTACATCATGTGCACGAAACCTTTAGCCTTCCGACGATGAATGAACGACAGGACGTACTTTTCCGTTACCAACAACATCAGCGCCATCTTCCGTACAGTAGGAGTAAACATCACGTGCAAACAAAAACAAACACTATTCATGCAGTTTCGAATCAACTGTTGGGAGATACGTATGTGAATTACGTACCAGAATATGGCATCCTGCTGCTTGCACTGCCGTCGTTTTGATACGGACATGACTTTCGTATTTAACGATAACTCTGGAATTAAACGTTTATGGAAAAACATTTATAGAACATTTTTGTCTTATATTTACCTCAAAAATACACCCTTAAAATATTTACATGCATTTTTGAATCACCCTGTATATCTCCTGAGACGGCAATGAAGGTCAAATCAGAGAGATTCGCGCGCAAGCAGAGGCTTACCAGTCAGTAATCAATCTTCCCGCGAACCATACCCGATTGGAACAGGAAAAAGGGGAAGTGTCACGGTACGCACAGTACCCTCTTCGGGTTGGTGGGTAGCTGAGTGTATATATATATATATACAGGGTTATTACAAATGATTGAAGCGATTTCACAGCTCTACAATAACTTTATTATTTGAGATATTTTCACAATGCTTTGCACACACATGCAAAAACTCAGAAAGTTTTTTTAGGCATTCACAAATGTTCGATATGTGCCCCTTTAGTGATTCGGCAGACATCAAGCCCATAATCAAGTTCCTCCCACACTCGGCGCATCATGTCCCTATCAATGAGTTCGAAAGCATTGTTGATGCGAGCTCGCAGTTCTGGCACGTTTCTTGGTAGAGGAGGTTTAAACACTGAATCTTTCACGTAACCCCACAGAAAGAAATCGCATGGGGTTAAGTCGGGAGAGCGTGGAGGCCATGACATGAATTGCTGATCATGATTTCCACCACGACCGATCCATCGGTTTTCCAATCTCCTGTTTAAGAAATGCCGAACATCATGATGGAAGTGCGGTGGAGCACCATCCTGTTGAAAGATGAAGTCGGCGCTGTCGGTCTCCAGTTGTGGCATGAGCCAATTTTCCAGCATATCCAGATACACGTGTCCTGTAACGTTTTTTTCGCAGAAGAGAAAGGGGCCGTAAACTTTAAACCGTGAGATTGCACAAAACACGTTAACTTTTGGTGAATTGCGAATTTGCTGCACGAATGCGTGAGGATTCTATACCGCCCAGATTCGCACATTGTGTCTGTTCACTTCACCATTAAGAAAAAATGTTGCTTCATCATTGAAAACAAGTTTCGCACTGAACGTATCCTCTTCCATGAGCTGTTGCAACCGCGCCGAAAATTCAAAGCGTTTGACTTTGTTATCGGGTGTCAGGGCTTGTAGCAATTGTAAACGGTAAGGCTTCTGCTTTAGCCTTTTCCGTAAGATTTTCCAAACCGTCGGCTGTGGTACGTTTAGCTCCCTGCTTGCTTTATTCGTCGACTTCCGTGGGCTACGCGTGAAACTTGCCCGCACGCGTTCAACCATTTCTTCGCTCACTGCAGGCCGACCCGTTAATTTCCCCTTACAGAGGCATCCAGAAGCTTTAAACTGCTCATACCATCGCCGAATGGAGTTAGCAGTTGGTGGATCTTTGTTGAACTTCGTCCTGAAGTGTCGTTGCACTGTTATGACTGACTGATGTGAGTGCATTTCAAGCACGACATACGCTTTCTCGGCTCCTGTCACCATTTTGTCTCACTGCGCTCTCGAGCGCTCTGGCGGCAGAAACCTGAAGTGCGGCTTCAGCCGAACAAAACTTTATGAGTTTTTCTACGTATCTGTAGTGTGTCGTGACCATATGTCAATGAATGGAGCTACAGTGAATTTATGAAATCGCTTCAATCATTTGTAATAGCCCTATAAATGTAGATGTAGATGTAGATGCAGCTGCAGAAGCTTTGATAGCAAAAGCACTTTGCGCAACACTCCAAGTATCCATGTTAACTAGATGGCAAGATGGTGTGAGCTGGTTTCTGTACAGGACGTCTCAGAGGAAATGTTCAATATCCAGGGGTATGGCAGGCAAGCTCGAATGATTCCCGGGATAGAACACATTTAACGTACACTGTTATTTGTAGAATTGATAGCTTCACACACAATCGTACTTAACAAACAGAATGCAAAAAGTACTGTCAAAACGGACACAAACAGTCTCGACTACAAAAAAAATTTATTTCAATGGTATTTGGTCTCAGTCAGTTTTTGACCATTCTCAGATTGTTATGCCGTGTGCAGTTGACGTTCGTGGAGTTACAACACCCAGTCCCTTCACCGCCACAGCCTACTATCATGATATGAGTGTCTGAGGATGACCAAAATCTTACCGAAACCGGTTACCATCGAAATAAATGTTTTTTGGAGCCGAGACCGTTTGCGTCCATTCTTGAGGTACTTTTAGCCATACCGCTGATTCTCCTCGAGAAATGTTCTCAAAAATTACAGAACGCAAAAAGTTCAAACTATGTTGGAAAGACAGAAAATTGTAGTGACTATGGAGAAATCACAAAGAGTGTCCCACAGGGTTAAATTTTGGTTCCAGTCCTGTTCTTATGGCAGAAAGACATCCTCAGCAAGGAATTTGAAAGCTGCGAGGTAGATCAACGAGTTTGAATAGGTAAGACACATAGGTGCGCGACACCAATCCAAAAACAAACGTACATTAAATTAATCTTGTCTTATAAACCGATTGGAAGAAGCCATACATTCATATGAGGTGTTCTGCTTGAAATGAACGTTCCTGTCATATCCCTGAGTACTGACCATTCCTTCTGGGACGCTCTGCATTTTACTCAACGTTGAGAACCACTCAGGGCTACCAACACAACACAAATTTCAAAATTTCCCTTATTTCTTAATCACCCTGTTTGTGACTGAAGAGGATCCCCGCAGTCCGCCAGCGCTACGGGCCCGGCGCGACCTTAACCCGTCGCCGGTTGTGCCCGGCAGTGCGTTCCTCTGCTCGCAGCCAGACGGACGCGGCATGCCAGCTGGGCAGCGCAGACGTGCCCATTGTCAGCGTTAATTTCTTTCCGTCTGCGATCAATAGCTGTGACCTGGAATCGGGACGCCGCGCCGGCCCGGCGCCTCGGATGCTGCCGGCTTGCGTCTGGACTGGCGAGCAGACCCACACACGAGGCACAGTCTGGCGTCTGCAGCGACGATTCTTGCTAACATCCCGCACTCAGCCGTGACTGTCTCTGTGTCACAAAACGCTATCATCCGTAGAAAACGAAAACTGATGGTCTATTTGTTGACGATCAGTATGGCGTTCGGAAAGGTAAAAGCACCACAGGGGCAGTTCTCACTTTGCGACCGATGATCGAAGCAAGATTTTACAAAAATTAAGACACGTTAGTAGCATTTATCGACCAAGAAACGAGTTCTACAATATACAGTGGTGCAAAACGATCGAAATTCTGTAAAAGCAAGCTATAGGAGAAGACGGGTAATATACACTTGTGTGTAATATGCAGGATGGTCCATTGATCGTGACCGGGCCAAATATCTCACGAAATAAGCGTCAAACGAAAAAACTACAAAGAACGAAACTTGTCTAGCTTGAAGGGGGAAACCAGAGGGCGCTATGGTTGGCCCGCTAGATGACGCTGCCATAGGTCAAACGGATATCAACTGCGTTTTTTTCAATAGGAACCCCCATTTTTATAACATATTCGTGTAGTACGTAAAGAAATATGAATGTTTTAGTTGGATCACTTTTTTCGCTTTGTGATGATGGCGCTGTAATAGTCACAAACATATGGCTCACAATTTTAGACGAACAGTTGGTAACAGGTAGGTTTTTAAAATTAAAATACAGAACGTAGGTACGTTTGAACATTTTATTTCGATTGTTCCAATGTGATACATGTACCGTTGTGAACTTATCATTTCTGAGAGCGCATGCTGTTACAGCGTGATTACCTGTAAATACCACATTAATGCAATAAATGCTCAAAATGATGTCTGTCAACGTCAATGCATTTGGCAATACGTGACATTCCTCTCAACAGCGAGTAGTTCGCCTTCCGTAATGTTCGCACATGCATTGCCAATAGCTGACGCATGTTGTCAGGCGTTGTCGGTGGATCACGATAGCAAATATTCTTCAACTTTCCCCACAGAAACAAATCCGGGGACGTCAGATCCGGCGAATGTGCGGGCCATGGTTTGGTGCTTCGACGACCAATCCACCTGTCATGAAATATGCTATTCAATACCGCTTCAACCGCACGCGAATTATGTGCCGGACATCTATCATGATGGAAGAACATCGCCATTCTGTCATGTAGTGAAACATCTTGTAGTGACATCGGTAAAACATTACGTAGGAAATCAGCATACATTGCACCATTTAGATTGCCACCGATAAAATGGGGGCCAATTATCCTTCCTTCCATAATGCTGCACCATACATTAACCCGCCAAGGTCGGAGATGTTCCACTTGTCGCAGCCATCGTGAATTTTCCGTTGCCCAATAGTGCATATTATGCCGCTTTACGTTACCGCTGTTGATAAATGACACTTCGTCGCTAATTAGAACGCGTGCAAAAAATCTGTCATCGTCCCGTAATTTCTCTTGTGCCCAGTGGCAGAACTGTACACGACGTTCAAAGTCGTCGCCATGCAATTCCTGGTGCATAGAAATATGGTACAGGTGCAATCGATGTTGATGTAGTATTCTCAACACCGACGTTTTTGAGATTCCCGATTCTTGCGCTATTTGTCTGCTACTGATGTGCGGATTAGCCGCGACAGTAGCTAAAACACCTACTTGGGCATCATCACTTGTTGCAGGTCGTGGCTGACGTTTCACATGTGGCTGAACACTTCCTGTTTCCTTAAATAACATAACTATCCGGCGAACGGTCCGGACACTTGGATGATGTCGTCCAGGATACCGAGCAGCATACATAGCACACGCCCGTTGGGCGTTCTGATCACAATAGCCATACATCAACACGATATCGATCTTTTCCGCAATTGGTAAACGGTCCATTTTAACACGGGTAGTGTATCTCGAAGCAAATACCGTCCGACTGGCGGAATGTTACGTGATACCACGTACTTATACGTTTGTGACTATTACAGCACCATCTGTCACAAAGCGAAACAAGTAGTCCAACTAAAATATTCATATTTCTTTATGTACTACACGAGTATGTAATGAAAAATGGGGGTTCCTATTTTTTTTTTAAAAAAAAAGGTAGTTGATATCCGTTTGACCTATGGCAGCGGCATCTAGGAGGCCAACCATAGCACCACTTGGTTTCCCCCTTCAAGCTAGACGAGTTTCGTTCTCCGTAGATTTTTCATTTGATGCTTATTTCGTGAGATTTTTGGCCCGGTCACTATCAGTGGACCACCATGTATACTGGTGTATGAAAGTAACTTTCGCATGACGTGTCGCTGCCAGGCGACATAGATCGTTGAAACTTGCACCGTACATACAGGGTGACGGTTATTGAACTACATGGAAAGAAATGTAAATTAGTCACAAACAACGGCGTGCACACACTTTACTCAGTATGTAAACGTCACTACAGATATTTGGGTTATGACATGTTCGATATGCGTGCCATCATTGGTAATGATGTGGCGCAGACGAATAGCGAAATTCTGCACGGCCCGCTGAAGTATCGGAAGAGCGACGGTGTCGATGACCTCCTGAATGGCTGTTTTCAGCTCAGCAATAGTTTTGGGGTTATTGCTGTACGCCTTGTCTTTAATATAGCCCCACAAAGAGGAGTCTCATGTGTTCGATCCAGAGAATATGGCGGCCAATCGAGGCCCATGTCAGTGGCCTCTGGGTACCGCAGAGCCAGGAAGCAGTCCCCAAAGTGATCCTCCAGGACATTAAACGCTCTCCTGCTTCGCTGAGGCCGAACTCAGTATTGCACGAAACACATCTTGTCGAAGTCAGGGTCACTCTGGATAAAGGGGATGAAATCATATTCCAAGACCTTCATGTACCGTTCGGTACTCATCGCGCCTTCAAGGAATATCGCACCTATTATTCTGAACATTGCACACCACACAGTCACCCGTTGAGGGTCAAGAGACTTCTCGATCGCGAAATGTGGATTCCAAGTCCGCCAAATGCGCCAATTTAGCTTATTGACGAACCCATGCAAATTAAAGTAGGCTTGGTCGATAAACCAAACCATACAGCGCTTACTAATTCCCATCATGCCCCGAGGTCAAATGTGCAGTTTGAACGTCCTAACCCAAACCGTTCAGAATTTATGACGATTTTATTTCACATAGTTCAACAATTGTCGCCTGTGGGAAGAATTGCTGCAGTATAGGTCAAAAGGTAACTGAAAGAAATACGCAATGAGACGAAGAGAAGTGACACTTTTATTCAAAGATATTACACTGAAATGACTGCGATTCGTACGGGCCCCTGGACATTCAAAAAAAAAAAAAAAATGGCTCTGAGAACTATGGGACTTAACTTCTGTGGTCATCAGTCCCCTAGAACTTAGAACTACTTAAACCTAACTAACCTAAGGACATCACACACATCCATGCCCGAGGCAGGATTCGAAACTGCGACCGTAGCAGTCCCGCGGTTCCGGACTGCGCGCCTAGAACCACTAGACCACCGCGGCCGGCGGACATTCCAAAAGAAGGGATTTCTTTCTTAATCAGGTGTGACCGCCACAGACAGCAGTGCACGTGGTTCCTTGGTGGCCACAAGGCTGGTCAGGGGTTCTGTGGTACCATTTCTCCACCAGCGCGACTCATAACTGCTGGATTGTAGCTGGTGGATGTGGAGGTGCTGAAATACGTTGCCCCAACGCATCCCACATGTGCTGCGCAGGTGAAAACGGGCAGCCCAGGCCATTCGCCGAATATGCTCTCGAACCAACAGTTCTTTCACCTGCGCTGTTCGAAGCGTTCACGCACTGCCATCCATAAAAATGAAATTATGACCGAACGCCCCCAGAAAAGACGAACATAATGATAATAATAATAATAATAGCAATAATGTGGAGAGTAAAATATGTAGGGAAAGACAAACCGGAATATATTCAAGAAATAATTGAGGACGTAAAGTGAAAGTGCTACTCTGAGATAGAGGTTAGCACATCAGAAGGATTCGTGACGGACTGAATCAAACCAGTCAAAAAATGACGAATAAAAAAAAGTGTACGATATCTGTCTGGAGTAACTTTTCAATGTGCAGTTATCGGTTATTTTTATAAATTATCTAGTTACTGTTTGTAAGGATACAGGACAGAAAATAAGCCACTCGCAAGAAACATCACTATAACACCGCGTGACACCAGCTCACTTCGGCAGAAAGGAGAGACCACTAGTTTTGTCAGGTATACCATATGTACTTGAAGATCTATAGAGATACCAAGTTGAGGAATTGGTGATTACTGTGTTTCGCGCCTGCCGGTGTGGCCGAGCGGTTTTAGGCGCTTCAGTCCGGAACCGCACGACTGCTGAGGTCGCAGGTTCGAATCCTGCCTCGGGCATGGATGTGTGTGATGTACGTAGGTTAGTTAGGTTTAAGTAGTTCTAAGTCTAGGGGACTGATGACCTCAGATGTTCCATAGTGTTCAGAGCCATTTGAACCATTTGAACTGTGTTTCGTACGTTGTTCCAAAAAGTCGCAGGAATTTTCTATGGAGTGTATGGAGTGAAGATCGAGTGATTTAGCGGGTCAGTCGAAGTGCGATACGGTGCTTGAGCGTTCGTCATACCAGGAACGTACGCATCTAACTCCATGAATACAGCTCTTGTCACCTTTCTAGTCCTGAATGTCCACAGCATACTCATCATGTAGATGATCAAGAAAAAGTGATACAGCTGAAATAAACATCCTACTTCATGTTCAAGCGAACCTGAATCAGTAGGGCCAGGTCCATGATACGATTACACCCGTAAAATGTCGCAGAAGCACCTTTGACCTGGACTACCCCCTTCACACACTAAAGCATAGACGCCCAATCTGTTCGACGACGCATTCGACGCCTTGTGTTATTTAAAAAGAGGCAAAATCGTGCCTTCTCGGACTATTAGACGCGTCCAGTTAGCTACTGCCCTGTTTCCTGTTTCCTGTTTCCTGTGAGCAATGGCATTTCGCGAGCTATCCGACTACATCCATCCATTGCATGCAGTTTCTTCGCAATGTTCGCTCGGAAACTGGTTGAGATGGACCTGCATTCACAAACGACAGCAATTCCCATCTGTTGTGAAACCGACTGCCTTTACAAGACCTGTCATGTAAAGTCAGCCTACAATTGTAGAACCATGGAACATATTTTGTGTTCAGATATAATTACCTTTCTAGACTCTGAGTAGCTCATCTGCAAAAACCAGCACGGTTTTAGGAACCAGATGTCATGCGAGACGCAGCTGGCCCTCTTTGTGCATGATATACAACAGGCTCTAGATACCGGCTCCCAGGTTGATGCCATATTCCTCGGCTTTCGAAAGGCGTTAGACTCAGTCCTGCACTGTTGCTTGCTCCAAAAAGTGCGCGCTTACGGTCTATCCGATGACGCATGCTGTTGGATAGGAAGTTTTCTAACAGACAGGGAGCAGTACGTCGTCCTGAATGGGGAGACTTCAACAGAAACAAGCGTAACAACATATGTGCCCCAGGGCAGCGTAATCCGCTGCTTTTTACTGTTTACGTAAATGATCTGGTTGATGGTATTGACAGCAACATTAGACTGTTTGCCGATGATGCTGTAGTCTACAGGAAAGTAGTATCACGTGAAAGTTGTGAACAAATCAATGAGGATTTGCAGAAAATAAATGTGTGGTGTAATGACTGGCAGTTATCTCTCAATATTAGCAAGTGTAACCTACTGCGTGCAACAAAGCGAAAATAACCATTAGTGTACGAGTACAAAATAAACGCCCAATTTTTGGAAGCGGTAACATCCGTCAAATATCTGGGTGTGTCTATTCGAAATGATCTCAAATGGAACGATCAGATTACACAAGTAACGGGTAAGACGAACTCTAGAATGCGGTTTATTGGTAGAATCCTGAAGCGATGCAGTCCTCCAACTAAGGAAATTGCTTACAATGCTTTAGTTCGTCCACTCTTGGAGTATTTTTCGTCTGTGTGGGACCCTTACCAATTGGGTCTGATTCAAGAGATTGAGAAGGTCCAAAGAAGAGCGGCAAGATTTGTGACTGGTAGATTCAACCATCGCGAGAGCGCTAAAAATCTCATAGAAAGTTTGAAGTGGGACACACTTGCAGACAGGCGACGCGCTAAACGGAAGGGGCTGCTCGCTACATTCCGGAATCCGATCTTTGCCGAAGATGTAGAACATATATTATTACAACCAACTTTCTTATCGCGCAGTGATCACCATTCAAAGACAAGGGAAATTAGAGCTCGTACTGAGGAGTTTTGACAGTCGTTTTTCCCTCGCGTGATCCGCGAGTGGAACAGTGGGGAGGGGGAATATGACTTTGACGCGATAGCGCCCTCCGCCACACACCGCTTGTTGGCTAGTGGAGTATATATGTAGACGTAGATCCTTCCAGTTATCGTTTCTCTTTTTTTGCCATCATTCTTCATACTCCGTGATAAATGACTGCAGGTGGTACACGTTCCTTGACGACACGTCGACCAGACAGCGTTTACATACCAACAAATTGGACAACTTCTTCTCTGTGTGTTCATGGGCGCATCCAAACACAATAACTCTCCTCTATTTCTGTCCTGTCCCAAGCCGACCCACTGTACAGCGCAGATTCCGTACAACCAACTGGCACATTACAAGGCCCCACAGTGCCATCACATACTCAGGTGTGGAGGGACACTTCGCCATCTGGTGCAATTTCTACAAAGCTCAAGGGTGACCAGTGTCCTCTCTTAAGGAGATGGTTACCACATAGTCTGGTGAGATTATTATCGATGATTCGTAACGAAGCTTACCACTTCGACATCGCCGTATGTCTGAAGTACAGAAAGAATTTTCTGTTAATATTTTATATACTTGCGGTCAAGGATAGACAGCTGGGTGCGTAGGCAAGATAGGTCACATCTAGTAGAAGACGTTTTCTCAAAAATGGTTCAAATGGCTCTGAGCACTATGGGACTTATCATCTGAGGTCATCAGTCCCCTAGAACTTAGAACTACTTAAACCTAACTAACCTATCACACACATCCATGCCCGAGGTAGGTTTCGAACCTGCGACCGTAGCAGTCTCGCGGTTAAGGACTGAAGCGCCTATAACCGCACGGCCACCGCGGCCGGCACATTTTTCTCGCCAGACGGCAAGGAGAACGGGGGTAATAGTGAAAATTTACTGATTACTATTGTAGGGATATCCGACGTCACATAAAAAAACCTTCTTCATTGTTTCGTATCACTGTCGATGATGATTGGTACATCGAGATGGCCGCATTACGAGCACAGTAAATTATGTCCCAGCACAGTCCCACTTTCGAAATCTTCCGTAACATAAACGGAACACAAAATCAGACAAATACTCACCACATTCAGTCACACTAGACAAATACACTGCCGGAAAAAAATTAGTGCAACCTTTAGAAGTTTCCAGTTCAGTAGAGATTTATTGTTGCAAGAGTGCATATGGAGTACATGGAATGATTACATTTTCAAAAAAATGGTTCAAATGGGTCTGAGCACTATAGGACTAAACATCTGAGGTCATCAGTCCCCTAGAACTTAGAATTACTTTAACATAACTAACCTAAGGACATGACACACATCCATGCCCGAGGCAGGATTCGAACCTGCGACCGTAGCGGTTTGGCGGTACTAGACTGAAGTGCCTAGAACCGCTCGGCCACACCGGCCAGCATTAAATTTTCAGATCAATAGCACAATCGGTACTGTGGTGCCAGGTATTTACCCATTCTGAAACGCCCAACGTGCTGGAGCCACCACGGGCGAAAATAAAGACGCTGACTAGCATGCAGCTGATCGTACAGATTGCGAATGCTGTCCTGGGATTCGTTACGCTACGCCTGCTCGACCGGTTCACGCAGTTCTGTAAAAGTTGTTGGCTGACGATCCGCACGAGACACTTCTCGCTCCGTCATTTTCCAAACACACTCGATAGAAGACAAATCTGGAGATCATGGTGGCCAGGGAAGTTGCTGCACGTCTTCCAGAGCACGTTGAATTTCACGGGCAGTGCTGGGTGAGTATAACACTGTTGGAATAACACATCAAATCCTGTCGCAAGAACTGCAAAAGAACTGGTCTAACAACATTCTGCACGTACCGAACAGTGGTTAGCGTTCCCTCCAGAAACACCAAAGGTGAAGAGAGCTGTAGCTCATCGCACCCCTGACCGTAAAGCCCTGGGGTGAGACCAGTGTATCTTAGACGAATGCACTCTGCGAGACAGCATTAATCTTGTCTGCTCGTACGCGCAAACGACCATCACTTACGTCCGGGCAGAATCTGCTTTCATCGTTGAAGACCACGGTACGCCGTTCCATCCTCCAAATGGTCCTCTGCCGGCACCAGTCCACCGGTGCACGGGGATACTGTGGCGTGAGTCGAAGGCATGCTAGAGGTGTGGTGCCCTTAGTCCTGCTGCTACACTACTGGCCATTAAAATTGCTACACCAAAAAAAAAAAAAAAAAAAAAAAAAAATGCAGATGATAAACGGGTATTCATTGGACAAATATATTATACTAGAACTGACATGTGATTACATTTTCATGCCATTTGGGTGCATAGATCCTGAGAAATCAGTACCCAGAACAACCACCTCTGGCCGTAATAACGGACTTGATACGCCTGGGCATTGAGTCAAACACAGCTTGGACGGCGTCTACAGGTACAGCTGCCCATGCAGCTTCAACACGATACCACAGTTCACCAAGAGTAGTGCTAGTGATAAGAGGCCGTTGGGTTCCCCCACGACGATCCGCATTACACTCTTGAGCCCACCGATTCCATATTCTGCCAACAGTCATTGCATCTCGACCAACGCGAGCAGCAATGTCGCGATACGATAAACCGCAATCGCGATAGGCTACAATCCGACCTTTATCAAAGTCGGAAACGTGATGGTACTCATTCCTCCTCCTTAGACGAGACATCACAACAACGTTTCACCAGGCAATGCCGCTCAACTGCTGTTTGTGTATGAGAAATCGGTTCGAAACTTTCCTCATGTCAGCACGTTGTAGGTGTCGCCACTGGCACCAACCTTGTGTGAATGCTCTGAAAAACTAATCATTTGCATACCACAGCATCTTCTTCCTGTCAGTTAAATTTCACTTCAAATGATTAGCTTTTCAGAGCGGTGGCGAAGCCTGCAACGTGCTGACATGAGGAAAGTTTCCAACCGATTTCTCATACACAAACAGCAGTTGACCGGCGTTGCCTGGTGAAACGTTGTTGTGATGCCTCGTCCAAAAAGGAGAAATGCGTACCATCACGTTTCCGACTTTGATAAAGGTCGGATTGTAGCCTATCACGATTGCCGTCTATCGTATCGCGACATTGCTGCTCGCGTTGGTCGAGATCCAATGACTGTTAGCAGAATATGGAATCGGTGGGTTCAAAAGTGTAATACGGAACGTCGTGCTGGATCCCAACGGCCTGTTATCACTAGCAGTCGAGGTGACAGGCATCTTATCTGCATGGCTGTAACGGATCCTGCAGCCATGTCTCGATCCCTGAGTCAACAGATGGGGACGTTTGCAAGACAACAACCATCTGCACGAACAGTTCGACGACGTTTGCAGTAGCATGGACTGTCAGCTCGGAGACCATGGCTGCGGTTACCCTTGACGCTGGATCGCAGACAGGAGCGCCTGCGATGGTGTACTCAACGACGAACCTGAGTGCACGAATGGCAAAGCGTCATTTTTTCGGATGAATCCATGTTCTGTTTACAGCATCATGATGGTCGCATCCGGGTTTGGCGACATCGCAGTGAACGCACATTGGAAGCGTGTATTCGTCATCGTCATACTGGTGTATCACCTGGCGTGATGGTATGGGGTGCCATAGGTTAAACGTCTCGGTCACCTCTCGTTCGCATTGACGGCACTTTGAACAGTGAACGTTACATTGCAGATGTGTTATGACCCGTGGTTCTACCCTTCATTCGATCCCTGCGAAGCCCTACATTTCAGCAGGATAATGCACGACCGCATGTTGCAGTTCCTGTACGGGCCTTTCTGGATACAGAAAATGTTCGACTGCTGCCCTGGAAAACACATTCTCCAGATCGCTCGCCAATTGAAAACGTCTGGTCAATGGTGGCCGAGCAACTGGCTCGTCACAATACGCCAGTCACTACTCATGATGAACTGTGGTATCGTGTTGAAGCTGCATGGGCAGCTGTACCTGTACACGCCATACAAGCTGTGTTTGACTCAATGTCCAGGCGTATCAAGGTCGTTATTAAGGCCAGAGGTGGTTGTTCTGGGTATTGATTTCTCAGGATCTATGCACCCAAACTGCGTGAAAATGTAATCACATGTCATTTCTAGTATAATACATTTGTCCAATGAATACCCGTTTATCATCTGCATTTCTTCTTGGTGTAGCAATTTTAATGGCCAGTAGTGTACAATTGGAATGAACTTGAAGGCAGCATTATTGAAAGAGAAGAGGAAGTAAATGAAAACGAGACGGGAGATATGATTTTGTGAAGGGAATTTTGATAGAGAACGAAATACCAAAGTTTAAAAAAGGCGTCTGGAGTAACTTTCTCTCAGAATTATTAAAGCCCTTGGGCGAGCCAGCGACAGCAAAATTGCTCCATTTGGAGTACAAGATACAGAGCCCGATTCAGCTTCATCTACCTATGTGTGTCTTATGCAACCTGCAACTCCTTCCAAAACCACGAGTGAAATTTTCATATTCTCTCGCTCGCTACGCATAAGCTATTAGTCCTACATAAGAGAAAATTTAATTTAGCTTCATTTTGCACTGGGACACGTTTTCGGTGGAGGGCCCAGTTTTCGAGTTATTCAAGAAAAAGGTGATTGAACGTCACTTTTGTACGTTTTCCTTGAGTAATTCGAAAACTATGGTCTCTAGCGGAAAAAGATATTACAGCAGAAAATTTAACAGCATTAGATTCCCCACACAAAGATATCGTTCATTTTTCGTAGGATTAATAGTTTGCACGTAGCAAGAGAGGGAATGTGAAAATCTTGCTTGTGGTATTTGAAGATTTCGCAGGTTGCATAGAACTCTTAGGTAAGGGGCAGCACTCTATATGAAACGGGCGAAATTCTCTCAGACTTCAGGAATGTGTAATAATTCCAATTTCAAAGCAGGTAGATGCTGACAGATATGAATATTACAGAACTTTTTCCGGTCATCAATCTTCTGAATGGTTTGATGGTTCCCACCACGAATTTCTGTCCTGTGCCAGCCTCTTCAGCTCAGATTAGCACTTCCACCCAATGTCCTCAACTTTTTGTTGATTATACCCCAATCTCTGCCTTCCCTTACAGTTTTTATTCTCTACAGCTCCTTCTAGTAGCGCGGTGCTATTCCTTTATGTCTTAATACATGTCTTCTTGTCTTGTCCCATCATCTTGTCAGTGTCTTACAAGTCTCTCTCCTTGCCGATTCTAAAGAGAGCTTCCTCAGTTCCTATCCGTCCACTTAAGTTTCAAACGCTGTAGCATCACACCTCAAACGCTTCGATTGTCTCATTTACCCATTTTCCCACAGTCCATGATTCACATCCATATAAGACTGTGCTACACGCGTACGTCCCCACAAATTCCTTCCTCAAATTGAGACCGATGTTTGACACTAGCCCTTTTCTTGTGGCTCGGAGTGTTCTCTTTGCCTGTGCTAGTCCGCTTTTTATGGCCCTCTTGTCTCGTACGTTGCGTGTTGATATGCTTCCAAGGTAGCAAAATTGCCTCACTTCGTCTACTTCGTGTCCCACAATTTTGATGTTCCGTTTGTCAGTAATCACATTTTTGCTACTCTGTGACACACTATGTGATCAAAAATATCCGGACACCCCCAAAAACATACATTTTTCATGTTAGGTGCATTGTACTGCCACCTACTGCCAGCTACTCCATATCAGCGACCTCAGTAGTCATTAGACGTTGTGAGAGAGCAGAATGGAGAGTTCAGCGGAACTCACGGACTTCGAACGTATTCAGGTGATTGGGTGTCACTTGTGTCATACATATGTACGCAGTGGGTATTAAAATCCATGGAGAAGAAATTAAAACTCTGAGGTTCGCCGATGACATTGTAATTCTGTCAAAGACAGCAAAGGACTTGGAAGAGCAGTTGAACGGAATGGACAGTGTCTTGAAACGAGGATATAAGATGAACATCAACAAAAGCGAAACGAGGATAATGGAATGTAGTCGAGTTAACTCGGGTGACGCTGAGGGAATTAGATTATGAAATGAAACACTTAAAGTAGTAAAGGAGTTTTGCTATTTGGGGAGCAAAATAACTCATGATGGTCGGTGAGGATACAAAATGTAGACTGGCAATGGCAAGGAAAGCGTTTCTGAAAAACAGAAATTTGTTAACATCGAGTATAGATTTAAGGGTCAGGAAGTCGTTTCTGAAAGTATTTGTATGGAGTATAGCCATGTATAGAAGTGAAACATGGACGATAAGTGGTTTGGACAAGAAGAGAATAGAAGCTTTCGAAATGTGGTGCTACAGAAGAATGCTGAAGATTAGATGGGTAGATCACGTAACTAATGAGGAGGTACTGAATAGAATTGGGCAGAAGAGGAGGTTGTGGCACAACTTGACTAGAAGAAGGGATCGGTTGGTAGCACATGTTCTGAGGCATTAAGGGATCACCAATTTAGTATTTTAGGGCAGCGTGGTGGGTAAAAATCGTAGAGAGAGACCAAGAGATGAATACACTAAGCAGATTCAGAAGGATGTAGCCTGCAGTACGTACTGGCAGATGAAGCAGCTTGCACAGGGTAGAGTAGCATGGAGAGCTGCATCAAACCAGTCTCAGGACTGAAGACCACAACAAAAACAAACACCCTTAGGTCTACTGTCCCAGAAGTGATAGTGAAATGGAAACGTGAAGGGACACGTACAGCACAAAAGTGTACAGGCCGACCTCGTCTGTTGACTGCCAGTCCGCCGACAGTTGAAGAGGGTCGTAATGTATAATAGGCAGACATCTATCCAGACCATCCCACAGGAATTCCAAACTGCATCAGGATCAAGTACTATGACAGTTAAGCGGTAGGTGAGAAAACTTTTATTTCATGGTCGAGCGGCTGCTCATAAGCCACACAACACGACGGGAAATGCCAAACGACGGTCCGCTTGGTGTACGGAACGTAAACATTGGAGGATTGAACAGTGGAAAAACGTTTTGTGGAGTGACAAATCACGGTACACAACGTGGCGATCCGATGGCAGGGTGTGGGTATAGCCAATGCACTGTAAACCTCATCTGGTAGCTTGTGTAGTGCCAACAGTAAAATTCGGAGGCGGTGGTGTTATGGTGCTGCCGTGTTTTTCATGGAGGGGTTTACACCCCTTGTTGTTTTGCGTGGCACTTTCACAGCACAGGCCTACATTGATGTTTTAAGCACCTTCTTACCTCTCACTGTTGAAGAGCAATTCGGGGATGGCGATTGCATCTTTCAACACGATCAAGCACCTGTTCATAATGCACGGCCTGTGGCGGAGTGGTTACAAGACAATAACATCCCTGTAATGGACTAGCCTGCACGGAATCCTGACCTGAACGCTGTAGAATACCTTTGGGATGTTTTGGAACGTCGACTTCATGCCAGGCCTCACCGACCGACATCGATACCTCTTCTCAGTGCAGCACTCCGTGAAGAATGGGCTCCCATTCCCCAAGAAACCTTCTAGCACAGGATTCAACATGCCTGCGAGAGTGGAAGGTGCCATCTAGGCTAAGGGTTGGCCAACACCATATTCAATTCCAGCTTTACCGATGGAGGATGCCACGAACTTGTAAGTTATTTTCAGCCAGTGTCCGAATATTTTTGATCAGATAAGAAAGTTATAGAAACGCCATCATATAACACTGCAAGCCGCTGTTTAACTTATTTTTCAATGAGCGACCGGTCTCGGTCATTTATTTATTTATTTTATTTACAAGTCAAGTTCCGTAGGACCAAATTGAGGAGCAAATCTCCAAGGTCATGGAACATGTCAGTACATGAAATTACAAGAAAAAGGTAATAACAGATAAAAATAAAATGTTTATGAACCCGCAAAAAAGTCAAGCCTTCTGTTTAAGTAAACGCAATCAACAATATAACAAGAATCAACTTAATTTTTCAAGGAACTCCTCGACAGAATAGAAGGAGTGACCCATGAGGAAACTCTTCAGTTTCCATATGAAAACGCGTGGATTACTGCTAAGACTTTTGAATTCGAGTGGTAGCTTATTGATAATGGATACGGCAGTACACTGCACACCTTTTTACACAATAGTTAAGAAAGTCCGATCGAAATGCAGGTTTGATTTCTGCCGAGTATTAACTGAGTGAAAGCTGCTTATTCTTGGGAATAAGCTGATATTGTTAACAAGAAATGACAGTAAGTAACATATATATTGAAAGGCCAATGTCAAAATACCCAGACTCATGAACAGGGGTCAACAAGAGGTTCGTGAACTTACATCACTTACTGCCTGAACCGCCCGTTTCTGATCCAAAAGTATCCTTTTAGTATGGAAAGAGTTACCTCAAAACGTAATACCATACGACATAAGCGAATGAAAATAAACAAAGTAGACTAATTTTCGTGTCGAAGTATCACTCACTTCAGATACCGTTCGAATAGTAAATATGGCAGCATTAAGTCTTTGAACAAGATCCTGAACGTGGGCTTCCCACGACAGTTTACTATCTATCTGAACACCTAGAAATTTGAATTGTTCAGTTTCTTTAATCATATGCCATTGTCAACCACATGTTGTCCAAGATACAGGAAAATTTCACAAGCTACGACATTGTCGCGAATAAAACAGTGACCCGTATATAGAATAAATTTCCTTTAATTTACGTCTGTGGTCACAAACGTTTTGTTCACAGATTTCCGGTTTATAAAACACAGATCTGAAGATGGTCATCGTAGACCGAAACCGGTAACCTGTGAACAAAATGTTTGTGACCATAGACGTAAATTAAACGAAATTTATAGGAAAATTTCAGCTGGAAAGGATGTTTGAAAATTGTGGCATAAATGCAAATGATACAGATTTTTCTTAACAGCAAGAGTTGCATATACATGTCAAAAAGACGTGTTATGAATTTAACATTTATAAATGATGTTTAGTGAGTTGAAGGTAGATGCATGGGATGTCAGTCACAGACAATCATCCAAGGAATACACTAAATAAAACAGCAAACGATCATGAACAACCATGAGCGTATAACATCGCTAACCTGCAGTTACAATCAATTAGTCCTCATGTCTAACACCACCCTTCCAATAATATACGGGAAACATTTCCATTTATTTTATTTTATTTTTTTTCAGTTCGAGTTGTTCATTCAAAATGGATTTTGGTTGCTTAACATAATGTGAAAAAATTTACATTTCCCCCCTTCTCTGCTTTATACATAATGTTGTGGCGTAGCAAGACATCCACGCCACGGAAGTAGCCGAGAGGCACGCGCTAAGCTCACGCAGATGGGCGTGAGGTCTGAAACAGGATACGTAATGAATGCTATAAAGAAAAGTACGTAGCTCCTGGAATACTTAACTTTAATCCATCCTTGTGGTACATCGTTCTTGATGAGACATGCTTCATACGATAACTATCAATTGCTATGGCGCCTTGCTAGGTCGTAGCCATTGACTTAGCTGAAGGCTATTCTATCTGCTCTGCAATTGAGCGAGGCTTCGTCAGTGTGCATCGCTAGCTACGTCGTCCGTACAACTGGGGCGAGTGCTAGTACGTCTCTCTAGACCTGCCGTGTGGTGGCGCTCGGTCTGCTATCACTGAAATTGGCGACACGCGGGTCCGACATGTACTAATGGACCGCGGCCGATTTAAAGCTACCACCTAGCAAGTGTGGTGTCTGGCGGTGACACCACACATAATAATAGCACTATTTTAAACTTTATGTACTACACGGTCTTCGTATCTAAAATACGTAGTGCTGCGACCCGATACAGGGTCGTCTTGTTATCAGAAGGTCGTGAGAAGAAGAGGGATGAGTTATCCTGTGGAGCACAGGGATGTTAATGAAACATTGCTCAGTTAAAAATCAATTATTGGCGAGAGTTTAATATCAGTCCGTCTTCGTCTCGGCGCTGCCTAGAGGCGAATGCGCTGAGTTCACGCTGCCTCAAAACGCGAGATGGGACGTCAGTGGGCGGAGAGGAACTTGCTGAGCTCAGGTCCTGGTACAGCCTGTGGTCAGCGCAGTGGCCCGTAGGAGGGAGCAGTGACCAGTGCACTGGCCGTGCATCTCCGCAGCCCATAATGGCTGTGGACGTCTGTCGGACCCTCACTGCTCAAGTAGAATGAAGCTGTGCTTAGGCTTGAACCCAGTATACTACATACCCTGTAGTCGGTTTTCGAGATGGCCTGAAGGCGGAAGATTCAGCACCAACAGGAAGAACGGCGAGAGTGGCAGGTCCAGCATGCAGCCGCTAAAGTGGTGTTTGTACCCCCCCAGTAACGGTGACTCAGGCACCCTGCGCTCAAGATGAACAGCTTGCCGACGGGCAGATCAGTTCTTCATCCACAGAAGATCGGTCCAGCCCCCATCCTCAGTCAGCCACCGATGTGATCAGCAGGACTACTTCTTACAGATCAGAAGACCCCTCCACAGCCGTACAGTGTGAACTTACTGCAGTTGACTGCAAGTGGTGGTAACTTGTTGACACTCGTTGAATTCATCAGATTATTCTGCAACTTATAAGAGCTGGTCTTTCAATAGGTATCTGTGATTCAGATGGAATGGTCTCATTCTCAAAATGAGCTTAAGGATGGTGGAGGTTCCCACTCCCCCCCCCCCCCCCCACCCGCCCCACACACACATTGTTGACTGAATGTATTCTCGTTTGAGACTGTCAGAGCTCTCGGCTGCTCTATTGTTTAACTTCAGGGATTCAGAACGCTCCTTTATGCGAAGTTTGCATCCTGAAAGTCGTTCTTATGACACCTCTAGGTGAAGGTATCACATTTAGCCTCGTTACATCAGGGCGTTCTGTCTACTCTGCACTGTTCTCAGAGCACAGAATCAGTTGTTCTTGGCTTCCCCGTCACGTAGTCTGATGAAAAGAGCTCCCAATTGGTTTGTACTTTGGGCCACCCATGTTGAAATTCAGTTACGACATCACTGCACAGCCGGTAGATGCACCCCACTTAGAGGCATCTCAGTAGGTTTATAACAAAATTATTTTCCTGCACTTACTTATCAATTTACTCGGAAACAGTGATAAATGTCGATGGATTTCTATTGTCAGCGTTACAATATTCTTTCTATTTTTGTTTGTAATATTTATCGCAATCGTTGCACTGGACTTCATGTTGCCCCATTGCCCATATATATATATATATATATATATATATATATATATATATATATATATATATATATATAACTGCTACCCCGCTTCCAACAATCGGGACTGAATTGTATTTTCAGTCCATAAACCTATTTTTATTCCTGTTTTACGAAATTTATAACTAATGTTCTCGGATTTTTGCCCAATGTACGATAAGACCACATTTTTTTGTCATTTATTAATGTTATTTCTTTGCACTTATTTCAGGATTCTATCTATTTCCCATGTCTGTGTATTTCAATGTATTCAGTTGTATTTGATTGTTCTTATTAGATAGTGGTATTGCTCGTATTTTTACTACAATATTAAGACATCCTTTCCATCTCAAACATTCCTGTCCGTGTGTACAGCAGCTTCTGGATAATGGTCTTTGGCAGATACCTGACGCATATCAAAGAGTAAACTGAACAGCAGTTTATGGTATTACATAATGTCATTTCTATACTTCTTTCTTCCGATTACTTTCATTCTATAACATGTGCACTTTAGACTGTTTATCCCATTCAAGAGGTCTTGCAATTCTTCCTCACTTTCAATGAGGACAGCAATGTCACGAGCAAATCTTATCACTGACTTTCTTTCATCCAGAATTTTAAACCCACACGTGAACCATTATCGTATTCCCTTAATTGCTGCTTTGATGTACAGATTGAACAGTAGGGCTGAAAGAGTACACCCCTCTCTTATATCCTTTCTAATTAGAACTGTTCGTTTTTGGTCTAGCATTCTTAGATTACATTAAGCTGCAAGCGCATTAACGCGCGATCGAAATAGGGAGTAATCCAGGCGGCTAGCTTCGGCGCCCGCTTGCTGCTTGTCGACGCGTCGCTCACTGCCGGTCGCCTGCAGAAAACGGACGTTGAGGAAGCAATCTGTTTGTGGTTTATTTATAGAAGGAGGCTTAGAAAAGTGAAATGCTCACATTGGGCACATCTATTTTGAACAGCAGTCTATATGCAAATTCACATTTCAAACTAAGAGACAACGAAAGCAAATTCTTCATTTACTTTAGAATGCATGTAAAACCGTTGCTTTAGTTTATTCGTGATGACATTTCAGCGGACCGTATTTCTGTCAGATACTGTGTCTTATCATAAGAGAAACTCAACGTTAAGGTTGGTTGGTTGATTTGGGGAAGGGAAGATGAGGGAAGGATGGGGAAGGAAGTCAGCTGTGTCCTTTCAAAGGAACAATCCCGGCATTTTCCTAAAGCAATTTAGAGAAATCACGGAAAACCTAGATCAGGATGGGCGAGCGCGAGTTGGAACCGTCGTCCTCCCGAATGCTAGTCAGTGCGCTAATCACTGGGCCACCTCGCTCGATAGTTTAAGGCAAATATATACTATGTTTATTTGCGTTTAATTACACTCAATAGTTACTTACGAATCGAGAGACAATTAAAGTCGCGGTTCATCGATGTATCTCGATTATTATCTGTAGCTGTGAGCAGGATAATATTACGTAGACCAGTAGTTGTCAGATGTGCAATTTAATGCTGGTGGAGGAACAGAAAAAGAAGGCAATATTCCGTCTTCTACGTCGTACTACGCTCATGCTTATAAATTAAGGAAAATACTGATACGTGGTGAAACAACGCTCTGGTGGGCGGTTTGCGGGTTTAAATCACCTCGGGGTACGACCATGCGGTCGTTGCACGGTGGCGCTGGCAGCATTCCACATACTCAGAGGTGTGTTGGTGCATGCCAGAGTACGGTGCAGCAAGTAAGTGTACAAACGTTTTCAAACTTGCTAATGGTGACTGTGTGTTGAATAGATCAAAGAACACATATTGATGACGTATATGGGGTAGAATACTAGGCCGACTAGGCGCTGGTCAAACACAGCAGGTCGTAACACGGGCCCTCCGTCTGCCACAAGGTGTGATCTCAAGATTATGGGAATGATTCCAGCAGACAGGAAACGTGTCCAGGCGCCACAGTACGGAACGCCCACACCACAAGAAGACCGATATCTCACCATCAGCGCCCGCAGACGGCCACGGAATACTGCAGTTAGCCTAGCTCGGGACCTTAGGACCGCAGCCACTGGAACAGTTGTCTCCAGACACACAGTCTACAGACGACTGAACAGACATGATTTAGCCGGCCGAGGTGGCCTAGCGGTTCTAGGCGCTACAGTCTGGAACCGCGCGACCACTACTGTCGCAGGTTCGAATCCTGCCTCGGTCATGGATGTGTGTGATGTCCTTAGGTTAGTTAGGATTAAGTAGTTCTAAGTTCTAGGGAACTGATGACCTCAGAAGTTAAGTTAGTGCTCAGAGCCAGACATGATTTATTCGCGCGGAGACCTGCAAGGTGCATTGCACTGAGCCCTGGTCACAGGAGAGCCCGTAAAGCCTGGTGTCAAGAACACAGTACATGGTCATTGGAACAGTGGTCCCAGTTTATTTTCACGGACGAGTCCAGGTATAGTCTGAACAGTGATTCTCGACGGGTTTTCATCTGGCGTGAACCAAGAACCACGTTAATGTTGTTGAAAGGGATCTGTATGGACGTCGTGGTTTGGTGGCGTGGGGAGGGATTATGATTGGTGCACGTACACCCCTGCATGTCTTTGACAGAGGAACTGTAACAGGTCAAGTGTATCTGGACGTCATTTTGCACCAGTATGTCCGCCTTTTCAGGGGTGCGGTAGGTCCTACCTTCCTCTTGATGGATGATAACGCACGACCCCACCGAGCTGCCATCGTGGAGGAGTACCCTGAAACAGAAGATATCAGGCGAATGGAGTGGCCTGCCTGTTCTCCAGACCTAAACCCCATCGAGCACATCTGGGATGCTCTCTGTCGACGTATCACTGCACGTTTTCAAACCCCTACGACACTTCAGGAGTTCCGATAGGCACTGGTGCAAGACTGGGAGGCTATAGCCCAGCAGCTACTCGACCACCTGATCCAGAGTATGCCAACCCGTTGTGCGGCCTCTGCACGTGTGCATGGTGATCATATCCCATATTGATGGCGGGGTACTTGCGCAGGGAACAGTGGCGTTTTGTAGCATATGTGTTTCGGGACGGTTTTTCTCAACTTATCACCAATACCGTGGACTAACAGATCTGTCTCGTGTGTGTTCTCTATGTGCCTATGCTATTAGCGCCAGTTTCGTGCAGTGCCTCGTTGTGTGGCACCACATTCTGCAATTATCCTTAATTTATGAGCATGAGTATATTATAGTGTATTCATCCACGAGGGCGTGCTGCCAAGTAATGCTTCGGAATTTTTTCTCCTTTCTCAATATTAATTGTCATACGTATTACTCGCTCGACTTTCCCGCTTTGATGACGCAAGTTGCAATCCTCTGTTGCGGGAGGACTCAGAAGCCTAGCGTGTAGTGTGACGGCGTGTAACGTAACTATGTCGGTGCGTGAGAAACAGCGTGGAATTATCCGGTTTCGAATTCGAAGAGTTCGTCCACACATAGACCACTCTCTCCTTCAGCAGGACAGTACCAGACCACACACGACCGCAGCGTCTTCAACGATCCGACGCCTTGGGTTGACTGTCATCGGTCATCCTCCATACAGTCCCGACTTGGCCCCATCCGATTTTATTTCTTACCAAAATGTAACACTTTCGAGGACTTCATTTTGACAGTGGTGAACCGGCGCAACCAGAGGAGAGGTTGTGACTCCGTCAACAAAGTCAAACGTTCTGCAGTGGCGGTATCAACAAAGCTGGTCTCTCGTTGGGAGAAAAGCGTTGATCGTTAGGGCGACTATGTTGAGAAATAAATATGAAGACATGAAAACTAAGGCTGTAGAATGTTAATAAAGTTTGTTTTATTTAAAAAAGCTTTAAGCGTTTTTCACAAAAAGATTCGGAAGCACTACTTTTCACCACTCCCTCGTATTTCAGCTTGGAGTCGCTTGTGTTCGGGCATTTTCTTTATTTCATTCACGAAGAACAAACGACATTTTCCATCTCATGCCTCCGCTTTTTGATTCTCTAGTTTAAAAAACTAATATATCCATGTGTCAGTCCTTTTTCTAAGGTCTCAATAAATTTATCATAAATGTCATAAATTCCTTTTTCTTACCTTTAGAGCGGCAGAGAAGGTCTTGGTGTTTGATCAGTATTGGCATGTGCACTATTATTACCTTCAGTATCACTCTCAACTTTGTCAGCGTTGTGCGTCTCACTATTGAAGTACCTATGGCGCTCTATTTCTGCTACAATGCCCCTTAAAACCCGCAGTCTTCTGAAGCAAAAGTGGCAGTTTTGTGTAACACCTTTTTTTTAACCTTCCTGTAATGACGATATCAGTTAATGGAGGCACCAATAACACTTGAGATGCCACAGTTCGAATACATTAGACATTTGTGATGGAGATTCGGTGGGTCATTAAGGAGCCGATAAACACATCTTCAAATGAGGGTGAGAAAACATTGTAAATATATTTGTTGCTCAGTATTAACATGACTTTATGTCTGTATGCGAACCACGTGACGGCGGTAGGAAAGCGACAGCTGATGGTGTGGTAGATCTTTAGTATCTTCTCGAAAGTGTAGATTTCATTTTAATTGTCGTCTCCAAGAGTTTCAATAGTTATGGTAGAAATAACACCTTAACCTCATTAATTTAAATGTAAGACAAATTAAAGGTATCTGTCATGTCACTGCTGATATTTTCCTTTGTATAAACATTTACTGCTGCAGTTAACTGGTACAAACGCAGAACTTTATAAAAAAAAATTAATGATAATCAAACAGTAGCAGCGGGCCTAATACTAACATATACAGTTATTAAAAATTTAAAAATGACAACTCAAAGCACCGACTCTTGCTAAAAAGATAACCTTACTTTCATTTAGGTTTATAATAAAGATAAGAGAACTTCCGTGTTTTGCAACTGAAATTTAATCTTGAATATCGGGCATGTGTCACCTATTCATGTTAGGCATCTTGAATGTTCTATAATACACTTTAAATTATTTTATTATACATAATTTGAAGTGAGATTTGTAGTTATTCTTTTGCAGTATGTTTAGATCTACCTATTTCTATTTACAACTATATGTTTGTGTTTTTTACTTACATTCCCACACAGCCCACAAAGGACAAAAAATGGCTGTACGGACAGGACACAAAAATAAATGTAATCAAAAAACAGAAACATAATTATAAACAGAAATAACTGGATCCAAACAAACTGCAAAAGAACCAGTGCAAATCTCACATCAAAAGACGTATAATTAAATGATTTTTTATGTATTATAGACCACTGAAGACGCCTAACACAAAAAAGGTGAAACATGTCTGGCGCTCAAAAATAAATTTCGCTTGCAAAAGAAGCAAATTTTCTTACGTTTATCATAAAACATAATTGAGTTTAGTTATTAACGACTGAGGAAAATGGCTGCAAATATTAACAACATGAACAAATTCATTAACTTTGATCAAATGGCTTAATATTGGTCAGCAAACACAAACTTCGATGGTTGGTGGCCTGCCCTTATCACGTTTATGTCGCATTTCTATATACTGCGTACTATGACTGTCTCACCAATAACAAAAACGCATTTATAATTTTAATAATGCTGAAGGATCGCAAACACTATGAATAAACTATTGTTCCGTAATCTCTCTGTGTCCTCTTTTCCTTTAGTTTCATTCGTAGCGCCTTACGTATCTGCTGTGAAGAATACCCATTGGCTTCAAAAACTCTCTTTAAGTGCAGGAGCTCGTCGTGCAGACTGCTCTTGTCAGCAGTGGTGCGTGAACCGTGAACTAAGGTTCTGAGGACACTCATCGTCTGTGAAGGATGGTGGCAGCTGTTTACACGTTAATATAAATCTGTGTGCGTCTGGTTACAATATACGTACTGTATGTCCCAATGTGCCAGCATATCTGCGTTGTACCAAAGCATCAAAAACTGAAAGGCATCCCTCATTTTCAGTTTACATTGTCAACTGAACTTGTGATTGGATGCAATTCAGATGGTTTAAAAATTCTTGTAATTTGCTTCTACCATGGGTCTACATTACAAACGTATCACCAACATACCTCCATAATACTGTGGACTTTAACATAGCTCACAGACCACAGGTGGCAGCACTAACAGTGGAATATACACTATGTGATCAAAAGTATCCGGACACCTGGCTGAAAATGACTTACAAGTTCGTATCGCTCTCCATCAGTATTGCTGGAATATGGTGTTGGTCCACCCTTAGCCTTGATTATAGCTTTCACTCTCGCAGGCACACGTTCAGTAAGGTCCTGAGAGGTTCCTTGGGAAATGGCAGCCCATTCTTCACGGAGCGCTGCACTGGGGAGAGGTATCGATGTCTGTCAGTGAGGCCTGGCACGAAGTCGACGTTCCAAAATATCCCAAAGATGTTCTATAGGATTCAGGTCAGGACTCTGTGCAGGCCAGTCCATTACAGGGATGTTATTGTCGTGCAACCATTCCGCCACAGGCCGTGCTTTATGAATAGGTGTTCGATGGTGTTGAAATGCGATCGCCATCGCCGAATTGCTCTTCAACAGTGGGAACCAAGAAGGTGCTTAAAACATCAGCGTAGGGCTATCCTGTGATAGTGCCACGTAAAACAACTAGGGGTGCAAGCCCTCTCAATGAGAAACATGAGCACACCATAACACCACCCCCTCCGGATTTTTGGCCGAGCGGTTCTAGGTGCTTCAGTCTGGAACCGCGCGACCGCTACAGTCGCATGTTCGAACCCTGCCTCGGGCATGGATGTGTGTGATGTCCTTAGGTTAGTTAGGTTTAAGTAGTTCTAAGTTCTAGGGGACTGATGACCTCCGATGTTGTCCCATACTATTCAGAGCCATTTGAACCATCTGAACCTCCGAATTTTACTGTTGACACTACATAAGCTGGCAGATGACGTTTACCGGGCATTCGCCATACTCACTCCCTGCCATCGGATCGCCACATTGTGCACCGTGATTCGCCACTCCACACAACGTTTTCCCACTGTTCATTCGTCCAATGTTTACGCTCCTGACACCGAGCGAGGAGTCGTTTGGCATTTACCAGCATGATGTGTGGCTTGTGAGCAGCCGCTCGACCATGAAATCCAAGTTTTCTCACCTCCCGCCTAACTGTCATATTACTTGCAGTGTATCCTGATGCAGATTGAAATTCCTGTGTGATGCCCTGGATATTTCTGCCTATTACACATTACGACCCTCTTCAACTGTAGGCGGACTCTGTCAGTCAACAGACGAGGTCGACCTATACGCTTTTGTGCTGTAGGTGTCCCTTCACCTTTCCACTTCACTATCACATCGGAAACAGTGACCTAGAGATGTTGAGGAATGTGGAAATCTCACGTACAGACGTATGACACAAGTGACACTCCATCACCTGATCACGTTCGAAGTCAGTGAGTTCCGCGGAGCGCCCCATTCTGCTCTCCCGCAATGTCTAATGACTACTGAGGACGCTGATATGGAGTGCGGGGCAGTAGGTGGCAGCACAACGCTCCTAATATGAAAAACGTATGTTTTTTGGGGGTATACGGATACTTTTGATCAGATAGTGTATATAAAGCGTGTCGGCAGGATGCGGCAACAGTCGTCGCAATGCACAAATGGAGCGACTTACCTAGTGTCCTAAAGGGCATGATCATTGGCTTTCGTCCGCAGCTCGTGGTCGTGCGGTAGCGTTCTCGCTTCCCACGCCCGGGTTCCCGGGTTCGATTCCCGGCGGGGTCAGTGATTTTCTCTGCCTCGTGATGACTGGGTGTTGTGTGATGTCCTTAGGTTTAATTAGTTCTAAGTTCTAGGGGACTGATGACCATAGATGTTAAGTCCCATAGTGCTCAGAGCCATTTGAACCATCATTGGCTTTCGGGCGAAGGGTGGAAGCATTTCCGAAGCGGCTAAGTTTGTAACCTGTTCTGACAACGCCGAGGTTGAAGTGTACCGTGCTTGGCAAAATGGCACTATCCAAAACCGTCGCCGAGGCAACAGTGGTGTACCAAGGGTCATAGATGACGGGGCTGAACGATGGCTGCGGACATGTGTACGGGTGGTCAGACGTGCAACTGGCTGAGCAACTAACCGCCCAGATAAATCAAGGGGCGACGAACAGTGTCCCCTCAATTACAGTTCAGCGAACGTTGCTGCGTATGGACTTCTGCAGCATCAGGACAGCTACTGTGTGGCAACAGGTGGCCTTTTACGATGAATCACGTTTTTTGCTCCATCGGACAGATGGATGTTAGCGTGTAAGGCGTGAGACGTCTGAATGCAAATACCGAGTAACAATCGTCAGAAGGACCTTTTTTTCATGACAAAACATAATTCAAGTTATTATTAGCAACTGAGGAAAATGGCCGCAAACAATACAAGCTTATTTATTAACTTTGACCAAATTGCATAACATTGGTCAGCAAACACAAACTTCAACGGTTCGTTGCCTGCCCTTACCACGTTTATGTTGCGATTCTATATACTGCGCTGTAAGGTTGTCCCACCAGTAAGAAAAACGCATTTGTAATTTTAATAATGCTGAAGATTTGCAAACACTATGAAGAAACTATTGCTGTCATTCACTCTATTGTTCCGTGACCGTGAAATAAATTGTATAGTAAGAAGATAAACAGAGACTTCTGTAGCACCAAATGAATTTCTCGAAGCCATCTTGAAACTTCCCCTTAGAAAAATTAAGAATGACTGTGCTGGTAAACCTCATACGTTATTTGATTTTCATACAGCTGAGCAAAACTGAACGTACTCAGACATTTCTCTCTTTACTTATTATGGTCGTCACTAAACTGACACACAATATTTTTAGCGCAACGCAATCTGACTTTCAATAATCCCAACAAAAGAATGGCCTTAACAATAACCTATACCTTTCATGAACCACTCACCACACAAAAATCTTCGTTACTCGAACTACTGCAAGTCATCATGATGTCATGAACTGATATATATATATATATATATATATATATATATATATATATATATATATATATATATATATATATATATATATATATATATATAAAAATCAGTTCATGACATCCAGTCTTACAAATTTCCTTTTTCTGAAGGACATACGTCCAGATCGTCCGCTCTCAAAACTCTGGCATCTCTCTCCCCACATCCACCACTGCTGGCGGCTCATCTCCAACTGCGCAACGCTACGTGCTGTTCACATCCAACTGCCCAACACTACAATAGCAAAAATTCCAGCAATACAAACCAACCATACACTGCACACAGCACAGTCAGTGATTTTCATACAGACCGCTACGTGGCGTTACCAACATAAAAACCTAAACAGCCTACTTAAATAGCCCCCATGTTCCCCAAAAAAATTTTGCAAATTGCTTTGGGCAATGGCCACTATTTATTTGCTAAAATTTTTTATATTGACGATAACAAATATATCAAATGCACACACTTATCGATACAATGTCGGTCAAGAGCAAACATTTTCTCGCAGTCCATAAAGACAGCCCTGATCATTCATCACAGTATTAATTGCAGTTTTCGTTCTCAAAGTCTGAGCAGTAAAAGAAAATGCACGCGAAGTAGTGGATTTCCATGCAGTCTTGAAGAAGTGGTGTTGTCCTTCCAACGGCACACAGCACAGTCAGTGATTTTCGTACAGAGCGCTACGTGGCGTTACCAACATAAAAACCTAAACAGCCTACTTACAATCTGTTCACTAACAGATAATAACTTTCTTATTTTTCCATAACGACACAAGAACTAAATTTCGTCTGCAAGGAACATTCCGAAGTTTTATTTGCTGCTACACCCGTCTCTGTCGTAGCCTAATCTACACTGATCTATCCAGTTGGTAGTGGGTAAAATAGTGGGTCCCAGCGTTCTTCCCTTTACTTTCCCAGAGGTGTTTGTTAAAATTTGTGACTCAAATGATATCCAATACAAGATGAAATATTGTGCAAGAACCAGGCCACCCGCACCAAGAGAAATGATGTGGAACAACACAGTGCGATATCGATAGTATCTCCGAGCACCATACCACGCACGCCGCAAACAGCTGTGCGGGAGACGGCACTTTGGAACCTCCTTCCATCGTGCAGCGGTGAACTCGCTGTCTACCGCTCACTGTCCCCCGTCTGGTGGCGCCAGACGTACACGCCACCGGAGAACAGGGAATTGACATGACCTCACTGCACGCAGCTCTAATTGCCCGGCGCATCTTTTTAACCAGCAGCAATTTAGAGCTCGGCCCAGATCAAGTGCATCCATAGACTTATGAACGATAGTGTGCAAAACTGCAGTGAGGAACTATACATCGATGTAGCACGATGTTACTAGGTGTTATTAATATTCAGCGTCTTATACGAAAGTGTCAACATAACACTATATGTTACAATCAAGGACATTTGAATATAGCTCAACACCACTGAGGAACCTGCAATGTTCAGAGTTATGTTGTTTATTAAGAGTACGTGTGAATAAACTTAGTAATGAGCTACCTTTTTGTAGATCTCTGCTTGCATACAACCGCCACCTCCTGTGCCGACACAAAAGACATATACTGGGGGCGAGGACTGTTTTTTTTTTTTCTTTTTTTTTTTTTTTCAACTGAGGACGAGTCTGGCGCTCATGTGGCAATATCCGAACTCAGTACCCTTTTTCGTTACTCTTGTGCGGAGATGCGAGGGGCGTTCAATAAATAACGCAATACTTTTTTTTTTCCCCAGGCCAATTTCGGTTGGACGTCGTCAAATATTCCCGCTTCATCACCTGCAGTTTCATAATGTTCCGTTAGGTGGTGACGCTATATGTAGCCTCTGTTGTGGAGGTGCGTTCCAGGCATTGAGTTTCTTTTGGCCGGAATCCAGATAATCGCAGATATTCACAGGCGCCTCCAAAATGTCTACGGAGGGCTCGCAGTAAACAAAAGCACGATGAGTTGCTGGGTGAGGTGCTGTTATCATCTCAAAACGGTCGCGCAAACCTGTCCACCTTCCAACCCTTACGGCTCGGATCCCGAACATTTCGCCTTCCACCTGTTTCAGTCAATGAAGGATGAACTCCGTGGGAAGTAGTACATGGATGATGGGAAGGTTTTGATGTTGGAGACGTTGGTCCGACGTCGACCAGTACAATGCAACCATATGGGACTACAGGCCCTCCCAGTAAGATGGCGTAAGGTCATCGCATTGCTCGGAGAAAAAATAGGGTTTTAGAGACAAAAGAGTGGAGAATAATATGGTGAATTGGAATCCTGATTAAAGCCAACCTGCCTACAGAAAAAAAGTGTTGCATTACTCACAGCACGCCTCTCATAGCCAACTATATTCCAACTGTTCAAATGGTTCAAATGGCTCTGAGCACTATGGGACTTCTGAGGTCATCAGTCCCCTAGAACTTAGAACTACTTAAACCTAACTAACCTAAGGACATCACACATATCCAATCCCGAGGCAGGATTAGAACCTGCGACCGTAGCGGTCTCGCGACTCCAGATAGAAGCGCCTAGAACCGCTCGGCCACTCTGGCCAGCTATTCCAACTGTCTTCAACTTGTGTTTGCAGTGACGATTTCTGGATACCAATCCCTCACTAAATTTATTCAGTTTCAGAGTCAAAAAATTATCTCCTTGCTCACTAATATTGGGATATTGATGATGCACACCAAACTCAGCGAACTACAACGACTAAAGCACGGAATGTCAGTGGCCGCTCTAATGATGCACGACATGAAGAATGGGCAGAGAACCTTCAGAAACCCTAGCAGCACTTTCATGCCCACAATATGAAGTGCGACAATAGAGTAATGAGACTGACTTTCTTTCCAAGATGTGGCAACCCTGCAGGCTTGTGCAGGCATAATATCTTTGACCTTGGTCTATAAGCTGCTTCTAGTGCAAGCGGCACATCGATGTAACTGCTCAGTCATTAGTTGTGCTGCGATAAGTTAACATGTGTTTGTGTCTCTCATCACGGAAACAGTACTGCATAATATTGCACAACGGTATGCCATTTCTTTTTGTGTTAAATTGGGTGAAAACGCGACGACAACTTACAGTGAGATTCAGAAGGCTTGGTGTGGCCGAGCGGTTCTAGGCGCTTCAGTCTGGAACCGCGCGACCACTACGGTCGCGGGTTCGAGTCCTGCCTTGGGCCTGGATGTGTGTGATGTCCTTAGGTTAGTTAGGTTTAAGTAGTTCTGAGTTCTAGGGGACTGATGACCTCAGATGTTAAGTCCCATAGTGCTCAGAGCCATTTGAACCTTTTTTTTTTCAGAAGGCTTTTGGAGAGGTGGATATGTCAAGAGCTCAAGTTTGTCTATGGCATAAAATGTTAGTGAAGGCAGAACGAATGTTGAAGATGAAGACTGCAGTGGACGACCTCAACCTCACGGGCGGATGTCAACTTGGCCAGGGTGCATGAACTCGTTTGATCTGAACGAAGATGATCCATGAAAATTATTGCAGAAGAACTAAACATCAATCGAGAAACGGTTCGTCTAATAATAACTGAAGATCTCGGTATGAGAAAGATTTGTGCAAAAATGGCCCCAAACATCTCATACCACAACAGTGAGAAACACGGAAAAATGTGACAGCCGATGTGTTAGAGCAAACGGAAATCAACCCAGAATTATTGAGCCGTGTTATCACTGGTAATGAAAGGTGTTTTTTTTTCTGTACGATCCAGAGACAAACCGCCAAAGTTCGCAATGTTACTCAAAGTCAAAAGTGAAATGCATGCTTGTGTGCTTCTTTGATTCCTAGGGAATTGTTCATAAAGATTGGGTACCTCCTGGACAAACAGTTAGCCAATATTACTACAAAGAAATTTTAGAAATACTTCGTAAAAGAGTTCTTCGTGTCCATGCAACATTGCTGATAATTTGATTCTGCATCACGATAATGCGCCATCCCATACTGCTCTATCAGTACATCAATTTTTAACCTCAAAACAAATATCAGTACTACCACATCCACCTTATTCATCTGATATCGCTCTGTGCGACTTTTTTCTATTTCCATGAGTCAAAACGGCGGTCAAGGGACACCATTTTCAAACAACACAAGATGTCCAATAACCTGTGACGAGGGTCTTGGAGGATATTACAGAAGATGAGTTCCAGAAATGTTACCATCAATGGCAGAAGCGCTGGAAAAAGAGTGTGAAATCAGAAGGGAACTACTTTGAAGGAGACAACACTAAACTTGACTAAAACGCTAAGCAACACTTTTTTTCACATCAGTCTCATTACTTTATTGTCGCACCTCATATATCCAGTTGTAACACAGTGACTTCTTCAAGCACGTAATGCGCATGGCGAGGCCACAGCGGTCTATCCACCGCTCCCAGCGACAAAGGAAGCGAGAATAATAAAATTAATCCATTAAGTCTGAACAAAGATTCGAACTCACAATAAAATTCTGAGTAAACTTATACCAAACGAAGACTGGTCGGTCAATTAATTAACAAGTCGTTAATCTTAATTAGTCTGTTATTACTACAGGGTGGAGCAGAGGGAACGGATGTTTTTTGAACCGCTAGTACGCGGCGACGACAGAGGGGGTATTGACCTAGAATGAATGTTGGCAGACTGCCCATACAGTGCAGTTTCAGTCATGATGGAGCATTGGAGCGTACAGCTTCATGTGTTCGTTGTCGAGCAGTACTTTAGAAACAATGATTCCGTAGTCACAGTGCAACGTTTTTCCCGTCAAAATTTTAGAACTGGACGTCGAGATGCAGTGCTGATCAAAATACTGTACTTCGATGGGTTGCAGCGTTTAGAAGTACTGGATCTGTGATGAAAAAGAAACCTCCTGGTCTTCGTTGTTCAGTTCGTACTCCGGAAAATGTAGACCGAGTGAGAACGGCAGTTGTTGCTAGTCCGAAACGATCGGGCCCGCATCTCGTGGTCGTGTGGTTGCGTTCTCGCTTCCCACGCCCGGGTTCCCGGGTTCGATTCCCGGCGGGGTCAGGGATTTTCTCTGCCTCGTGATGGCTGGATGTTGTGTGCTGTCCTTAGGTTAGTTAGGTTTAAGTAGTTCTAAGTTCTAGGGGACTGATGACCATAGATGTTAAGTCCCATAGTGCTCAGAGCCATTTTTTTTTTTTTTTTTTGAAACGATCGGCTAGACGACAGGCTGTAGCGCTGGGTACGTCACGTCGTTCGCTTCACCGCATCTCACATCATGATGTTAAGTTTCAACCGTACAAGATGATGCTCGTCCATCAGCTTAGTGAAGGGGATTTTGTGCAGCGCAGAGAGTTTTGCCGCGTAATGGACGAAATTTTTACGGAAGATGCAGATGCTATAGTCTTCATGAGTGATGAAGCACATTTTCATGTAGACAGTTACGTCAGTGTTCAAAATTGTCGGTATTGGGCGCCGGAGAACCCAAATGAATTACACCAAAGACCTCACCACAGTTTAAAAGTAACAGTGTGGTGCTGCATTTCAAAAATGGCTCTGAGCACTGTGGGACTTAACTGCTCAGGTCATAAGTCCCCTAGAACTTAGAACTACTTAAACCTAACTTACCTAAGGACATCACACACATGCATGCCCGAGGCAGGATTCGAAACTGCGACCGTAGCGGTTGTGCGGTACCAGACTGTAGCGCCTAGAACCGCTCGGCCACTCCGGCCGGCACTGCATTTCAAGGATGGGAATTGTTGGACCCTATCTTTTTGAAGAGGAAGGAACTGTAGTTGCTGTGACATCAGCACGCTACGATAAAATGTTAAACAACTTTCTTCGTCCAGAACTTGAAAGGCGTCAAGTGAACATGAGAGAAATATGGTTTCAGCAGGACGGCGCCACAGCTCACACGGCGAGAGCATCCATTGAAGTGGTTCGACAAATGTTCGCACGACATGTTATTTCGAGAGATGGTGATGTTTACTGGACCCCTCGCTCACCCGATTTGTCGATATGCGACTTCTTTTTGCGGGGATATCAAAAGTCTACATGAACAAGCCTTGCACAATCGATGACCTGAAGAATTCCATTCGTCAGGAAATTGAAGCCGTGCCGAATGAAACGTTGGAGAGAAGCATGCGTAACTTTCGGAAGAGGATCCAAATTTGTATACAGCAAGAAGGATGTCATCTCCAAGACATTATTTTTCGAACCTAAATAAAGTACTTGTATTTAAAAACTGCAGTAAAAATCTATCACTTAATGCTTGTTTTTATTATTTTTATTAAACCGTGTACCAGTCATTCAATAGTGAAAAACATGAGTTTCCTCTGCTCCACCCTGTACTAAACTAATTTTCCCAGGGCTGCAGACTACCAACGTACTGTCTACAAGAGCGTCATAGGTTGAATAATTTTGGCATTCCCCCTAAATTTAACACAGAAATCGCTCAAAATGGCGAATTCTAGCTTGGTTCGATTGCCGTTATTTCAAACCGTCGTTGAAGTCTCCCGCGTTCTGGGAATCCGCGCCACTTCGGACCACCCAACTTGAAGGCAATGAACTCGGCCTCTCCAGTCTGCCAGAACAGCAGGAACGGTTGCACGTTCAGTTTCTGTTAGGTTGTCTCGAAGGACCTTTTCGTTTACCTCGCAGGTGTACTGTGGCTGGTCTACCGAGTCTTTAAATAATCCGGAGAGCAGCTCTCCACACCACTCAGCTGTGGTCACTAAAGATGTCGACATAGTGAGGTTCACAGCACTGCAGTTACCGCCATTTTGTGGCAAGTGTTGTGTGGTGTCACCGCCAGACACCACACTTGCTAGGTGGTAGTTTTAAATCGGCCGCGGTCCATTAGTACATGTCGGACCCGCGTGTCGCCACTGTGTGATCGCAGACCGAGCGCCACCACAAGGCAGGTCTCGAGATACGGACTAGCACTCGCCCCAGTTGTACGGACGACGTAGCTAGCGATGCACACTGACGAAGCCTCGCTCATTTGCAGAGCAGATAGATAGAATAGCCTTCAGCTAAGTCAATGGCTACGACCTAGCAAGGCGCCATTAGTAACATTGCATGTATCTAAAGAGTCTCACTTGTATCGCCACAATCTCCAGATGTACCAAAAGGATGGATTAAAGTTAAGTATTCCAGAAGCTACGTACTTTTCTTTATAGCATTCATTACTTATCCTGTTTCAGACCTCACGCCCATCTGCGTGAGCTTAGCGCGTGCCTTTCGGCTTCCTCTCATTGTGTCTAGGCTGTCTTGTCTAGACACAACATGTTGTCTTGCACTGCCTTGGGAGCAGACTTGTCTTAGCCATCCGCTGGTTGCTCGTGACGTTTAGAATTACGAAGCACACTGCAACTACTATTGTTGCGTCTGTGCTGTCGTTACATGTGCACCGCGAGATACCGATGCTGCAATTCGACGTGCAGCGTGGTACGCTCTATTGTCGGACACTGTTACTGTGACCACATTCTTGACTCATTGCTAGCTTCTTTGTTCCACTTTGCGTTCTCTCTAGGATCTGGTATTTATACCGAAGTCATTATTGTTTATGTGAACTTTTGGTCATTGGATTTGTTCTACAGCAAGTCCTTCGTTGCTCGAGGGGCAGCTTTACTGTAAGTAATGCATTAGGAAAGTTATGGTTACGCTCATTCACGCGTCAATTTCTGAACAGATGCATTACCAGACGCTGCTGACTTTCATTGGTCTGTAGCTTCCCCGCTGCCCCGTTACTCAGTTCTTAACAAGACGGTGAAACTCCTGCTGTAAGAAACAAAGTCCGACACAAGGGACAAAAGATCAGCAGGTGAGTGATCTACTAGCGAAAATTGATAGTTGCTACATTTAGTTCAGACTCTTAAGAGGAAAGACGACAGAGACCCCAACTATAGCTGCAGGTATTCATCCCATCATCCAGCACACACGCTACACGCCAAGTGAACCACGACACTCTTCCTTTCCTTCGTGGGTAGGTGTGTAAATTTTCAGATAGTGTAGGAAGCTGTGGGAGTCCCCAGCACTATCCTGTGCAGACAGTATTCGAGCCTTAGACGACTACTTCGAAGTACAGGGAGGTTTTAGAAAGGGTAGATCATGTTCGGAACAAATACTAAACCTCAAAAACATTATGGCATACCAAAAATCAAGGGCAAAGACATACGTAATCTCCTTCATTGATTTCAAAAAAGCATATGATTCGATTGATAGAGAATCTCTATTATCAGTCCTGGAAGAAATGGGTTTGGATAAGAAAACAACTAATATTATAAAAGCTACCCTTACAAATACATTTTCGAAAGTTACATTTATGGACGAATTATCGGAACCCTTTGAAATAAAAACGGGAGTGCGACAGGGGGATGGGCTCTCACCGTTGCTGTTCAATTGTGCTCTTGAGAAAGTAGTCATAGAATGGAACACAAATATTAAGAGTGGTATAAGACTGGGTCGCAAAAAGAAGAACCTTAAAGTAAATTGCATTGCTTTTGCAGATGATATGGCCCTGTTTGCTGAAACAATGGAAGAAGCACGGGAGAAAATAATTGAACTAAAGAAAAAAGCAGCTAAAATAGGTCTTCACATCTCCTTTGAAAAAACTAAGACATTGACAAACATCAAGCACTCATGTAAATACTTCAAAGTTCAAGAACAGAAGATTGAAATAGTAAAAGAATTTAAATATCTCGGAGACTGGATTAGTTGGAATGCTGGGGAAAGCAAAGCAATGGAATTCAGCAAAACTAAACTCTAAATGGCCTTCCAACTAACAAAAAATGCATACAACAAAAAATCTCTTTCATGGGAGTCCAAAATTACACATTACAAGATAGTGATTAATCCAGAAGCACTGTATGCAGCAGAAACACTAAAAATGAATTTCAAAGGCCAAATGGAGAAACTTGAGCTACAGGAAAGAAAAATTTTAAGAAAAATCATAGGGTCAAAATTTCAAGACAATAACATCATACACATCAAAAATGAAACTCTCTACAAGAAAACTGAAAAACTTCCAGATACTATGCGAAAAATGTGAATAAATTTTTGTGGTCATCTTCTTAGAATGAATTCCAACAAATTAACTAAACAAATCTTTGACTTTTTCCGTAACCGCAAAACGAAACCCAACTGGTTTAAAGAAACTGAGAAAGACCTAGCAGAATTAAAGATTCCAGAAAATTTGCTGATTGATCGCAAAGCTAAATTAATTACTGAGTATGAAAACATAAGGTTCCTAGGCAAATCTATAAAAATGGGTCAAATGGCTCTGAGCACTATGCGACTAAACATCTGAGGTCATCAGTCCCCTAGAACTTAGAACTACTTGAACCTAACTAACCTAAGGACATCACACAGATCCATGCCCGAGGCTGGATTCGAACCTGCGACCGTAGCGATCGCTCGGCTCCAGACTGTAGCGCCTTGAACCGCAAGGCCACTCTGCCCGGCACAAATCTACCCAAAAGTCCAAACCCTTCATCTCGGAAGAAGAGAGGAAAAGAACACCAGAAAGAATGAAGAAATACTGGGCCCTAAGAAAAGAACAACGCACAAAGAAATGATTGATCCAGCGTACCCCAAAGAGGATGAAACGAGAGAAGAAGAATCAGTTTTACAAGGAGAGACTCGCTGAACTCAAGACTAACAACTGTAAATTTAACTGCTCCTAAGGAGCCACATTTCAATATGGAATGCTTCACGATGTCATTATTCAAAACACTGCTGATAACAGAATACGGGCTCATATTCTGTCTTGAAAGGAGGATATAAGATGAACATCAACAAAAGCAAAACAAGGATAATGGAATGTAGTCGAATTAAGTCGGGTGATGCTGAGGGAATTAGATTAGGAAATGAGACACTTAAAGTAGTAAAGGAGTTTTGCTATTTGGGGAGCAAAATAACTGATGATGGTCGAAGTAGAGAGGATATAAAATGTAGACTGGCAATGGCAAGGAAAGCGTTTCTGAAGAAGAGAAATTTATTAACATCGAGTATAGATTTAAGGGTCAGGAAGTCATTTCTGAAAGTATTTGTAAGGAGTGTAGCCATGTATGGAAGTGAAACATGGACGATAAATAGTTTGGACAAGAAGAGATTAGAAGCTTTCGAAATGTGGTGCTACAGGAGAATGCTGAAGATTAGATGGGTAGATCACATAACTAATGAGGAAGTATTGAATAGGATTGGGGAGAAGAGAAGTTTGTGGCACAACTTGACCAGAAGAAGGGATCGGTTAGTAGGACATGTTCTGAGGCATCAAGGGATCACCAATTTAGTATTGGAGGGCAGCGTGGAGGGTAAAAATCGTAGAGGGAGACCAAGAGATGAATACACTAAGCAGATTCAGAAGGATGTAGGCTGCAGTACGTACTGGCAGATGAAGCAGCTTGCACAGGGTAGAGTAGCATGGAGCGCTGCATCAAACCAGTCTCAGGACTGAAGACCACAACAACAACATTCTAAAGCATCTCAAACCTGGTCTCAATGACATGCTTAAAGTAATCGAAGCTCAGGAAGTGCAAGAGCTCGGTGAACGTGACTTTACTCTGCCTGTTGTTATAACGCTAATAGCGAATCGCTCGAAGCACCCCATCGATGACTGTTGCCACAAGGAGCCTGGAGTTGGTACGAGGGGAGGTGAATTTGCTTGTGTGGCTGAGGAATAGCTGTGCGGCCCGATGCCGAAGGTGCATCACGTCCAGTACTGGCCAGCCATGTGCAGAGAGGATCAGCGCCAATGTAAGTGGGTACAACCCAAAGCTGGGAACTGGGACGGTTGTTGCTTGCATGGCCTCTGTGCCGGAGAGGGACCAAAAATGGCGGAGTGTCAGACAAGCTGAAAGATGCCTCCTGATAGTACAGGGTGATTCAAAAAGAATACCACAACTTTAAAAATGTGTGTTTAATGAAAGAAACATAATATAACCTTCTGTTATACATCATTACAAAGGGTATTTAAAAAGGTTTTTTTTTCACTCAAAAACAAGTTCAGAGATGTTCAATATGGCCCCCTCCAGACACTCGAGCAATATCAACCCGATACTCCCACTCGTTCCACACTCTCTGTAGCATATCAGGCGTAACAGTTTGGATAGCTGCTGTTATTTCTCATTTCAAATCATCAATGGTGGCTGGGAGAGGTGGCCGAAACACCATATCCTTAACATACCCCCATAAGAAAAAATCGCAGGGAGTAAGATCAGGGCTTCTTGGAGGCCAGTGATGAAGTGCTCTGTCACGGGCTGCCTGGCGGCCGATCCATCGCCTCGGGTAGTTGACGTTCAGGTAGTTACGGACAGTAAGTGCCAATGTGGTGGCGCTCCATCCTGCTGAAATATGAATTGTTGTGCTTCTTGTTCGAGCTGAGGGAACAGCCCATTCTCTAACATCTCCAGATGTGTGCTACATTTTCATCACTCGTTCTCGGCCGTCCAGAACTTTTCCCTTTGCACAAACACCCATTCTCTGTAAACTGTTTATACCAACGTTTAATACACCACCTATCAGGAGGTTTAACACCATACTTCGTTCGAAATGCACGCTGAACAACTGTCGTCGATTCACTTCTGCCGTACTCAATAACACAAAAAGCTTTCTGTTGAGCGGTCGCCACCTTAGCATCAACTGACGCTGACACCTAGTCAACAGCACCTCAAGCGAACAAATGTACAACTAAATGAAACTTTATAGCTCCCTTAATTCGCCGACAGATAGTGCTTAGCTCTGCCTTTTGTCGTTGCAGAGTTTTAAATTCCTAAAGTTGTGGTATTCTTTTTGAATCACCCTGTACTTTGAGAATCTATAGCAATTTACAGTCAAGTATTGTAGCAAATCTGAATACATATACGACCTCAGAAAAATGAGGCGCATCCAGTGACACAATATTTTCAATATCTTTAGAACTACATAAGTTAATATTTCACAGTGAACAAATACTTTCTTGATGAATCTCGTAATTTAACAACTTCTAAACGATTCATGTGACTTCTAGAAACGATACCTCAGATGATAGCATTGCACTATAGCTATCCTAGCTGAAAGCCATGTATCCGTATCTATTTTATTTCTTGATTTATTACGTTTTTTATATCTTTTTATTATGCAAATATTTCTTAAAACATTGTATCCTTCACAACGACACAGCAAATGAGCACAGCATGAATGCCTCACACACTGTCATACTTGTGTAGTTATTTAACGGATAGTGTACTATTTTGCCAGTAACTTTTATTTAATGTTGCTTGCAAGTGCTATTATAGACCGGTGCTAACTTAGAAGCGGTCAATCACGTGTGTTAGCTGACGTCACCAATTGAAAACAGTGCCAAAAGCCGCTCCTGACAAGTCAGCCTAAATAATTGTTTAAACAATATTAACGACAATTTGTTGTCATTTGTCTTGCGAGCACTTCTGCAACAATACTGTCTTGTTTATTTGTGCATAAACCTTTACTGATATTCACTGTGAATGGTTTGAGTGTGACTGAATGTTAATAACGTTTCCTTATTTAAATATCGTTGTAATATATTAGTTCAGTCCGGGAAGTGGTCAAGATGAGTCAGATAAAGTCTGTGGATCTCAAGACATGTATTTTTGGTGGGGACGGCCTTCAGACAATGGAAAGGCAGACAGTAGCGTAACACTTCTCGAGTGAAGAGCTGAATGGAGCGATTCTGAACCCGTGGATGTTCGTTCTACACTCCTGGAAATGGAAAAAAGAACACATTGACACCGGTGTGTCAGACCCACCATACTTGCTCCGGACACTGCGAGAGGGCTGTACAAGCAATGATCACACGCACGGCACAGCGGACACACCAGGAACCGCGGTGTTGGCCGTCGAATGGCGCTAGCTGCGCAGCATTTGTGCACCGCCGCCGTCAGTGTCAGCCAGTTTGCCGTGGCATACGGAGCTCCATCGCAGTCTTTAACACTGGTAGCATGCCGCGACAGCGTGGACGTGAACCGTATGTGCAGTTGACGGACTTTGAGCGAGGGCGTATAGTGGGCATGCGGGAGGCCGGGTGGACGTACCGCCGAATTGTTCAACACGTGGGGCGTGAGGTCTCCACAGTACATCGATGTTGTCGCCAGTGGTCGGCGGAAGGTGCACGTGCCCGTCGACCTGGGACCGGACCGCAGCGACGCACGGATGCACGGCAAGACCGTAGGATCCTACGCAGTGCCGTAGGGGACCGCACCGCCACTTCCCAGCAAATTAGGGACACTGTTGCTCCTGGGGTATCGGCGAGGACCATTCGCAACCGTCTCCATGAAGCTGGGCTACGGTCCCGCACACCGTTAGGCCGTCTTCCGCTCACGCCCCAACATCGTGCAGCCCGCCTCCAGTGGTGTCGCGACAGGCGTGAATGGAGGGACGAATGGAGACGTGTCGTCTTCAGCGATGAGAGTCGCTTCTGCCTTGGTGCCAATGATGGTCGTATGCGTGTTTGGCGCCGTGCAGGTGAGCGCCACAATCAGGACTGCATACGACCGAGGCACACAGGGCCAACACCCGGCATCATGGTGTGGGGAGCGATCTCCTACACTGGCCGTACACCACTGGTGATCGTCGAGGGGACACTGAATAGTGCACGGTACATCCAAACCGTCATCGAACCCATCGTTCTACCATTCCTAGACCGGCAAGGGAACTTGCTGTTCCAACAGGACAATGCACGTCCGCATGTATCCCGTGCCACCCAACGTGCTCTAGAAGGTGTAAGTCAACTACCCTGGCCAGCAAGATCTCCGGATCTGTCCCCCATTGAGCATGTTTGGGACTGGATGAAGCGCCGTCTCACGCGGTCTGCACGTCCAGCACGAACGCTGGTCCAACTGAGGCGCCAGGTGGAAATGGCATGGCAAGCCGTTCCACAGGACTACATCCAGCATCTCTACGATCGTCTCCATGGGAGAATAGCAGCCTGCATTGCTGCGAAAGGTGGATATACACTGTACTAGTGCCGACATTGTGCATGCTCTGTTGCCTGTGTCTATGTGCCTGTGGTTCTGTCAGTGTGATCATGTGATGTATCTGACCCTAGGAATGTGTCAATAAAGTTTCCCCTTCCTGGGACAATGAATTCACGGTGTTCTTATTTCAATTTCCGGGAGTGTAGAAGAAGGCAGCCCTGCCTGTAGTACCGCGTGATTTTTGTCATAGTGGGCAGCGAACGGCCGCTATGAGACTTTAACTTTTTGGGACACTTTTACGTTTGTGCCTGTACCATATTTCAATTCCTCAAGGGATTTTATATTTCGACAAGTCTTAGCATTTTCCACTTGTATTATGGAACTGAGGATAAACAAGAGTATGAGTTACTATCCTTTGATCCACCTGTGATAATTTGTAAATCATCATGTTGTAGTTTGGTCTGTTTTGCTGATGAATATTTCGTGTATTGTGATTACCAAATGGACTTAGTTTTTGCGTAGCTGTGACTCAGTTTAGTTAGGGTATTTTACTACTATTCTCGAAACGCTACCAGTGTAACATTACTGCATTTGATAAGAGTATTTTCCATCTGTATTTTAACTGAGTCTTGTAGGATCGCTTCCCATTTATTTCAGGTTTTCTTTCTTTAATAAACATTATTCAACATAATCATCTGTAGTCTACGTCAATTACAGACAATAGAATGGAACCCTTGTTAATAAATTATTCAGTTAACTTTTATTTTGTATTTCTGTATGTTTTATTAACTCGCAGTTCTAGCCAATGCAAAGACTATTTGACTGCAAGATCACTGCTACAGATATTTATTTGCAACGAATTAGCTGTGGGGCATAAAAGCAGACGCGCTCGGTTCGACCTTATGATTACATCGAGCCATTTTTTTTAAACCGAGCCGTCCGTAACCCAAGTACCTAAAACACCCAACTGGTTTGCTCGTGCTATTTTTAAGAGCAACTACACTAGCAGTAGCCGTTAGGTATCGTCGCAACACTCACCCAAGTATCGGTATAAAGGAAACGAAAAGTGTATTCTGTCCCATACAAATCTCTACTTGAGGAAATGGAAATAAGTGTGATCTCTCATTCGGAATCTGTGCATACTTCTGGCGATACGCAAAGGACTGTGGACTAAAGCACAGTGAAAATCGTACCTCATTATAATCTGCTTTCATCTAACAGACGAACAGCCAAATGTTTCGTCAATCACAGTTCACACGAAGACAGTCTTCTACAAGTCAGAACAGACAGTTACATTCAAAGGACAAACCGCAGACTGCAGATTTGCAGTCAGTCTGTGTCTTTTCAGTTGGATACTGGTGCTTCAGTCACTGTACTAATCGAAATAGTTATGAGCAATTGAGAAATATCAGCTACAAAAATCACACCTCCACCTCACAGCCTATTGATATTAATACTGATAACGCAAGCTGAGTTCTTGCCAGAGTGAAGACAGAGCGAGAGGGGCAAATAAAAGTTTTGCAACCTAAATAGAAATCTGAGCTGTATTTCTGGAACTAAGACTAAAGGAAAATACAGCATTGATCTCGTGATGGACTAACATGTCCATTGAGTGATTTTGTGGAAGCTGATATCTTTTCTCTAAAATCGTGGTATAAGCAAAGGGACAATCTTAAGACGGAAACAGGAGTCCGGGGAGCATATCGACTGAAAGTAAATGCGAATGAGCAGAAGATCTACAACCTAGAACCAACAAAGTAATGATACCAAATAAGATATGTAGAATTCAGGTAAGTTCATTTGAGTATAAAGTATAATGATTAAATCAAATTTCGCAGCAATTACGTTACCCTCCCAAGGTTTCCGAAAGTTTTCTCCTTTTTTCTTTATTCTATGATTTGTTGTATGTCCATAACTTCCAATCTTTATAAGTTTTTGATAGATAGATTTCGCAAAGTGCGCGATTTTGGCGATTTCGTTGGGCGTTACAGGGGAGGATTTGCCACTCACAGTGCCAGAAAACAGCAGAAGCTCGGACAGACCAAGTATTGTAGTGAAAATTAATTATGTCCTGTTCAAATCAGTAAAAACAGACGTTCACTTTGATTTAGGCAAACCTTCAGAAAGCTACGTCTGGGTAGCCAGAAGGAGTTTTGTACCACTTTCCTTCCCTGTTCTGACAGCACAGTATGACAGCGTATCTCTTCTTCTACAAATACTGTGATGCGAAAGTTTTAAGTCTAAGTTAGATGGTCACAGTTGCAAGTACTCGAATATGTTTTCAGTTTTGTTCGTATGTCATCAGAAGATCAAAACAAACTGCGAAATGACTTAGACAGTACGCCTCAATGGTGCGAAAAGTGGCAATCGTCTCCAACAAAGGAGAAGTCCGAGGTTGGTTAGTTGTGTGGTTGATTTAGGGGGAGGGCACCAAACAGCGAGGTCGTCGGTCCCATCGGATTAGGGCATTTACCTGAAGCGATTTAGGGAAATCAAGGAAAACCTAAATCAAGATGGCCGGACGCGGGTTTGAACCGTCATCTTCCCGAATCCGAGTCCAGTGTGCTAGCCACTGCGGAAACTCGCTCGATAAAATTTGAGGTCATCCAAATGAGTACAAAAAAATGCGTTAAATTTCAATTACGCGATAAATTACACAAATCTAAAGGCTGCCAGTTCGACTAAATATCTAGCAATAATAATTGCAAATATCTTAAATTGGATCGAACAAATCGATTATATTGCGGGGAAGACAAACCAGAGACTACGTTTTATTCGTATACCACTTAGTAGATGCAACAGGTGTACTAAACACATTGCCTACACAACACTTGTTCGTCCTCTACTAAACTATTGGTGTGCTATATGGGGCGCTTGTCAGATACTATTGATGTAGGACATCGAAAAAATTCAAAGAACGGCAGCTCGTTTTTTTATTATAGTGAAATAGGTGAAAGAGGCTCACGGATATGATAAGTGAGTTGGGGTGGCAATCATTAAATCAAAATCGTTTTCGTTGTGACGAAATCTTTTCACGGAATCACCAACTCCTCTCAATGTGGATATATTTTATCGTCGCCAACCTACATAGAACTGATCATCATGATGAAATAAGAGAAATCAGAGCTCGTACAGAAAGATATAAATGTTCATTTTTTCCTATGCACTGTTAGAGAGTGGAGCGGTAGAGAAATGAACTGCCTTTTGGCTTCTGTCTCGGGTTCTTCTGACGTTTCGCCAGCACGTGTGGCTGGCATTGTCAAAGCTTCACCCTTCACCGCCAATAGATGGTGAAGCTTTGGCAATACCAGCCACTCATGCTGGCGAAACGTCAGTAAAATCATTAGATGAACGTCGGCCGAAGAACCCGAGACAGATGCCAAAAGGCAGTTTGTCAACAAGTGGCCACGAAAGCCTTAATAAATTTGGCTTCTGAGAACATAACGACTCACAACATAACAATATCTACATGGCGACTCTGCAATCCACGCTTAAGTGCGTCGCAGAGGGTTCATCGAACCCCTTCAGACTGTTATGTCCTCGTTGCTAATCATAATTGGGTGAAACGTGGCCAAAGTATCTATCAGTGTAGGAATCTGGACAGACAACCAAAAGATTAGTCGACACAAGAGCGCTGTAAATAAATATAATTTGCTCAATTTGTTGGTGAAGAAATCCTACACTGTTGATAATTTGTGGCAGACGTGGCTAGCTAAATGCAGAGGTCCGACACGGGATTGTATCTTTGTACACAGAGTGTTTGCCGGTACAACTGATTATCTACAAATCTGTGTAACGTTCTGCACCATCCAGCAACTAGAAGTAAACTTGAACAAGTAGCAATCTTGAACTAGAAGACTTGTGCCAACGTGCCCGCCGCTTATAACACTTTCCCGGCGGTCTTCATTGGTCGGCGGCCTGGAGGTTCTTCATTGGTAGCGACGTTCAAAGGGTCATTCGCGGCGTCCGCTGCGATCTTCGAGGCGCCGGTCCGGCTCTATCGATAAGCTACGATACTGCAGATACAGATGTAGATGTATATGTAGATGTGTGTATCCTCTGTTACCATAAGAATTATATTGTTCCACACCCGTCGCGATTAAATATTTATAAATTATCAACTTCTTAAATAATTTTAATCTTTAACTTTCACCACACTACACCGTCGCGAAAAATATGCTGTGTCCAGAGCGAGAAACTAAAAAGAACAATTCAGAGAATTACCTGCATCTTCACAGACACATAGTAAACCAACGGCAACGACCTAACAGAATATCTAGTCTTGGAATGACCATTCCACTCCCACAGACAGCGCTGGAGTAAGTACTAGTGTTGACGCAGGATGGTTGCTGTTTTATTTGTTTATTTACACGTCAAGTTCCGCAGGACCAAATTGAGGAGCAAATCTCCAAGGTCATGGAACGTGTCAGTACATGAAATTACACCATAAAAGCACTAACAGATAAAAATAAAATGTTCATGAACCCGGAAAAAGTCAATCCATAAGTTTAAGTAAACGCAATCAATAACACAACAAGAGCCTAATTTTTCAAGGAACTCCTCGACAGAATAGAAGGAATGACCCATGAGGAAATTCTTCAGATTCGATTTGAAAGCGCGTGGATTGCTGCAAAGATTTTTGAATTCTAATTGTAGCTTATTGAAAATGGATGCAGCAGTATACACCTTTCTGCACCAGATTTAAGGAAGTCCGATCCAAATGCAGGTTTGATTTCTGCCGAGTATTAACTGAATGAAAGCTGCTTATTCTTGGGGATAAGCTAATATTGTTAAATAAGAAGTGACAGTAAGGAATATATATATTGAGAGGCCAATGTCAAAACACTCAGACTCGTGAACAGGGGTCGACAAGAGGTTCGTGAACTTACACCACTTATTTCCCAGACCATCCGTTTCTGAGCTAAAAATATCCTATTAGAATGGAAAGAGTTACCCCAAAATATAATACCATACGACTTAAGCTAAAGAAAATGAGCAAAGTAGTTAATTTTCGTGTCGAAAGATCACCCATTTCAGATACCGTTCGAATAGTAAAAATTGCAGCATTAAGTCTTTGAAAAAGATCCTGAACGTGGGCTTTCCACGACGGTTTGCTATCTATCTGAACACCTAGAAATTTTAACCGTTCAGTTTCACTAAACATATGCTCATTCTGTGAAATTAAAACGTCAGATTTTGTTTAATTGTGTGTTAGAAACTGTAAAAACTGAGTCTTACTGTGATTTAGCGTTAGTTTATTTTCTACAGGCCATGAACGTAGGTCATCAACTGCGCTATTTGAAACCTGGCCAATGGTGCACACAACGTCCTTTACTACCAAGCTAGTGTCATCAATAACAGAAATATTTTAGAAATACCCGTAATACTAGAGGGCATATCATTTATATAAATAAGGAACAGGAGTGGCCCAAACACTGATCCCTGGGGCACCCCCACGTGACCGTACCCCACTCAGACCCCACATCATATCCATTCTCAACATTGTGAATAATGCCCTTTTGCTGTCTGTTGCTAAAGTAAGAGGTGAACCAATTGTGACGTACTCCCCGTATTCCATAATGGTCCAACTTCTGGAGTAATATTTTACATCAACACAATCAAACGCCTTAGCTAAATCAAAATATGCCTATCGTTCGTAACCTTTTGTTTAACCCATCCAGTGCCTCTCAGAGAAAAGAGAATATCTTTACATACATAGCCTTTTCAATAATTTTAGCAAACACTGATCGCATAGAAATAGGTCTAAAATCGTCTAAATTATCCTTTTCTCCCTTTTTATAAAGTGGCTTTACTAATGAGTGCTTTAATCGTTCAGGAAACTGACCAGCAGGCCGCGGTGGTCTAGCGGTTCTGGCGCTGCAGTCCGGAACCGCGGGACTGCTACGGTCGCAGGTTCGAATCCTGCCTCGGGCATGGGTGTGTGTGATGTCCTTAGGTTAGTTAGGTTTAAGTAGTTCTAAGTTCTAGGGGACTTATGACCTAAGATGTTGAGTCCCATAGTGCTCAGAGCCATTTGAACCTTTTTTTTTTTTTTTTTTTTTTTTTTTTGAAACTGACCATTCCTAAAGGAAAAATTACAAATATGGCTAAATACGGGGCTAACATGTGCAGCACAGTGCTTTAATATTCTTCTAGGCACTCCACTAGACTGGTCTTTACACAGCAGTCAAGGACTACACAAGTGGTACCTTTCCAGATGCAAATACGAGTGGTGTTCAATAAGTAATGCAACACTTTTTTTCTGAAAGCAGTTAGTTTTATTCAGGATTCCAATAAACCACATTACTCCCTTCTCTTTAGGCTACAAAATCCTATTTTTCAACGCAACCTCCGTTCAATGCGTCTCCCCTACTCCACCTTAATGGTAGGGCCTGTAAATGCCTGCAAGTTGTCACTCTACTGGACGACGCCTGGGCCAACGTCTCGCTGCATCAGTAACCCCTCTCCCCCACCCACGTGCTGCCCCCGGGAGGGCACCCTTCATTGGGTCACACAGATGGAATTCGGCAGTTGCGAAATCCTAACTGTAGGGTGGATGAGGAAGGACAGTCCACTGAAGACTATGCAGACTTATGTGATACCTTGCATTGCCATCGAGAAAGAAAAGTATTTTTGTAAGTCGTTGCTCTTTATGACCTACTGTTCGGCAGCGACAAACCTGAACTCCATTCACCGAAACAAGAGACGTACTGCAAACACGGCAAGGCGCGTGACCACAGAGCTGCCATCGAGGGGTGTACAAGGCAGGGCGTCAGAAATTAAAAAATGAAAGTCGTGTTTTTTATAATTTGGCACCTGAACATGATAACGTGATCCGAGTACTACCTTCTGACACCTTTTTTTACATTACATTAAAATGTATTGTCAATGAAAAAGAGAAATATTTAAGCTTTCAGGAAAAGTTGTTCTTTCGCGTTACTCTATATTTATCACGCCATATCTCCTAAACTGTGTGTCGTACAGCAAAATAATTTTATAATTGCCTTCAGTACTATATGTTGATGACGTCTGCAAATTTTCTGCACAATAGAGTCATAATAGTGAAGTAATAAATTAAAATCTCATGTCTGATGCAGAACTTTTACCAAACCATCATCCGAAATATAGTAAGTGACAAACTTTTCTCCTTTAAATTTTTTTGTGGGGGTGTAAGCGAGAAAAGTTTCAGAAAGGTCTGAATTTAATTTTGTAGTTGCGATGGGTGCAACCGTTTGTCCTTTATGAGCGATGCATTGTGCGGTTCGCAGGCGCGGCGCTCAATCAGAGTGGCCGTCTCAGTTGCAGGTGCGAGCTCGTTAGTGGGTGTTGTACAGTGGCGATTTCAGGATATCTTAAATTCATCTGTAAAGACGCTTGAAAGACTAGTTGTTGATTATTAGAGTAAGTATATGTGTTTGTAGTCACGCTGAGCATTCACTGTTTATGTGCGCATCCAATAGCATCACATGGTTTTTTATTTTATATTTTCACTTATTTCATTAGCATCTCATACGGGTGTCCTCGTTATGTCATCCACGGATTCAGCGAGCGAGGTCGACGTGTCAGTTCTGAGTCCACCAAAGGAGCGAGCAAAGAAGAAATCATTAAGTTCTTCTGAGAAGCACATGGTGCTTAATGTGTATAAAACGGAACTGTTGCATCCAGAGCAGTCGATGAGTGAAATGGTTTCGAAAACAGCTACAGGTGTTGGACGTTCTTCAGTGTATCGCGTGATAAGTGAGTACAAGGCCACACACTCTTTGAAGTCTCCCAAGAAAGGAAAATTACGACAGAAACTTTCTGAAAGTGTTGATGACTTCGATAGAAATGCGATACGAAGGAAAGTACACGAATTTTTTTTTCGTAACGAATTGCCAACAATTGACAAAGTGCTTACACTCGTGAACGAAGATGCAGATCTGGACAATTTTCGGAGAACTACATTTTATAAGTTATTGAGAGAAATGAATTTCAAATAGAGAGATGAAGGCAGACCCATTTACTATTTGGACGAGACGTGGGTGAACGAAGGACATACCCGAAGTTACGTTTGGGTAGATGACACTATGAATTCCTCAAAACAAGCGTTTCTGTCCGGATTATCCACCGGAAGCAAGGGCCCATCAGGTAAAGGGAAACGTCTGATTATCGCACACATTGGCAGCAAAGCAGGGTTCGTTGAAGGATGTTTGTGGACTTTCGAATCCAAGAAGAGTGGAGATTATCATGAGATGTGCGCCGAAACTTTCGAGAAGTGGTTTCAAGATGTTCTTCCTCGGCTTCAGGAAAATTCAGTTATTTTTCTTGATAACGCGCCGTACCATTTTCGGAGATAAGAAAAAGTTTCCAATGCGAATTCCAATAAGCACGAAATATCAGAGTGGCTAAAATCTAAAAACATCGATTTCGAAGACGGTATGTTGAAGAAAGAACTTTTAGATATAGTTAACAATCACAGAACAGCGCACAACGAATGCGCAATAGATGAAATGGCGAAGAATGCAGAGAAAACTGTTGTCAGAATTCCTCCGTACCACTGTGAATTAAACGCCATCGAGTAGTGTGGGCCAGAATCAAAGGCTATGTTGCGGCGAAAAACAAAACATACAAAATGCCGGAAGTTAAAGTACTGCTAGAAGAAGCAGTAAGAACAGTGACTGCAGAGGATTGGAACAAGTGCGTCCTCCATGTCGTAGAAAAAGTGGAAACTCAAATGTGGAAATTAGACTGCATTATACAGGGGAGAGAGGAGCGGTTTGTTATAAACCTAAATGAAAACAGTTCAAGTTCGACACAATGAACCTTGTTTCGTCCTTTATCATTATTATTACTGGTATGGTTATTAAAATTAACAATCAATTGTGTTTGAATGGAGCGTTTTGTTAGCAACCTGAATGAAAATAAATCTGCTTCGACAGAATGAACTCACTTTAACATTATTGTTAAATTTATTTCGTACATTGTTGCCCAGGTTTCTCATGGTCCGCAGTGACAGCTCGGCAGCCAGCCGAACGCCACCAGCTGCAAAGCGTGCGCCAAGGATTTTCCACACCCCTACGTATCACGTGAACACCGAATGCTTTCTCTGGAAACGAGCGTAGTCGCTCACGTGACACTGTTTACGTTTCGTCCCAGCTCTCGGTGAATAAACTTTAGCGGGCACACACCTTTGATTACTCCAACCGGTGGACGAGTGCGTCACCACTACCAACAGAGACGTCCAGTTGAGTAGCGTGGTGTTTGATTGTTGTCCGTCGATCATCTCGAATTAGAGTGTCCGTACGCTCCGACACTGCAGGAGTCACAACTGTCTGCGACAGGCCGGCACACGGGGGATGGGATAGGTTTGCTCGACCTTGTTGCCATGATCACAGATGTCTCGCCAACGACTGACTCATGGTGCTTTTCTTCCCTGCCAAGTCTCCGTTTCCAAGCGCCTATGAATATCTGCGATGCTCTGGCTTCAAGCCATAAGAAACTCGATGACAGCTCTCTACTAGAAACGCTCCTCCATTACAGACACCATTTTGAAGACTACAAGTAGCGCCCCCACTATCAAGACTTCATGAAACTACAGGAGCTGAAGCGAGAATATTCATTAATGTCCCACAATAAATTCCGTATTTTTCAACCGAAACTGGCAGAGAAAAAAAGTGTTCCATTACTTATTGAATGCCTCTCGCGTATAATACAAAATGAGTATTAACATAGCAACATCTAAATCGCGATTAAAACTAGTACAATAGCGGAAAGGGAAAGAGATGGAAAACAGAGACGGGAGAATGGTAATAGATATAGAATTATTTTATTATATGTTTGGCATAATACAAACATTCATTTAGCAAAGCCAGACCAAAACTTAGTGAGTGACATATAAAGTTTTTAAATGTGTTGGTTATAGATACCAAATTAAACATGTTGTTGCTGTGCTGGTCTTCAGTCTTGAGACTGGTTTGATGCAGCTCTCCATGCTACTCTATCCTGTGCAAGCTTCTTCATCTCCCAGTACCTACTGCAACCTACATCCTTCTGAATCTGTTTAGTGTATTCATCTCTTGGTCTCCCTCTACGATTTTTACCCTCCGTGCTGCCCTCCAATACTAAATTGGTGATCCCTTGATGCCTCAGAACATGTCCTACCAACCAATCCCTTCTTCTAGTCAAGTTGTGCCACAAACTCCTCTTCTCCCCAGTTCTATTCAATACTTCCTCATTAGTTATGTGACCTACCCATCTAATCCTCAGCATTCTTCTGTAGCACCACATTTCGAAAGCATCTATTCTCTTCTTGTGCCAACTATTTATCGTTCATGTTTCACTTCCATACATGGCTACACTCCATACAATTACTTTCAGAAACGACTTCCTGACATTTAAATCTATACTCGATGTTAACAAATTTTTCTTTTCAGAAACGCTTTCCTTGCCATTGCCAGTCTACATTTTATATCCTCTCTACTTCGACCATCATCAGTTATTTTGCTCCCCAAATAGCAAAACTCCTTTACCACTTTAAGTGTCTCATTTCATAATCTAATTCCCTGAGCATCACCCGGCTTAATTCGACTACATTCTATTATCCTCGCTTTGATTTTGTTGATGTTCACCCTCCTATCAAGACACAGTCCATTCCGTTCAACTGCGCTTCCAAGTCCTTTGCTGTCTCTGACAGGATTACAATGTCATCGGCGAACCCCAAATTAAACATAACAGAGCACTAAGCAATGGGAGACGAAAAGAAGACATGAGAACACATTTTAGTAATTCTTCATTCACATTCAGTTTCATACTAACTTCGTGAAATTGTATTTTACTTTTCTGATAATTATTTTAGGTTGTTTGAAAATGGTTTCATAGCCGAAAATCTTCGCCGAGAAAATAAGAGAATCCGTCATTTTTTTAAAAAAGAATTCTTTCACTGCCGTCCCGAAGAAGTTTCTTCTTACATGTATACCTTGATCCTTATCGCCTTAAACTCATTTCATGAGCGAGAAACTGACGTAATGGTAGTGAATGACTAATAGCTAGCAAGCGTGAAGAAAGTGTTAGTTTCTCTAACAGTAGTCCACCGAAAATTTTCGTGAAGATTTGTACGAGGGCCCTCTAATAATATATTGTATCTGTGAAACGCTGCTTACAACTTTCTCTTTGGCGGAAACGTAGCTAACATCGTCGGACAAGCAGTGATAGATATATGTGATGTAAATGTCACCGTTTTACAGCAATTCGTATTGCAGAATCCATTGAAGAAGGGCAGCCGTCGTTGTTTGCAAACAGGCATTCAAGCACAACATAGAAGCGACTTTTGGCAACTGACTTCGGGCTGTAAAAATATCACATCCGCATCGTTCTAGTTTTGCCTCCAAGACAAAAGCTTACACTCGTGGAGTGCTGCCAGGTGTCAGCGGAAATAACGTATATTTATTTCGACCTTGTGAGTGTAATGGAGTTTAACAACTATACGGCGTTCAGCATCAATTGGACACAGTTGGCGAGAAATCGTCTTCTGGGGTACGGTGTAGATTGAATTATGTTAGATACACGTTTCGTTCCATAGGTCCATAGTGAGAAGCACCTCGAGGATGTAGAACATGTCATAAAACAAGAATACATACACATATTTACAAAAAAAAATATATGTGATAATGTCTCTTCCACAGAACCTTTATGGATGTGAAAAAACTTCGTTTAAGAGGCAATAACAGACTTGTCATAAAGTATGTAAATGTACAGTATACTGAGATGTATATGATAATTCTTAGCCTAGAATGAAATTTTTCACTTTGCAGCGGAGTGTGATAATGAAACTTCGTGGCAGATGAAATGAAATGATCGAATGGCGCTGTTGGCCAAGATGTCACATTCGGGTTCGGTTGCCAAGTACAAGCCTTATTTCATTCGTTTCCACAATGGGCATCTTGCGGTCGATGATGAGGATGAAATGATTTATTTATTTACACGTCAAATTCCGTCGAACCAAATTGAGGAACAAATCTCCAAGATCATGGAACATGTCAGTACATGAAATTACAACATAAAAACAATAACAGATAAAAATAAAATGTTCATTAATCCGAAAAAAGTCAATCCATAAGTTTAAGTAAACGCAACCAACAATATAACAAGAATCAGCTTAATTTTTCATGGAACTCCTCCACAGAATAGGAGTGGCCCATGAGGAAACTCTTCAGTTTCGATTTGAAGGCGCGTGAATTACTGTTAAGATTTTTGAATTCGAGTGGTAGCTTATTGAAAATGGATGCAGCACTATACTGTACACCAATCTGCACAAGAGTTAAGGAAGTCCGATCCAAATGCAGGTTTGATTTCTGCGGAGTATTAACTGAGTGAAAGCTGCTTAGTCTTGGAAATAAGTTAATATTGTTAACAAGAAATGACAGTAAGGAATATATATATTGAGAGGCCAATGTCAAAATATACAGACTCGTGAACAGTGGTCGACAAGAGGTTCGTGAACTTACACCGCTTATTGCCCGAACCGACCGTTTTTGAGAGCAAAATATCCTTTCAGAATGGGAAGAGTTACCCCAAAATACACACATCAAAAAAACTTTTGCATCACCCCGATTCCGAGAGTTCCGGAACCTGTACAGCAAACTGGAATAGAGATCGACATAAACATCATTTCCGCCATTTTTATTGCTCATGAAAACCACACATTGCATGTTGTACCACCATACAGCGAGACATTCAGAGGTGGTGGCCCACATTGCTGTACACACCGGTACCTCTAATACCCAGTAGCACGTCCTCTTGCATTGATGCAGGCCTGTATTCGTCGCGGCATACTATCCACAAGTTCATCAAGGCACTGTTGGCCCAGATTGTCCCACTCCTCAACGGCGATTCGGCGTAGATCTCTCTGAGTGGTTGCTGGGCCACATCGTCCATAAACAGCCCATTTAAATCTACCCATGTTCGGTAGGGTTCATCTCTGGAGAACATGCTGGCCACTCTAATCAAGCGATGTCGTTATCCTCAAGGAAGTCATTCTCAAGAAGTGCACGATGGGGGTGCGAATTGTCGTCCATGAAGACTAATGCGTTGCCAATATGCTGCCGATATGGTTTCACTAATGGTCAGAGGATGTCATTCATGTACTGTACTGCCGTTACGGCGCCTTCCATGACCACCAGCGGCGTACGTCGGCCCCACATAATGCCACCCCAAAACAACAGAGTGCCACCACCATCTTACTGCACTCGCTGGACAGTGTGCCTAAGGCGTTCAGCCGGACTGGGTTGGCTACAAACACGTCTCCGATTGTCTCGTTGAAGGCATATGTGACACTCATTGGTGAAGAGAACATGACGCCAATCCTGAGCAGTCCATTCGGTATGTTGTTGGGCCCATCTGTACCGCGCCGTATGGTGTCGTAGTTGCAAAGATGGACTTCGCCATGGAAGTCATTAGTGAAGCTGCGCATCATGCAGCATAGCGCACAGTTTGAGTCTTAACACGACGTTCTGTGGCTGCACAAAAAGCATTATTCAATGTGGTGGCGTTGCTACCAGGTCGCCTCCAAGCCATAATCCCTATGTAGCGGTCATCCCCTGCAGTAGTAGCCCTTGAGCGGCTCGCCTCGCGCATGTCATCGACAGTTCCTGTCTCTGTGTATCTCCTCCATGTCTGAACAACGTCGCTTTGGTTCACTCCTAGACGCCTGGACACTTCCCTCGTTGAGAGCCCTTCCTGGCACAAAGTAACAATGCGGACGCGATCGAACCGCGATATTGATCGTCTAAGCATGGTTGAACTACAGACAACACGAACCGTGTACCTCCTTCCTGGTGGAATGATTGGAACTCATCGGCTGTCGGACCCCCTCCGCCTTATAGGCGCTGCTCATGCATCGTCGTTTACACCTTTGGGCAGATTTAGTGACATCTCTGGTCAAAGGGACTATATCTGTGATACAATATCCACAGTCAAAGTCTATCTTGAGGAGTTCTGGAAACCAGGGTGATTCAAAACTTTTTTTGGTATGTGTATAATACCATGTAACATCAGCGAATGAAAATAAGCAAAGTAGACTAATTTTCGTGTCGAAAGATCACTCACTTCAGATATCGTTCGAATAGCAAAAGTTGCAGCATTAAGTCTCTGAACAAGATACTGTACGTGCGTTTTCCACGGCGCTTTACTATCTATCTGAACACCTAGAAATTTGAACTGTTCAGTTTCACTAATCATATGCTCATTCTGAGAAACTAAAACGTCAGATTTTGTTTAATTGTGTGTTAGAAACTGTAAAAACTGAGCCTTACTGTGATTTAGCGTTAGTTTATTTTCTACAGGCCATGAACGTAGGTCACCAACTGCACTATTTGAAACCTGGCCAATGGTGCACACAACGTCCTTTACTACCAAGCTAGTGTCATCAATAACAGAAATATTTTAGAAATACCCGTAATACTAGAGGGCATATCATTTATGTAAATAAGGAACAGGAGTGGCCCAAACACTGATCCCTGGGGCGCCCCCCACTTGACTGTACCCCACTCAAACCCCCCGCCCACGTCACAGCCATTCTCAACATTGTGAATAATGACCTTTTGCTGTCTGTTGCTAAAGCAAGAGGTGAACCAACTACGAGCTACTCCCCATATACCGTAATGGTCCAACTTCTGGAGCAATATTTTGTGATCAACACACTCGAACGCCTTAGTTAAATAAAAAATGTCTAGAGTTCGAAACATTTTGTTTAACCCATCCAGTGCCTCTTAGAGAAAAGAGAATATAGAGTTTTCAGTTGTTAAACGACTTCTAAAGCCGAACTGTGCATTTGTTAGCAAATCTTGTGATAGAAAATGATGAATTATCTTTACATACATAGCCTTTTCAATAATTTTAGCAAACACTGATCGCATAGAAATAGGTCTAAAATCGTCTAAATTGTCCTTTTCTCCCTTTTTATAAAGCAGCTTTACTACTGAGAACTTTAATCGTTCAGGAAACTGACCATTCCTAAAGGAAAAATTACAAATATGGCTAAATACGGGGCTAACATGTGCAGCACAGTGCTTTAATATTCTTCTAGGCACTACATCATATCCATGAGAGTCCTTAGTCTTCAGTGATTTAATTATTGACTCAGTATCCCTCCTGTCTGTATCACAGAGGAGTATTTCAGACAACAATCTCAGAAAAGCATTTGCCAGGAAAATCAAATAATTCCCTGTAGAAACTAAATGTTTATTTAATTCACCAGTAATGCTCAGAAAATGATTGTTAAATATTGTACACAAATCTGATTTATCCGTAAGAGAAATATTTTTACTACGAACTGACTTTATATCGTTGACCTTGTGCTGCTGACCAGACACTTCCTTCATAACTGACCGTATGGTTTTAATTTTATCCTGTGAATTAGATAGCTTGAGCAGAAATGCTATGAAGTCACAGTTAGGGGACCGATAAATAACAACAATTAGACGTTTAGTTTCACTAAATTCAGCTGCCGCTGCACAACATTCAAATACGTGTTCTGTGCAGTGCCGTGATACGTCCATGGACTCAATGAAATACTGTTTTTCATGTACATAGCCACTTCCCCACAACACAGCACCCAGCCTATGAGTGGAGAAAATCTCCGACCTGGCCAGGAATCGAACCTGGGCCCAGTGTACAGGAGACAAGCACGTTACCACCCAACTAAGCAAGTGGACCGTCGCAGATTAAAACTGTGTGCCAGTCTCAGACTCAAACTTGGGACCTTTGCCTTTCACGGGCAATTGCTCTACCGACTTAGCTACCCAAGAGCGTCTTACAACCCCTCATCACAGCTTCAATTCTGCTAGTACTTTGTCTCCTACCTTCCAAACTTCACAGATGCTCTCCTGCAAACTTCACCCACGAAAGGCAATGGTCCCGAGATCGAGTCTCGGTCCGGCACACAGTTTTAATCTGCCAGGAAGTTTCATATCTGTGCACACTCCATTGCAAAGTAAAAGATTTCATTCTGAAAACATTTCCCAGGTTGTGGCTAAGCCATGTCTCTGCAGCATCCTTTCTTCCAGATGTACTAGTTCTGCAGGTTCGCAGAAGAGCTTCTCCGAAGTTTGGAAGGCAGGAGGCGAGGCACTGGCGGAATTGAAGGTTTGAGGAAGAGTCCTGAATCATGCTTGGATAGCTGTCTGTAGAGCACTTACCCATGAAAAGCCAAGGTCCCGAGTTCGAGTCTCGGTCCGACACACAGTTTTAATGTGCCAGGAAGTTTCATTTCTTGACCTATTCTAGCCACTCTTTATCCCACAAAAAATCATTTTACAATACATTTACATTGATCACATTACTGCACTGAATATAAGCAGAAATCACGTTATTTAAATTATTAATAATATGTATACTATCTGATCAAAAGTATCCGGACACCCCTATTTAATACGGAATTGACCACTAGATGTCGCGAGAGGCGGACTTGCTGTAACGATTCATGTTGAATGTTACTTAAGTTTCTTCTGTCTGGTCCATTGATGAATTAATGCGAAATTTTCATGCTTCTCAAAATTTATTCACGTTAATTGACATCTGAATTGCACACTTGTAATGCAAACAAAACACGGTCACACTTCACTGATTTCTTTGACTTCCACATGTAACTTCAAAACTGACTTGTGGCAGGATCGCTGCATCGCTTTATATAGAATTTTAACAATAGCTTCCAAAATAAAGCAATTTTAATTTTTTACAATTTTGATGTAACAATTAAAATTTAGAAAATATAAAGAAACTGATGTTACAGCTGAATAAGGCATAAAGCACAATATTGAATGACAATCTTTTATAGTAGTATCTTTAATTTTCCACAAGATAATCACTCTGAACTTTAATTACAATAATGTCTCTCGTATTATTTTAGTTACATAATTAATTACAGTTTGGATTTGGTTTCTAATATTCAGTGGTAGTACAGAGCTCGTGATTTATCCGATTACATACATAAAATGCACAGATAAGGTCTCAAATTCTGAAAATTGGAAAACTCTAAGATGTAAATAATTGGAGAGTTAATTAGAAATGTAATTACAAAGAATATTAATGACAGAGGAAAACATACAAACAAATAACAAATGAAAAACATCGCTTGGTAATAACTTTTAAGCTGTTTCTCAAGATAGTGAGGTCTTCTGTTACTGGACTTTTAGATTACCATTTTGTTAATTAGAAGCATTGATTGTTCATCCTAAGATCTCTGCAGTCTCTAGTTATTTATTGCTAAGGACTTATTACTTCAATTTACTTAATATAGTATATGTACATAATTTTATTAATGACAACAATCCACCAATAATTACGACAACGCACGTCCTTCCAGAAAATTCCACATGCCTTTGCAATGAATACCAAGTTTTTTTTATCAAATAGGACAGAATGATATATAAAAAGACACACATACAAGGCCTTAGGAAGCACTGAATTGTCCGATGACTATCCGGGTGCGTATAAAAAAAGATAGTATCAGGCATTTCATATGAATTTTGGGGGAAGGCTGTATCGTTATACCGCCGACATAAAAGGAGGCGGGAAGTATCGTGTTGTCAGTAGAGAAGTTATAACAACCAAGCAGGTCAGTGAGGAAAGCTCAATGTCTTCAAACGTAGTTCAGTCATCGGATGCCAGCTGAGTAAGAAATCGAGCAGGAACATTTCAGACCTTCTGCAGCTGGTTAAGAGGACTGTTGATGTGACTGTGAAGTGGAAACGCGAAGGAACAACCACAACAAAACCAAGACCAGCCAGGACTCGAGCTCTGGCGGACAGGGACCATCGAACTTTACGGAGAGTGGTTGTACAAAATCGCATGAAATCAGTGGAACTCGTGAGTTCCAAAGTGCTACGAATAGCACAGTGACTGTGTGTAGGGAGTTAAACAGAATGAGGTAAAATGGTTGTAAGCAGGCTGTTTAGGTTCTTATATTGGTAACACCACGTAGCGCACTGTTTGAAAATCACTGGCTGTGCTGTGTGCAGTCTGTGGCTCGTTGGCATTGTTGTAATATTCGCTATTGTAGTGTTGGGCAGATGACTGTTAACAGCGAGTAGCGTTGCGCAGTTGGAGGTGAGCCGCCAGCAGTGGTGGATGTGGGGAGAGAGATGGCGGAATTTTGAGAGCGGACGATCTGGACGTGTGTCCATCAGAAAGAGTAAATTTGTAATATTGGATATCATGGACTGATATATTAAGGTAAATACATTGCTTGTTTTCTATCAAAATCTTTCATTTGCTAACTATGCCTATCAGTAGTTAGTGCCTTCAGTAGTTTGAATCTTTTATTTAACTGGCAGTAGTGGCGCTCGCTGTATTGCAGTAGTTCGAGTAACGAAGATTTTTGTGAGGTAAGTGATTTGTGAAACGTATAGGTTAATGTTAGTCAGGGCCATTCAGACTGCGTTGCGCTAAAAATATTGTGTGTCAGTTTAGTGTTGATCAGAATAAGTAAAGAGAGCAATGTCTGAGTACGTTCAGTTTTGCCCAGCTGTTTGAAAATCAAATAATGTAAGAGGTTTATCAGCACAGTAATTCATTAATTTTTCTAAGGGGACGTTTCATTGTCTAGCAGCTCCACATAAACAACACACTTTTGTCGTCAGTGCTAAGCGGGGCTTGAGGCGGTGTAAAGAGCAGCGCCACTGGACAGTAAACGATTGGAAACTATTGATTTGAAGTGATGAACCGCGCTATGCCCTGTGGTAATTTGATGGATGGTTTTGAGTTTAGTGAATGCCAGACGAACGTTACGTGCCATCAAGTATATTGCCAGCAGTGGATGATACAGAAGGTAGTTTTACGTATTTTTCGTGTTGAGGGTGTGATTCCATACGCTTAAAACAACGCGAAATGCGGAAATATGAACACATTTTACAGCACTCGTACTGCGAAAAAGCATAACATCGCACCCTGTCACAAAGCAGAATCTGTGACGCAGAGATCTGTGGACAATTACATTGCCAAAACCGACTTGTTTACCCAGAGTCCCGACCTGAACCGAATGGAAAACCTTTGGGATGAGTTAACGTCGACTTCGCTCAGGACCCCAGCATACATCGCCACATTTTCTGGTTTCGGCTCTTAAGAAAGAATGGACTGCCATTTCTCCATAAACATTCAGACACCTGACTGAAAGAGTCCCCACCAATGTGCAGGCCATCATGAAGGTGAGGAGTGGACAGTAGTAGGTCAAGGGCGACATGGCGCCACTCTGCATTATTGCCAAATTTATTCAAGATGGCGGATCCAAGATGGTGGCGATAGATGTGGCAATGTCGCAAAGATGTCATGGTGGGAAGCTCAAATTTTGGCAGGAAATAGGTCAATTGGACTACCCCCACTAACCTAACCATCTCCACCCTCCCCATCTCTCCCCACCCTAGAATATGGCGGAAAAATTTTGGCTGGAAAATATTGGTGGGGAAAAAGGTCACTTTGGCTACCTCCATTAACCTAAGAAAGTGGAAGGAAAATTTTGGCGGGGAAATAGGTCATTTGGGCTACCCCCACTAACCTAAGTCATCTGACCACCACCTTTTTCTTCTAATTGGTGGAAAAAGGACTCACTCTGTGTTGGGCTGCTGGATAGGATGGACATAAGTCTTTATTTTGCATGCATTGTTTATTTAAACAATTTGAGTTGTCATATGCTGTAGCTCCATCCACTGTGCTCACCATGAGGTCCAGAGTCTAACTGACCTAGTACACACCACTGGAGGGTGCTGTCATCCCTCCCATGACTTAATCCAAGATGGAGACACAGAAAAAAATGGCGGGAAAAGGACTCAGTATGTGTACAGCTGCTGGAGAGGAAGGAGGGTACTTTATTTATTTTCAGTTGGAAGTTCTAACAATTTATTTGGGGATGGATTACACGTAGTTTATTTATTATGCAGATACAAAACAAACGACCTGACGTGTTTGGGATCATAATACATAGCCTACAGACCAGCAAACTGCTCGTAAATTATCGAAATAATGCAGTTCGCTGATGTACAGACACATGAACAACTCGTCAGTTGTCAAAATAATGCATGTAAAACGCTCTGCGAACACGCTCACTAATTGTAAACTGTCGAAATAATGCATTGCACAGCCTATGGACCTGCAAATTACTCCAAAATTACGGAAATAATGCATTACACTGATCCACAGACACGCAACAAACTCATAAATTGTCAAAATAATGCATGTAAAACGCTCTGCAAACACGCTCACTAATTGTAAACTATCGAAAAATGCATTGCACAGCCTACAGACAAGCAAACAAGCCGTAAATTGTACAGACACGCAAACAATTTGTAAATTGTCAAAATAATGCATTTAAATGTTCTGCAAACACACTCACTAATTATAAGATGTCGAAAAAATGCGTTGCACAGCCCACAGACATGTTCACAAAATAATTCAACAGACACGTTCACTACACGTAAAATCGGCAAAATAATGCGTGTATTAAGCTCGGCAAACACGCTCACAGTACTAAAACAGCCGAAATAATGCAGTGCACGTACACTCATTACATGTCAAAATGCTTTCGAACTATCGTTATGATATTCGACCACAACGTATCTGTGAACAGATCTCTACACAAATCCAAGTTGGAATGATTGATCGGATGTGTCGGGCGTGCACGCCGGTCCAGCCTGTACCACAAGCAAGACGCATCTGGCTGTGCACGTGTTTACCATTTGCTCATGTAAATTGTCCGTTTGCTGCTTCTACACATTTCTCGCCTTTATTTGGCTGAGAGAACATCGATTGTGGTATGCATTGTGTGCATCTAGCAGGTGAAAGACGGGTGGAAGACACATTTGCCGGTTCTCTAGACATGGTAAACACCTCAGGTGACTTTGTAAATTATAAGGATGATTTGGAACCTGTTATACCACGGTATTCACGAATGGAATTATCAGTTTCCTCTATATTTTTTTCGAGTTTGCACGTAAAGGTCTTCGCAGACGAAGTAAGTTACTCGTTCTCCATAGTTTACAGCACGTTCCACCTCGCTGCACCTCGCTAAGGTTTTGGCTTTCTAGAGAAATAATTTTCAATCTATATCTTCAGAACTATACTGCGGAAGTGATACTGCTATGCAAGCGACATTACTATGTGTTTGATACCGGGGAGCATGGTGAAAATGTTCAGATATTCTGGTAAACCATGTGAAAATACAAATGTTCTTGTAATCGAAAAGTCTGGAGGTGGTGTAAAAGCAATCAAGCAAGGAGGTCAGGGCCAGATGACTAGTGACTGTCGTCTGCAGTGTATAATCTACCGAGCTTGCACGAAATATCTAGTGCAGCAAGGGCTATATATGGTCCATCTGCTTATGCTGTCTGTCTTTGCAGCATATGTACGAGTGTCTGATAGTCGATAACTATATGCAGATGCAGAAGTGGTGATTCTGTATGGCGCAGGATATGAATTGTGTTTACTACATCGATACAGTATGTGGTAATATACAAGGTGGTCCATTGATCGTGACCGGGCCAAATATCTCACGAAATAAGCGTCAAACGAAAAAACTACAAAGAACAAAACTTGTCTAGCTTGAAGGGGAAAACCAGATGGCGCTATGGTTGGCCCACTAGATGGCGCTGCCATAGGTCAAACGGATATCAACTGCGTTTTTTTATAAAGGAACCCCCATTTTTTATTACATATTCGTGTAGTAGTAAAGAAATATGAATGTTTTAGTTGCACCACTTTTTTCGCTTTGTGATAGATGGCGCTGTAATAGTCACAAACATATGGCTCACAATTTTAGACAAACAGTTGGTAACAGGTACGTTTTTTAAAGTAAAATACAGAACATAGGTATGTTTGAACATTTTATTTCGGTTGTTCCAATGTGATACATGTACCTTTGTGAACTTATGATTTCTGAGAACGTATGCTGTTACTGTGTGATTACCCATAAATACCACATTAATGCAATAAATGCTCAAAATGATGTCTGTCAACCTCAGTGCATTTGGCTCCTCTCAACAGCGAGTAGTTTGCCTTCCGTAATGTTCGCACATGCGTTGGCAATGCGCTGACGCATGTTGTCAGGCATTGTCGGTGGATCACGATAGCAAATATCCTTCAACTTCCCCACAGAAAGAAATCCGGTGACGTCAGATCCACTGAACGTGCGGGTCATGGTATGGTGCTTCGATGACCAATCCACCTGTCATGAAATATGCTATTCAACATCGCTTCAACCTCACGCGAGCTACGCGCCAGACATCTATCATGTTGGAAGTACATCGCAATTCTGTCATGCAGTGAAACATCTTGGAGTAACATCGGTAGAACATTACGTAGGAAATCAGCATACATTGCACCATTTACATTGCCATCGATAAAATGGGGGCCAATTATCTTTCCCCCCATAATGCCACACCATACACTAACCCGTCAAGGTCGCTGATGTTCCACTTGTCTCAGCCATCGTGGATTTTCCGTTGCCCAATAGTGCATATTATGCCGGTTTACGTTACCACTGTTGGTGAATGATGCTTCGTCGCTAAATAGAATGCATGCAAAAAATCTGTCATCGTCCCGTAATTTCTCTTGTGCCCAATGGCAGAAACGTACACGACATTCGATGTTGATGTAGCATTCTCAGCACCGACATTTTTGAGATTCCCAATTCTCGCGTAATTTGTCTACTACTTATGTGCGGATTAGCCGCGACAGCAGCTAAAACACTTACTTGGGCATCATCATTTGTTGCAGGTCGTGGTTGACGTTTCACATGTGGATGAACACTTCCTGTTTCCTTAAATAATGTATCCGGCGAACGGTCCGGACACTTGGATGATGTCATCCAGGATACCGAGCAGCATACATAGTACACCCCTATTGGGCATTTTGATCACAATAGCCATACATCAACAGGATATAAACCTTTTCCGCAATTGGAAAACGGTCAATTTTAACACGAGTAATGTATCACGAAGCAAATACCGTTCGCACTGGCGGAATGTTACGTAACACCATGTACTTATACGTTTGTGGCTGTTACAGCGCCATCTATCAGAAAGCCAAAAAAGTGGTCCAACTAAAACATTCATATTTCTTTACGAACTACACAAATATTTTAAAAAATGCAGTTGATATCCGTTTGACCTATGGAAGCGCCATCTAGTGGGCCAACCATATCGCCATCTGGTTTCCCCCTTCAAGCTACACGAGTTTCGTTCTTTGTAGTTTTTTCGTTTGATGCTTATTTCGTGAGATATTTGGCCCAGACACTATCAATGGACCACCCTGTATAGCCGGGTTAGAGATCGGTTTGATGCTGAAATATTCAAGCTTCCATCATCAGTGACAGAGCAGTATAACTGAGGAAGTGTATTTCCATGTCTGACGATAGGTATGGTTTAACTGTAGGGTTTAACTGTCAGTGCAATATGGCAATCTGTACAAAATAGTTTTGCTACTGAAAGTCTCGTATGCTGAAAAAGAACGAGGACTGTGCTCCCACACTGGCAGCATCAGTAATTTGGCAGGTAAATTCAGTAAGAGCTCAATTAATTCACAAGACATCCGTTGTGCTGGAACACAGAGCCTATACAGGCTGGTTCAAACAAGATGGGGGCAAGGCACCTATGGAAAGATCTGAGAGTAAGTGATGTCTTCTTTGTTCAAGTGTTCAAAGACAAGTTGAAGCAGACAATCCATCTGTGGCAGGATACTGTCCCTCATCCACCATTGTGGCATTATGGCATCTATAGACCAGTAACAAGTGATTGACGCTGTGCTTCGTTAGGGTTGCCAGGAGGAATACATTAGACGTTATTCTCAGCTATTTTCGTAAACAGGTCCTGCTAGGACAAGAATTTCCATGCAGACAAGCTGAGACGCCATGAAAGCTCCTACAACAACAAAAGCGATCGTTAACTATTTCTGCAGCACTTTACAATTTCCAGAAAGTGAGTGATATGTATTGGATGGGCTGTACCGTTGGGATCGCTAGGAAGACTGCATCCTGTGTTATTCTGGGATACTTTCGTAAACAGTTTTGAAAGTGTTGCGAAAGATTTAGATAGAACTTCAAAAGGGGACTTGGCTGCTACTTACGTAGACATGAAATGTCAGTAGAACACTGACAACCTTTTAACTGCGCCTGCAAGGGCGAATCACTAGGTAAACATCTCGCTGTACTCGCAAGTACAAAGGCTATGTGCCTTCACACCAGCAATGGTAAACACATTTGTGTCCATCCATGTCTCACATGTGGTACAGGCTGGACCAGTGTGCACGCCTGACACAACCGATCGCCATTCCAACTTGGATCCGTGTAGGGAGCTGTTCGCTGATATGGCGCGGTCGAATTTCTTAACGATAGTTCAAAAGCATTTTTACATGTAACGAGTGTTTGTGCACTGCATTATTTCGGCAGTTTAAGTGCTGTGAGCGTGTTTTCATATCATTATACATGCATTATTTTGCCAATTTTATGCGTAGTGAACGTGTCTGTTGCATCATTTTGTAAAGATGTCTGTAGGCTGTGCAATGCATTATTTCGACAGTTTAATATTAGTGAGCACGTTTGCAGAACATTTAAATATATTATTTTGACGATTTACAAGATGTTTGCGTGTCTATACAATTTACAAGTTGTTTGCTTGTCTGTAGGCTGTGCAATGCATTTTTCGACAGTTTGCAATTAGTGAGCGTGTTTGCAGACCGTTTTACATGCATTATTTTGACAATTTATGTGATTTTTGCGAGTCTGTAGATCAGTAAAATGCATTATTTCCGTAATTTTGGAGTAATTTGCAGGTCCATAGGCTGTGCAATGCATTATTTCGACAGTTTACAGTTAGCGAGCGTGTTTGCAGAGCGTTTTACATGCATTATTTTGACAATTGACGAGTTGTTCGTGAATTTCTACATCAGTGTACTTCATTATTTCGGTAATTTACGAGCAGTTTGCTGGTCTGTAGGCTATGTATTGAGACCCCAAGCACATGAGGGCAAGTGTTTCGTATCAGCATAATAAATAAACTATGTGTAATCCATCCCCAAATAAATTGTTAGAACTTCCAACTGAAAATAAATAAAGTACCCTCCTTTTTCTCCAGCAGCTGTACACAGACTGAGTCCTGTCCCACTATTTTTTTCTGGATCGCCATCATGGATTATGTCTTGGGAGGGACAGTGCTCTCTGGTGGTTGTATTGTGTACTAGGTCAGTTGGACTCTGGTCCTCATGGTGAATGTACTGGATGGGGCTACTGAATATGACAATTCGAACTGTTTAAATAAACAAGGCACGCAAAATAAATACTTACGTCCATCCTATTCAGCGGCCCAGCACTGAGTGAGTCCTTTACCCACCAATTCGAAGGAAGAGGTGGTGTTCGGATAACTTAGGTTAGTGGAGGTAGCTCAATTGACCTATTTTCCAGCCAAAATTTTTCCTGCCACTTTCTTAGGTTAGTGCATGTAGCCCAAGTGACCTATTTTCCCGCCAAATTTTCCCACCATTTTCTGGGGTAGATTAGTGTAGGTAACCCAATTGACCTATTTCCCCACCAAAATTTGTACTGCCAGCCAAGATGTCATTGTGGTGTTGCCACAACTAATGCTGCCATCTTGGATCCGCCATCTTGAATAAATTTGGCAATAGTGCAGAGTGGGGCCATGCTGCCCTTGCCTTACTACTGTGGACACACGCCATATTAATGTCCATTAATATCCACATACTCTTGATCATATGGTGTAGGCATTTGTCAGCTCTACTAAGAAATTCGACAAGGAGTTGACCACCATTAAATCCTTTTGGCTGATAAAAACTGAAATTTATTAGCATTTAAAGTTTTTATGGCTGCCAGCGTGTTATCAAAAACGAGTGTTTCTGAATCACAGTCACCTTTCTGGATCGAAGTAAGCGACTTTAAATCTTTATGTAGTTCATTCTTATTTCTAATACAGATTCGATGAACTGACCTATTGATATGAAAAAGAGATACAGTATTTATGACACATGTCATAAGAGAACACTAACTTGACACAACATGGTCAGTGCCTGTTACAATTGCAATTCCAAAATTTAGAAAAAACATTTGCACCTAAAACAAATCAAACCTACTATAGTTATTTGCTTTGCCGAATCTATTGTAATTTGGTGTAATTCAACACAGCACAAAGAGCGAACGCTCCAGACGATTCTAACTAGCCATGAATGCTTGCATAAGATAAGTGTCTAACATTCAGTTTTTTGACATTATGTTCAGCTGAAGTGGGTACGTTGTCGTGATTTCCACACACTCTCTTGTTCACCGGTTTGTATCTTTTGGATTTGCAACTATTGTATTTTTTTCGTGTTTGCAGTTAAAACTATTGGGTATAACTTCCGCCTTTTATGCAAAACGCTGTTTTCTTTTTTTGTTATCCAAACATGTTTCGGCACCCCTGTGCCATCATCAGTGGGTTTTGTTTATTGGAAAACTGTAAAAAGTGAACTTATTTTAGGTTGTAACTGATCTAACAAAATGAGGCCAAAAGACAGTTTTGTTTGTTTTTGTTCTTACCTTGATTTTACGTCATGCGGTTTTGCAGGAACAGGAACAGGCAACACAACGAGGAAAAATCCCAGAACACAGGAGACATCAACAGATAATTTCAACAGATCAGGAGTATACGAACTCACATTTTCTCATAACATAACGTCCCTGTCGGACCAGAGTAATTACGTACCGAGGGAAATGCATAGTAGCAGTACAGAAGGAACTAAATCTGGAAAAGTTGACTGGTCCATAGAAGAGCGAGAAATAATAAGATAAAGTTCAGAGTCATGCTCCACAGACTGAACAGGACACCCACAAGTATACAGAATCACACAGGAGCTGAAAACAATAGAACAAATAGCACTTGGAAAATGGTTACAAGACCAATATGACAGAGAAATTAAACCAACATATTTGTTAACGGAAAAGGAACGGACGCACCACACACTCGCAAAACCGTTCACCGCCCAGAACAACACAACAAATTAACCATGACCGCACGTAAGACACAACAGTGCAACAACCCATACACAAAATAAAGTGGCACACACTCACCCATAAAAAAATTTTCCACAGCATGCCGGCATGAGTGGCCGTGCGGTTCTGGGCGCAGCACTCTGGAGCCGCTACGGTCGCAGGTTCAAATCCTGCCTTGGGCATGGATATGTGTGATGTCCTTAGGTTAATTAGGTTTAAGTAGTTCTAAGTTCTAGGCGACTAATGACCTCAGGAGTTAAGTCGCATAGTGCTCAGAGCCATTTTTTTTTCCACAGCATAGGCAAACTGAGGAGTTACTTGACTGAGAAGTAGCGGTTCCGGTCTCGTAAACTGACATGCGGCCGGGAGAGCGGTGTGCTGACCACGTGCCCCTCCATATCCGCATCCACACGATACCTGCGAACTGAGGATGACACGGCGGCCGGTCGGTACCGTTGGACTTTCGTGACCTGTTCGGCGGAGTTTAGTTTAATTCACCCAAGTTTAAAGTATAGAAGTGGCACGTTCAAAACTCGTGATTTTTGCACGCTAAATCCAAATGAAGCCAGATTTTTGACACTTAAAACGTATCAGAGCAAGGTCCGATACGCCGCTGGACTAAATCTGAACCATCAGCCTCACTTCAGTCCAGAGCTACTTAAAGGTGACTCTTTTTTCAGGTAAAATTCGAAGTGACTGTTTTTGCACGTAAAATCCGAATGATGCACATACAGTGCTGCCATTAGCTGAGAATTAATTTCAGTCCAATTAAAATCTTTTGCGAAAGGAATTATCGACACAATTTACCTGGCATCATCTTCGGTTTTGTCGTTCAAACTTTGCTTAATATGTTGTAACATAACTACAGTAAGACAGAAGTTCGAGTGGCTATATAAATGGCCGCTGTTCAGGACTGAACCAAAAGCTCGAATAGGAACGGAATACCAAGACCTTTGTCTGCCCCCCCCCCCCCCCCCCCCCCCCCCCGCCGCCCTGCCACCGTCGCCTGCCAAACCACGGTTCTGTGCGCGGCCTTTTCATACATGCAGTATTTATTACGGCGCTCCCACGTTCTAACGACTGTGATCGTTGTTATGTTCGGCTCATGTATTGTGTACATTGTGACATTAACTCTCTCAGGATGTCTGCGTAAAAGTAAGAAAGAACCTGAAAGCTCTAATCTTGGTAGATCAAATAAATGCACAAATATATAAATAGCTCGTACTGTTTCGAAACTCCAAAGTGAATTTACTCATCTACCTTTCAGTGATGTAATTTTCGACCGATTATCTTCCCTTATAAATCACGTTAACCAGGTGTTGCCATGAAACGATGCACCACCACACCATAACGCCCGTACTCTCCGTGTCTAGTTTGATGCAATATTTCCGCCTTCGTAGTAAGATGTTTCTCCCGTTACCTCTTCTCTTAACTTTAAAATACCCTGCATACTTCAATGAACGCTGGCTTACATAAATCTCACCAAATCAAACCGAAAAACAAAATATCTGCAATATAGTTCGTTAACCAAAATAAAGCTGGCCCAAATGGCATACCAAAGACTAATCTTCACATTGTGTGAGGCACTTCAAAGTATTTATGATACTTGTCTGATGCATAATGACGGGTCTAATGTGAATTTTCATTCTAACACAGACTGAATTATGCCTCATTTGAAGATATGAGAGCTGAGGATCCAAATGTCCCGATACCACTTCATTTGGAAACCACTGCAGGTCCTTTCTTATAATGTTCTGACAAGATGAAATTACTAACTACTATTGAGATAATGTCCTACTTACCTGCCGGTTATCTCCTATCTAAGTAGTGTGGTGTTCTGAGTCGTTTCGGATAATTTTCTGACGATCTCTTTGCTGTTTAACTTTCAAAATGCTGAAAACTCTCTTTGAAACAATTTTTGCTATCACGTTTATACACATGTGTAATACTTTGCAACATCAAGGAACTCCTGCTCAGAAAAAAAAGAATGTTCCACAAGGAAATATTTTAATACACTTTGCAAAATCCGATGCTTACAGATTTTCATTTAGAGAGGATTCCTGATGAAAATTGAACGTGTAGAATGGTGCACACTTTTCTGTTCATGAGTTCAGCGAGTGATGGTTGCAATTAATTTTAAATCGGTAGATGTTATTAACAATAAATCACTCGAGAAAGTACGTGTACGTGGGTGCCAGATTCTGTATACGTCAAATATGACGTTATATGCAACAAACTGCTGCAGTGACGCAGATAAAAGAACATCGTATCTTGTTTTCATGTAACTTGAGAATGTCGAAACTGTTCGTTGAATAAAGTAGGGACCAGTTACTTTTTCTTATCTTTCTCTCAGATTCCGACGGGTCTGCAGGAAATTAAAACTCTACTCTTCCTTTTGGATGTAATATTTCGTTCTAGCACCTAACACACCCCCATTATCAACAGACAGGTAATTTGATCTATTAGGTTTTCACGGAGTATTGATTAATTATGTGCTTTCGGGTGTGCAACCAAGTTGATTTCATTCTTACACACAATGTTTCGATGGCCGGCCGAGTGCTGTGAGCCGTGTTAATATGTTGGCTGCTGGGACAGGTGTTCATGGTCTAACACTTCCCATTTCCTTCAGTTTACTTGCATCAAAGCCTGAAATCCACTCAATATGCAACACCTGATCGATGTTCATGGACTCTTTACCGGTGTGACGCACTTATCTACTTCGGTTTCTGTACTCTGATTCCATATAGGACAATATGAACCAAATATAGAATTATTTTATATCCTCTGTGCAAAAACACGAAATCTTACATCAGTGAAACATCTGTCACTCTGACACAGAGTTTGTCTCAATAACAATACACGGCTTTCTATAACACCCTGCTCGCTGTCACGGCTCTCGTCGTTCCTGACAGCTTCGGTTCTCCTCCCTGCGAGGCAGATTCATGTAAAATAGATGGTAGAGTGGCGAGATGACGCACACTACATCTTTATGGTTCCTTCATTTATTTTGCTGTTTCCTCGGATGAAGCCAACAGCCTTGTCGCAGAGGTAACACTGGTTCCCGTCAGATCGCCAAAGTTAAGCGCTGTCGGGATTGGATAGCACTTGGATGGGTGATCGTCCGGTATGCCGAGCACTGTTGGCAAGCTGGGTCACTCAGTCCTTGTGAGGCAAATTGAGGAGCTACTGGACTGAGAAGTAGCGGCTCCAGTCACGAAAACTGACAACAGTCGGGAGACCGGTGTGCTGACCACAAGCCTCTCCATGCCTCGGTGACGTCTATATGCTGAGAATGACACGGCGGTCGGTCAGTACCGTTGGCTTTCCGAGACCTGTTCCGACGGAGTTTCGTTTTAGTTTAGACCCTCTGATGAAGGTGACTCGAAGGAGATCCCCTACAAACACAACGTATCCTGCTTCCCCTTGGACTGTGGTGTCAAATAAAGTACTTCAAGTCCAGCATTGTGTTCACTGACAGCTTATAAAAACAGTTACGTTGGCTCCGTATGAGTCCACATGGGGAAACAAGGTAGTATGCTTGACCCCACCTGGAATCTGAGGTACAGACTCTTTATTCATCACAGAATTCTCTTCATCTACATCTTTACTCTGCAGACCGCTGTGAAGTGCACGCCAGAGGGCAGTTCCCACTCTACCACTTCTTGGGGCTTCGTTCCTTTCCATCCTCTTATGTCTACTGAAGTCACTCTGTGCGTGATGTAATTAGCCTCATTTTCTCCTCACGATACCTCCAGGAGCAATACGTAGGAAGTTGTAGTATATTCCTAGATTTCTCACTTAAAATTGATTCTTGAAATTTTGTAGGTAGACTTCCACAGGACAGTCTTTGTCTGTCTACAGGCGTCTGCTACGAGGGCGAGTAAGAAAGTCTTTCCTCCTATTTATTATTAGCTGAAATAAGGTATATATAGACAACTACAAATACACTCTAAGACAAAAAAAACACGCACCACGAAGGAATTACCCGAATGGGAAAATCTGTGGAAGTGACGTACTTGTACATGCAAACAAATGATTACAGTTTCAGACAAATTGAATGATTTATTCAAGAGAAATACCTTGACAAATTGGGAAAGTCAGTAACGAGTTGGTCCCGCTCTACCCCTTATGCAAGCAATTATTCGTCCTCGCTTTGACTGACAGAGGTGCTCAATGTCATCCGAGGGTATCGTGTCAAATTCTATTCAACTGGCGCGTTTGATCTTAAACTCCTGAGCTAGTTGGAGGGCCCTGCACATAACGCTCGAACTGGGGAGAGGTTCAGCTATCTTGCTGCCCAGTGTAGGGTTTGGAAAGCACTAAGAAAGACAGTAGAAGCTCCAGCCGTTGTGGGCGGGAATTATCTTGCTGAAATAAAAACTCAGGATGACTTGCCATGAAGGGTAACAAAATGGGGCACAGAGTATCATCGATCTACCGCCTTGTTGTAAGGCTGCCTCAGATGACAAACCAAAATGAGCTTCCTAAGTAAGACTGCCGTGCCATATGGTGGGTGAATGTCAGGTTGGTATCCCACCACTGTCCGAGAGGACTGGTCATCAGCGCCTGGAATCCCGTTGACTGGGATATCATGGTCTTCAGTGCAGAGTGTCGCTTCGAACTGAGTCCCGATGCTCAGTGAAGATGTGTCTGGAGTCGTCCACGATAGCGGTGGGATACCAACCTAATTTTCGCGCGCCATACGGCACAGCAACCTGGGCTGATGGTCTGGGGTGCCATTTCATTTCACAGCAGGATCCATTTGATTGTCCTTTACAACACCGTTAAAGCACAACAATACGTCGACAATGCTCAACAACCCGTTTTGTAGTCCTTCGTGGCAAACCCTATTGGGCTTATGTTTCAGCAAGAGGATGCCTGCCCGCACACAGTGACGGTTTCTACTGCATGTCATCATCTTGCTATACCCTACCTTGACCAGCAAGGTCGCCAAATCTCTCATCAATTGAGAACGTTTGGAACAGGGCCCTCCAATCAGCTCAGGATTTCTAATTCGCCAGTTGGGCAGAACTTGGCATGAAATCCCACAGGATAATATCAAACAACTTTATCAATCAGTGCCAAGCTGAATAGCTTCTTGCATAAGGACCAGAGGTAGACCAACACATTATTGACTTGCTCAATTTGTGAAGCTATTTCTCTTTGATAAATGACCCAATTTATCTGAAATTGTAATTTGTTTGTGTGTACATGTGCGTCACATCTACCAATTTCCGTCCCACGAAGACAAAAAAAAGAAATACCAAGATGAACTTACCCAAGTTCTTAGTGGTACGCCTTTTTTTGTCTTGGAGTGTATATGTACTATTATACACTCCTGGAAATTGAAATAAGAACACCGTGAATTCATTCTCCCAGGAAGGGGAAACTTTATTGACACATTCCTGGGGTCAGATACATCACATGATCACACTGACAGAACCACAGGCACATAGTCACAGGCAACAGAGCATGCACAATGTCGGTACTAGTACAGTCTATATCCACCTTTCGCAGCAATGCAGGCTGCTATTCTCCCATGCAGACGATCGTAGAGATGCTGGATGTAGTCCTGTGGAACGGCTTGCCATGCCATTTCCACCTGCCGCCTCAGTTGGACCAGCGTTCGTGCTGGACGTGCAGACCGCGTGAGACGACGCTTCATCCAGTCCCAAACATGCTCAATGGGGGACATATCCGGAGATCCTGCTGGCCAGGGTAGTTGACTTACACCTTCTAGAGCACGTTGGGTGGCACGGGATACATGCGGACGTGCATTGTTCTGTTGGAACAGCAAGTTCCCTTGCCGGTCTAGGAATGGTAGAACGATGGGTTCGATGACGGTTTGGATGTACTGTGCACTATTCAGTGTCCCCTCGACGATCACCAGTGGTCTACGGCCAGTGTAGGAGATCGCTCCCCACACCATGATGCCGGGTGTTGGCCCTGTGTGCCTCGGTCGTATGCAGTCCTGATTGTGGCGCTCACCTGCACGGCGCCAAACACGCATACGACCATCATTGGCACCAAGGCAGAAGCGACTCTCATCGCTGAAGACTACACGTCTCCATTCGTCCCTCCATTCACGCCTGTCGCGACACCACTGGACGCGGGCTGCACGATGTTGGGGCGTGAGCGGAAGACGGCCTAACGGTGTGCGGGACCGTAGCCCAGCTTCATGGAGACGGTTGCGAATGGTCCTCGCCGATACCCCAGGAGCAACAGTGTCCCTAATTTGCTGGGAAGTGGCGGTGCGGTCCCCTACGGCACTGCGTAGGATCCTACGGTCTTGGCGTGCATCCGTGCATCGCTGCGGTCCGGTCCCAGGTCGACGGGCACGTGCACCTTCCGCCGACCACTGGCGACAACATCGATGTACTGTGGAGACCTCACGCCCCACGTGTTGAGCAATTCGGCGGTACGTCCACCCGGCCTCCCGCATACCCACTATACGCCCTCGCTCAAAGTCCGTCAACTGCACATACGGTTCACGTCCACGCTGTCGCGGCATGCTACCAGTGTTAAAGACTGCGATGGAGCTCCGTATGCCACGGCAAACTGGCTGACACTGACGGCGGCGGTGCACAAATGCTGCGCAGCTTGCGCCATTCGACGGCCAACACCGCGGTTCCTGGTGTGTCCGCTGTGCCGTGCGTGTGATCATTGCTTGTACAGTCCTCTCGCAGTGTCCGGAGCAAGTATGGTGGGTCTGACACACCGGTGTCAATGTGTTCTTTTTTCCATTTCCAGGAGTGTACATACACTATCTTTCCACGTAGTCACCACACCAGTTCACACATTTATCTCATCGCACCACTAAATTTGAGATGCTCATATGGTAGAATTTGTCTGACTGACTTTGGAATCACAGTCGGACTGCTGTCTTGGCTTCATCATAGCACGTGAATCGCTGTCCTTCCAGGAACTTCTTCAATTGACCAAAAACGTGGAAATCACTTGGGGAAAGGACTGGACTATATGGTGGATGGTCCATACTCTCCCAGTGCAACGACCAGAGCCTGTCAGCCATTCTGAATGCCACGCGTAGCGTTGCATTGTCGTGAAGAATAACCATGTTGTCCACATCAAAAATCCCTCACCCCTTCTTCCAGATTACAGCCCGCAGACGTGACAGTGCGGAACTATGACTGTCGTCATTGATTGTTCACCTAGTGGAATGCAATACAGCAGGTGCGGTCCACAGCTATCCCAGAAGAGTGCTATCATCACTTTCCCAACAAGTGGTACTGAACAGAATTTTTTTTGTCACAGGCGAACCCATATATCTTCACATCATCCTCTGCTGCTTCGATTACAGCGTGAAATGCAGTACCCACGTTTCATCGCCAGTAACAGTGTAATTCAAACATTATGAATCACCTAGAAGGGAACGATCTATTGATATGTATTCAGCATGGTTTCAGAAAACATCGTTCTTGTGCAACACAGCTAGCTCTTTACTCGCACGAAGTAATGGCCGCTATCGACAGGGGATCTCAAGTTGATTCAGTATTTCTAGATTCCCGGAAAGCTTTTGACACCGTTCCTCACAAGCGACTTCTAATCAAGCTGCGGGCCTATGGGGTATCGACTCAGTTGTGCGACTGGATTCGTGATTTCCTGTCAGGAAGGTCGTGGTTCGTAGTAATAGACGGCAAATTATCGAGTAAAACTGAAGTGTTATCAGGTGTTCCCCAGGGAAGCGTCCTGCGACCTCTGCTGTTCCTGATCTATGTAAATGACCTGGGTGACAATCTGAGCAGTTCTCTTAGGTTGTTCGCAGATGATGCTGTAATTTACCGTCTAGTAAGGTCATCCGAAGACCAGTATCAGTTGCAAAGCGATTTAGAAAAGATTGCTGTATGGTGTGGCAGGTGGCAGTTGACGCTAAATAACGAAAAGTGAGGTGATCCACATGAGTTCCAAAAGAAATCCGTTGGAATTCGATTACTCGATAAATAGTACAATTCTCAAGGCTGTCAATTCAACTAAGTACCTGGGTGTTAAAATTACGAACAACTTCATTTGGAAAGACCACATAGATAATATTGTGGGGAAGGTGAGCCAAAGGTTGCGTTTCATTGGCAGGACACTTAGAAGATACAACAAGTCCACTAAAGAAACAATTTACACTACTCTCGTTCGTCCTCTGTTAGAATATTGCTGCGCAGTGTGGGATCCTTACCAGGTGGGATTGACGGAGGACATCGAAAGAGTGCAAAAAAGGGCAACTCGTTTTGTATTATCACGTAGTAGGGGAGATAGTGTGGCAGATATGATACGCGAGTTGGGATGGAAGTCATTAAAGCAAAGACGTTTTTCGTCGCGGCGAGATCTACTTACGAAATTTCAGTCACCAACTTTCTCTTAAGTATGCGAAAATATTTTTGAGCCCAACCTACATAGGTAGGAATGCTCATCAAAATAAAATAAGAGAAATCAGAGCTCGAACAGAAAGGTTTAGGTGTTCGTTCTTCCCGCGCGCTGTTCGGGAGTGGAATGGTAGGGAGATAGTATGATTGTAGTTCGATGAACCCTCTGCCAAGCACTTAAATGTGAATTGCAGAGTAGTCATGTAGATGTAGATGTAGATCCAGAAAAAGTGTCACCCTCTTCGGCATACTACTGCAGATGATTAAGTGAAGCAGTGACAGAACAGCAGTTTTTTTTAGGGTAGAGAGGGCAGAAGCAAAATATGTTCAGAGGCAAGCTGAAAATGGCATTCACATTGATAAACCAGGCAACCAGAAAGCAAATTTTAATGTTCACAATTCATGCAGATAGTCTCTGATTGAAACTAGAGATATTCAAAAACTGACAGAAAAATTTGCTTCAATCACTTGTAATTCAGCCAGTGCACAAAATTAGTAATCGTTATTGCATTAGACCATCTAAGGACTAAGGGGTAAGATGAATGAGTTGCTTATTTGTCTTGAAGAATTAGAGTTGTGCAAATCAGCTGATAGAATCTGCCTCTCTGAACACCATGTGATCACTGGCATAGATGTGCTAAATGTTGCAGGATTCAAGTTAGCTTCTTACTTCTGTAGAGAAAATATGGAGAAAGGGGGAGTTGCCATACGTGTCAGAAACTGTTTTGATGTCAAGAATATTGCTGTTAATAAATTTTGCTCAGAATAACACTTAGAAGCTTGTGCAACCGAAGTAGTATTTCGTAATAAGTCCTTTATAATAGTAAGTATATACAGAGCACCTTCAGGAAACTTTAATCTCTTCATAAAAAATCTGGAAGCTCTACTGTCCCATGGCGCAGTAAAAAATAAGGAAACAGTGATTGCTGGTGATTTTAATGTGGATTTATTGAACAGCTCTGTCAGTTAACAATTATTGCAATCAGTAACACAACCATTCAATTTAGTTCCTACTGTGAACTTTGAAACTAGGATATTTAAATGCTCTGAGGCTGCTATTGATAGTATATTTGGAGAAAAAATCTACGAAAATAGTCGTATCACAAAACCAATAGTAAATGGACTATCTGATTATGATATTCAGCATCTTGTGTTAAATTTTGGCATTTGTCTGGATAAACAATCTATTAAATCTGAGTACAGGAGGGTAATAAATCAGTCAAAAATTGAGAATTTTAGGAGACTGCTCAAAGACATGACCTGGATAAATGTTTGAAATACTTCTGACTCAAATAGAAAATTGGAAGCATTCATTAGCAAAGTTACTTCAGCTTTTGATAATTGTTTTCCCTTAAATGTAACTCAAATCAAACAGAAGTCAAAAAGTAAACATGAATTACTCAAGGAATAAGGATATCATGTGAGACAAAAAGGAGACTGTATCTACTATCTAGGAACAGCTCTAATATTAGCATACTGTAAAATATTGAAGCATGTAATCCAGAAATCAAAGCAGCTTTATTATGAGGAAAAGATAATTATGTCAGACAACAAAATAAAAACTGTACAGGCTATAGTGAAGACAGACAGGTGGGGCCAAGAAGGAAGAGGAACAAATAGCTCTAAACATAAATGAGATATTACTAACAAGTGCATATAGTGTTGCAAACCTGTTAAACAAGTATTTTTTCCGTTACTGACAGCTTGGCGTTATCACGTTCAGTGAACAGTGCAATGGAGTTTTTAAAAATAACTTCGGTGAAATGGAAATGACACTCACGTCTCCCAAAGAAGTGGCATCCATCATAAAGTCCTTAAAATCAACGTATTCTAGTGGGTATGTAACGTATCAATGAAGTTAATGAAAAAGTGCTCATGTGAGTTGAGTTCTATCTCAAGTTATTTGTGTAATCAATCTGTTATCAGTGGAACATTTTCAGAATGGTTAAAATATGCTGAAGTTCAGCTTCTTTACTAGAAGGGTTATAAAGAGATACCATCAAACTATCGACCAATTTCACTTTTGTTGGCTTTTTCAAAAATACATGAAAAGATTGTGTTCAAGTGCCTCCTTAAGCATTTGACTACAAATAAAATATTGTCCAAGTCAGAGTTTGTGTTTCTTAAGGGTTCTGATAAAGAGAAAGCTATTTACCCTTACAGTGAGAATGTACTTAATTCATTATATAATAAATCAGAGTCCACTGGCATTTTCTGTGACCTGTTGAAAGCCTTGACTGTATAAATCACAGCATTGTCTTAAGTAAATTAGAATATTATGGTGTCACTGACAATGCTGCGAAATGGTTTTAGTCTTATCTAACTAACAGGAAACAAAGGGTGTCATTACGAAATACCTGTGCAGTAAATAGTTATTCTTAACCTGATTGGGATTTAATTATATGTGGTGTTCCTCAAGGTACCATGTTGGGTCCATTGTTTTTTCTTGTGTGCATTAATGACCTCTCGTCTATTACATTGACAGATGCTAAGTTTGGTTTGTTTGCAGATGATGCAAACATTGCAATAAATAGCAGATCAATTACAGATTTAGAATTTTCACTGACATTAATAAATTGTTTAAAGATAATTGACTGTCATCAAACTTTGAAAAGACCCACTATATGCAGTTCAGAACCTGTAAGAGATTTCCTTCCAGCATGTGTGTAGCATATGAAGACGTGCAGATCGAAGAGGTTGATAATGTTTAATTTTTGGGATTACAACTCGATAATCAATTCAGTTGGGATGGGCATGCCACAGAATTGCTGAAGCTCCTAAACAAGTCAGAAACTTTGTATTCTAACCACTGCTTCTCAGTATATTTATTCCTTAATGAAATTTGTTGCAAATAATATACTTCTATTTCCAACTAATAGCTCAATACTCAGCATTAATACTAGGAATTAGAACAATATACATAAAGACCTAAAATCATATACCTTGGTCCAAAAAGCAGTCCAATATTCAGGAACACACATTTTCAATACATTACCAGCAACCATTAAAAACTCAGTTTTCAGATAAGCCATGGTTTAAACAGAGTTTGAAAGACTTTTTGCGTATAATAAATTTATTAAAAATGGATAAAAATGTTTAATTCTGACAGTGTATTAATTCTGTAAATACTAACAGTTCCAGTTTACTGTATTGTATTCGCCTACGTTGACAATCTCCTGACAAACGATCAGGGTGGTAAGTATTATATTCAGATGTTTTGTTTTTTATGTTATACTTTCTGATGTGTTCCACACCCCCGATAATCAGCTCATTTTTGGGTCTATGGAACGAAAACTGAATCGAATCTAGTCTAATCTAATCTAAGTCATTCACTTGCCTTTCATCATGTCATCCAACTGCTTAGGCACCCACTGACATGAAACGTTCCGGTACCCAAAGGACCTGTGAACATTGGATTGAAGATTCCTAATCTCTCGGGAAATGTCTTTGATGTGCACAGGCCGACCCGCTTTCACCATTACATCTACACGCAAAATGGTGTCGTCAGTCGCAACGTCCCCATACGCAACGTCCTCATACGCAACGTCCCCATACGCTCATTGTCTTACAAGTCTTCATAGCCTATAGTGAAATCACAAAGCCACTACCTCACCTTCTCAAAGCGAGACACTTTTCCCCGTACATGGTCTGCGTTTCCCTATAGATTTCGATGGCCGTTCATCTGTTGCTCCACTGAAAACGATTCACACTTCGCTGCTCGTACGCTATGGACGTATGAAGCGCAGCCCCCATCTTGAACAACTGACAGCTTCGACATACAGCGGAGTTACCGGCGGATAAGGCTCAGCCGGTGCAACAAAGATCCATCGCTGGGAACGGATATGTTGACTTCACATTTGCAGCCATAATTTGGCTAAAAAATAGGGCCAAAAACTTTCCAATTCGCCTCATAGTTCACCCATTTCACCATTTCCATGATGCTCTCCTGTGGGTTAAACAAACCTGTAACCATTCGTGATGCCCTTCTTAGTATGCTTCCAATATCCTCTGCTAGGCCTGTTTAGTACAGGACTCACACTTTTGAGCAATATTTTAGAATGGCTAGCACAAGTGTATTGTAAGCGATCTCCTTTGTAGACTGCCTACGTTTTCACAGTATCCGACAGTTAAATCGAAGTGTGTCACTTGCTTTACCTACGTCTGAGTTTATGTGATCGTTCCATTCAATGTCCCTACAAATTATTACACCCAGATTTTCATAAGAATTGACTGGTTCCAACTGTGACTCATTGATATTGTAGTCACGGAATAGTATAATTTCTCATTTTGCGAAGAGCGCAATTTGACATTTCTAGAAATGATTCTCGGCGGTTCTAAGAAACAGCAGATTCAGCATTATCGAGTGCTTCGGGAAGCACTGTGACTTTTTTAAGCATTACATAACTTGGTTTTCTTTGTTGTCAGGCTCTTCACAGTACATTATACCGTTTCCTTGGCGCGGCGGTGGCTTCAGCTCAGTTTTGCAGCGGTGTACCGTAGGTCTCTAGAAGAGCGTAGCGTTCCAAAGGATTGGAAAAGGGCACAGGTCATCCCCATTTTCAAGAAGGGACGTCGAGCAGATGTGCAGAACTATAGACCTATATCTCTAACGTCGATCAGTTGTAGAATTTTGGAACACGTATTGTGTTCGAGTATAATGACTTTTCTGGAGACTAGAAATCTACTCTGTAGGAATCAGCATGGGTTTCGAAAAAGACGGTCATGTGAAACCCAGCTCGCGCTATTCGTCCACGAGACTCAGAGGGCCATAGACACGGGTTCACAGGTAGATGCCGTGTTTCTTGACTTCCGCAAGGCGTTCGATACAGTTCCCCACAGTCGTTTAATGAACAAAGTAACAGCATATGGACTATCAGACCAATTGTGTGATTGGATTGAGGAGTTCCTAGATAACAGGACGCAGCATGTCATTCTCAATGGAGAGAAGTCTTCCGAAGTAAGAGTGATTTCAGGTGTGCCGCAGGGGAGTGTCATAGGACCGTTGCTATTCACAATATACATAAATGACCTTGTGAATGACATCGGAAGTTCACTGAGGCTTTTTGCAGATGATGCTGTGGTGTATCGAGAGGTTGTAACAATGGAAAATTGTACTGAAATACAGGAGGATCTGCAGCGAATTGACGCATGGTGCAGGGAATGGCAATTGAATCTCAATGTAGACAAGTGTAATGTGCTGCGAATACACAGAAAGATAGATCCTTTATCATTTAGCTACAAAATAGCAGGTCAGCAACTGGAAGCAGTTAATACCATAAATTATCTGGGAGTACGCATTAGGAGTGATTTAAAATGGAATGATCATATAAAATTAATCGTCGGTAAAACAGATGCCAGACTGAGATTCATTGGAAGAATCCTAAGGAAATGCAATCCGAAAACAAAGGAAGTAGGTTACAGTAGGCTTGTTTGCCCACTGCTTGAATACTGCTCAGCAGTGTGGGATCCGTACCAGATAGGGTTGATAGAAGAGATAGAGAAGATCCAACGGAGAGCAGCGCGCTTCGTTACAGGATCATTTAGTAATCGCGAAAGCGTTACGGAGATGATGGATAAACTCCAGTGGAAGACTCTGCAGGAGAGACGCTCAGTAGCTCGGTACGGGCTTTTGTCAAAGTTTCGAGAACATACCTTCACCGAAGAGTCAAGCAGTATATTGCTCCCTCCTACGTATATCTCGCGAAGAGACCATGAGGATAAAATCAGAGAGATTAGAGCCCACACAGAAGCATACCGACAATCCTTCTTTCCACGAACAAAACGAGACTGGAATAGAAGGGAGAACCGATAGAGGTACTCAAGGTACCCTCCGCCACACACCGTCAGGTGGCTTGCGGAGTATGGATGTAGATGTAGATGCGAAAATTTGCAGATCACTTCGGAAAGAGAGTCCCCAATTTTACTTTGTCGCTTCCACTCACAGCCCCAATATATGTCCTGAAATGAACATAAAGTAAACATGGTTGCAGCGTTTTTTATTATCATCATGTCTTATATCTGCCCAACATTCATCCCCAAATCCCAAAAGGATTCCCCTTTTCTCGTTGCACGACTTAATCACAACACCACATTATAATTTTATAAACCATATTTTTCTATATATCGTCTGGAGATGACCGAGACTGCTGAAATAGTTGAAATGCTTTTTATTATCCGACACAATGACAGGTACACTTTCAGATTAGAAGTTTCGACCGTAAAGTAAATAAATAAAGTCGTGTGGCATGAGCGGCTGGGAGACGCTGAAGGGCAAGTTCAGGTTTTTCCTATCCTTCACATTAACAGGCACCTTCCCGTCGTGAAGTGTGAGCTGTGTATGTAAGTGTAACTGTTCAGCATAAGTGACTGAAATGGGTGTGTGTACAGTGTTCGTTTTAGGGATAAGGAGAAAAGGGAGAGGGTGAAACTCTGTGCCAGCACATAGTCTGTTGTTTTATTATAGTCTGTTGTTTTCGGTCTTCAGGTCGAAGACTGGTTTGATGTAGCTCACCATACTCCTCTACCCTCTGCAATTTCCTTTATCTCTGACAAAAATGGTTCAAATGACTCTAAACACTATGGGACTTAACATCTGGGGTCATCAGTCCCCTAGACTTAGAACTACTTAAACCTAACTAACCTAAGGACATCACACACATCCATGCCCGAGGCAGGATTCGAACCTGCGACCGTAGCAGCAAAGCAGTTCCGGACTGAAGCGCCTAGAACCACTCGGCCACAGCGGCCGGTTAACTCTGAAAAGCTAATGCAGCTTAGATCCTTCGGAATCTGTTTGCTGTGTTCATCTCTTTGTCTCCCTTTACAATTTTAACTCCCATAGTGCCCTCAAGTACTAAATTGGTGATCTCTTGATGTTTCAAAATGTGTCCTATCAACCGATCGCTTCTTCTAGTCAGATTGTGCCACAAATTTCTTTTCTCCCCAGTTCCATGTAGTACCTCCTCATTAATTATGTGATCTACACATCTAATCTTCAGCATTCTTCTGCAGCGCCACATTTCAAAAGCTTCTATTCTCTTCATGTCTAAAGTGTTTATCGTCCATGTTTCACTTCCATAAAGGGCTACACTCCAGACAAGTTCCTTCAGAAAAGACTTCCTAACATTTAAGACTATATTATATGTTAATAGATTTGTCTTCCTCAGGAATGCTGTTCTTGTCATTGCCAGTCTACATTTTATATTCTCTCTAATTCTACCATCATCAGTTATTTTGTTACCAAAATAGCAATACCCGTCTTCTACTTAAGCGTCTCGTTCCCTAATCTAATTCACCAAGCATCACCTGATTTAATTCGACTACATTCCATCATCCTTGTTTTGCTTTTGGTGATGTTCATCTTATAGCCTCCTTTCAGGACACTGTCCATTCCATTCAACTGCTCTTCAAAGACAATGTCATCAGCGAACCTCAAAGTTCTTTTTCTTCTCCGTGAACTTACCTGCTCCAAATTTTCCTTTGGTTTCATATACTGCTTACTCAACGTACAAATTGGATAATATTGAGGATAAACTTCAACCATGACACGCTATCTTCTCGACCACTGTTTCCCTTTCATCCCCTTGAACTCCTTTAACTATTATTTGGTTTCTATACAAGATGTGAATAGTCTTTCTCTCCCTGTTTTTTAGCAGTGCTACCTTCAGAATTTGAAGGAGAGACTTTCCGTTAACATTATCAAAAACTTTCTGTAAGTTTACGATTGCTATGAACCTGATCTCGGTTGACAATTGCAGATGTGATAGGGTTACGATATGCTTGGTGCACAACAGACTTTGCCTGGAGTTTCCTCTTTTTCCTGTACTCCTCATGCGGACGCTGTGCTGTTGCTTCTGTTCATCCATTCAGGCTCTTCCAGTCTTCTTAGTTCTTTCGACTTGAAATCCTTCCAAATTTTGAATCATGGACCGAAATGTACCCCTATTTAACATCTGAACTTCCTGAATGTTGAACCTTTCCAGATCTTTACGAGCTTCTTAATCCATGTCACTGTAGTCTTCATTTTCTACAGGAAGTCGAATATCCCTTTGGTTAATCTGATTTTGTCCATTTTGTACAGGTGTCCTAGGAATGACAACATCCTCTTTTCATGGTCTCCGAGATTTTCTCCGCCTTTTTGTAGATTTCATTGTTGCTCCGAAGTTTTCAACCAGTTTCAACTTTTGTTGGACGCATCATTTTCCGTAATATTCTTCTTTCTAGTGTCTCCAGCTTTTCCAACTTGAAATTCAGTGAGAGGCATTCGCTGCCGTGCAGACACTCTGTTTTTACCACAACATTGTAGTGTTTTATTTTGGTATTCTTAGAGATGCACTTTTTGTTGTAAATGTTTGCAGTTAATCCGTAAGCTCTCTCCATTTTTGAGATCCGGTTCCCCACAGCAGCTTTCTCCAATCCGTTCTCTTGTACGGCTTCACCGAGGTATTTGAACTTTTTTACCCTCTCAATCCGTCTAGTCTCTGTTTCAAGGAACTGTGATCCATGTTTGTCACTTGTCATGAATTTGGTCTTCTCTTTCGAGATCCTAAGTCCCTATTAGTTTGATGTGTATGGCTGCATCTTCTAAGTTCTTTGAAGTATTGCAACATCACCAGCGAAAGCCAAGCAGTTGACTTGATTCCTTCCGATTTTCTTCCTAGACAGATTGGGCTAACCCCTTGATTTTCAAGTTCGTAATTCCAAATTCTCACAATCTTCTCCAAAACATGCTAAATAGTATTGGTGATAATCCATCGCCCTGTCGCACACCTGTCTTGATTTCAAATGGTTGGGTCCGTTCTCCCATAAACTTCTTTTTGGAAGTTGTGCCTGTTAAGGTTCCTCTGACCATGTTTGCCAGCTTGTTTTTTACCCCAAATTCTCATATAGTCCTATCTAGGGTCTCTCTGTCCACCGAGTCAAAGGCTTTCTTGAAGTCAATGAAAGAAACCACTATATTTTTGCCATTTAGCATTCTGTGTCAGACTACTGACTTCAAAATAAAAATTTGTTCGGCACAGGGGCGGCCTTTATAGAACCATGTTTATTTTTTGAAGATTTAATTTTTGTGATTTAGGACCAAAAGCTACAGTGGTGCATATATCACCACAGCACCTTTGTGAAGTATAAAGCTATGGTGGTAATTGGATTTCCCAGCTTCCTTTTTGTGAGCTGTTATGTGTTGCCATTACAAGTAAAAAAATAATGAACAGTGTTTTCTGTTCCTATTTTATGTTTTCTTTTACTTTATTTAAAAAGTTTACTTACCACAGTGTAAAAACAATGCTAGAAACTTAATCACACAACAAGATGTTAGCTAATACAGATCACAATAGTGTATAATGCAGAAGCCAAGCAATGTGTTCTGACAAGAGTAGTGACCCCACGACAAACAAAAACTGATTGATGCAGCAGTTTTCATACTTTTGGCGCAGTATACTACCACAAGATGTCAGGCACAGACAAAAGTGGTAAGACATAATCCCAAAATCTTTGAAATATCCCTTAAGTTGGTGGTAAACGTGCTACCCAAGGGCCACAAATGACAGATTAATTTTGTAGTAAGTATACTTCCCATGTCCCTTCCAGAAACTACTTTGGTGGTAACCATACTTCCCGACAACCACTAAAACACTTTTATTTGGTGGAATATGTACTTCCCACAGTCCTGAAGGCAATATTTCACAACAAACAGAAACTACAGCTGGTGCAGTGGACTGCCACTAGATGCGAGGAGCGTACAGAAATGATGACATGTGAAGTCTTAAACGCTGTAAAGAAATCCATTTAGTGGGAAGTATATCCCCCACTGCCTGGGAAAGGGTTAAGAGCATGGAGCTGGCAACCAGTAGCGTTCTAAAAATGGTTCAAATGGCTCTGAGCACTATGGTATTTAACATCTGAGGTGATCAGTCCCCTAGAACTTAGGACTACTTAAACCTAACTAACAGTAGCGTTCTAGATGTGTTCTGTCGGTTTCAGATTAGGCGGACTTGTTGGCCATAGCTTCAAGCTGAATTCATTATCATGCTCCACCAATCACCATAGCACTATTCGGGCCGTGTAATATGGACAGTACCCTGATGCCAACGTAGTCGGAGAAGACATCAAGCATGATGATGTTGGTGTTTGGCTTGTGGGGCTCTCAAATGCGCGGTCATTATCGCCCGTACAAAGTCCCAATTTCTTCATGGTCCAATTTTTACAGCGTCCGGTCGAGCCACTGTCAGGAATAATGATGACGATGAAATGATGAGGACAACACAAACACCCAGTTCCCGGGGAGAGACAACCCCAACTCAGGACCCTGCGATCCAGAGGCAGCATCAAGCATGAAGGGGTACAAGCGGATCGCAGTTATGTTCTTGCAGTTAGCAGCTTTCATGGTGTCTTCTGTTATTACCACAGGTGCCATGGAAGCTCGGATGAATCACTAAAAGCAAAGTACTGCCCTGACCGGCCTGTTCCCGTGAAGCTGTGCATGCTTTGAGTGGCCTTTCGTCTGAACGACGAAGTGGCTTACTTCAACGCCTTTCTATAGATGCTCACGACAGTAGAATGCGAGCAGGAGACTGGCTTCACCGATCCCAGACGCTGGAATATAACAATATGCCGTTTGTTAAAGTCTATTAAGTTATGGACTTCCGCATTTGTGGCCCATACCGTCGCTAGAATGATTTCCCACTCGTCTCTGGTCCCGTCTCGTGTTCGAAACACCACCAGCCGGCGTACAGCAGCGCAGTGGGCAGTGGCCGTCATATTTTGACTCACCAGTGTAGGGCCATCAGTTCTGAACTAATGACAAGAAACCTCTCATTTAACTCCCTCAAATCTATTGCTGCCTGAACTTCTAAGAACCCTTTTTTGCTATATTTCACTGAGAAGACTATCTCCAATCTCACTTATGGGGTTGTGCTGCTGACATACATATGAACAGAATATTAACCCTACAGAAGAGAGCAATCAGAATTATCCATGGATTAGGGTATAGAGATTCATGCAGGGAAATCTTTGTTCATCATAAATACCTCACAGTCTACTCACTGTATCTTTACAAATTAATTATATTTTTTGTGACACACCAAAATAAAGCAACAAAGTGCTCTGATATGCATGCCTATAATACAAGAAATAAAGACTGCTACTACAGAACCATGGACCTTGCCGTTGGTGGGGAGGCTTGCATGCCTCAGCGATACAGATAGCCGTACCGTAGGTGCAACCACAACGGAGGGGTATCTGTTGAGAGGCCAGACAAACGTGTGGTTCCTGAAGAGGGGCAGCAGCCTTTTCAGTAGGTGCAAGGGCAACAGTCTGGATGATTGACTGATCTGGCCTTGTAACAATAACCAAAACGGCCTTGCTGTGCTGGTACTGCGAACGGCTGAAAGCAAGGGGAAACTACAACCGTAATTTTTCCCGAGGGCGTGCAGCTTTACTGTATGATTACATGATGATGGTGTCCTCTTGGGTAAAATATTCCGGAGGTAAAATAGTCCCCCATTCGGATCTCCGGGCGGGGACTACTCAAGAGGATGTCGTTATCAGGAGAAAGAAAACTGGCGTTCTACGGATCGGAGCGTGGAATGTCAGATCCCTTAATCAGGCAGGTAGGTAAGAAAATTTAAAAAGGGAAATGGATAGGTTGAAGTTAGATATAGTGGGAATTAGTGAAGTTCGGTGGCAGGAGGAACAAGACTTCTGGTCAAGTGACTACAGGGTTATAAATACAAAATCAAATAGGGGTAATGCAGGAGTAGGTTTAATAATGAATAGGAAAATAGGAATGTGGGTAAGCTACTACAAACAGCATAGTGAACGCATTATTGTGGCCAAGATAGATACGAAGCCCACACCTACTACAGTAGTACAAGTTTATATGCCAACTAGCTCTGCAGATGACGAAGAAATTGAAGAAATGTGTGATGAAATAAAAGAAATTATTCAGATTGTGAAGGGAGACGAAAATTTAATAGTCATGGGTGACTGGAATTCGAGTGTAGGAAATGGGAGAGAAGGAAACATAGTAGGTGAATATGGATTGGGGGACAGAAATGAAAGAGGAAGCCGCCTGGTAGAATTTTGCACAGAGCACAACATAATCATAACTAACACTTGGTTTAAGAATCATGAAAGAAGGTTGTATACATGGAAGAACCCTGGAGATACTAAAAGGTATCAGATAGATTATATAATGGTAAGACAGAGATTTAGGAACCAGGTTTTAAATTGTAAGACATTTCCAGGGGCAGATGTGAACTCTGACCACAATCTATTGGTTATGACCTGTAGATTAAAACTGAAGAAACTGCAAAAAGGTGGGAATTTAAGGAGATGGGACCTGGATAAACTAAAAGAACCAGAGGTTGTACAGAGATTCAGGGAGAGTATAAGGGAGCAATTGACAGGAATGGGGGAAATAAATACAGTAGAAGAAGAATGGGTAGCTTTCAGGGATGAAGTAGTGAAGGCAGCAGAGGATCAAGTAGGTAAAAAGACGAGGGCTAGTGGAAATCCTTGGGTAACAGAAGAAATATTGAATTTAATTGATGAAAGGAGAAAATATAAAAATGCAGTAAGTGAAACAGGCAAAAAGGAATACAAACGTCTCAAAAATGAGATCGACAGGAAGCGCAAAATGGCTAAGCAGGGATGGCTAGAGGACAAATGTAAGGATGTAGAGGCCTATCTCACTAGGGGTAAGATAGATACCGCCTACAGGAAAATTAAAGATACCTTTGGAGATAAGAGAACGACTTGTATGAATATCAAGAGCTCAGATGGAAACCCAGTTCTAAGCAAAGAAGGAAAAGCAGAAAGGTGGAAGGAGTATATAGAGGGTCTATACAAGGGCAATGTACTTGAGGACAATATTATGGAAATGGAAGAGGATGTAGATGAAGATGAAATGGGAGATATGATACTGCGTGAAGAGTTTGACAGAGCACTGAAAGACCTGAGTCGAAACAGGGCCCCCGGAGTAGACAATATCCCATTGGAACTACTGACGGCCGTGGGAGAGCGAGTCCTGACAAAACTCTACCATCTGGTGATGAAGATGTATGAAACAGGCGAAATACCCTCAGACTTCAAGAAGAATATAATAATTCCAATCCCAAAGAAAGCAGGTGTTGACAGATGTGAAAATTACCGAACTATCAGCTTAATAAGTCACAGCTGCAAAATACTAACACGAATTCTTTACAGACGAATGGAAAAACTAGTAGAAGCCAACCTCGGGGAAGATCAGTTTGGATTCCGTAGAAACACTGGAACACGTGAGGCAATACTGACCTTACGACTTATCTTAGAAGAAAGATTAAGGAAAGGCAAACCTACGTTTCTAGCATTTGTAGACTTAGAGAAAGCTTTTGACAATGTTGACTGGAATACTCTCTTTCAAATTCTAAAGGTGGCAGGGGTAAAATACAGGGAGCGAAAGGCTATTTACAATTTGTACAGAAACCAGATGGCAGTTATAAGAGTCGAGGGACATGAAAGGGAAGCAGTGGTTGGGAAGGGAGTAAGACAGGGTTGTGGCCTCTCCCCGATGTTGTTCAATCTGTATATTGAGCAAGCAGTAAAGGAAACAAAAGAAAAATTCCGAGTAGGTATTAAAATTCATGGAGAAGAAATAAAAACTTTGAGGTTCGCCGATGACATTGTAATTCTGTCAGAGACAGCAAAGGACTTGGAAGAGCAGTTGAATGGAATGGACAGTGTCTTGAAAGGAGGATATAAGATGAACATCAACAAAAGCAAAACAAGGATAATGGAATGTAGTCTAATTAAGCCGGGTGATGCTGAGGGAATTAGATTAGGAAATGAGGCACTTAAAGTAGTAAAGGAGTTTTGCTATTTGGGGAGCAAAATAACTGATGATGGTCGAAGTAGAGAGGATATAAAATGTAGGCTGGCAATGGCAAGGAAAGCGTTACTGAAGAAGAGAAATTTGTTAACATCCAGTATTGATTTAAGTGTCAGGAAGTCATTTCTGAAAGTATTCGTATGGAGTGTAGCCATGTATGGAAGTGAAACATGGACGATAAATAGTTTGGACAAGAAGAGAATAGAAGCTTTCGAAATGTGGTGCTGCAGAAGAATGCTGAAGATTAGATGGGTAGATCACATAACTAATGAGGAAGTATTGAATAGGATTGGGGAGAAGAGAAGTTTGTGGCACAACTTGACCAGAAGAAGGGATCGGTTGGTAGGACATGTTCTGAGGCATCAAGGGATCACCAATTTAGTATTGGAGGGCAGCGTGGAGGGTAAAAATCGTAGAGGGAGACCAAGAGATGAATACACTAAGCAGATTCAGAAGGATGTAGGTTGCAGTAGGTACTGGGAGATGAAAAAGCTTGCACAGGATAGAGTAGCATGGAGAGCTGCATCAAACCAGTCTCAGGACTGAAGACCACAACAACAACAACTACAGACAAAGAACAAAATTAAAAACAACAGACCATAGTCCATGCATTAGTGGTCAAATATGGCACAACAGATTACCGAGCTCTATAAGCTGCCACAAATGCAACTTATTCAAAGTGAAACTGAAATATTTCTTGATTGACAAGTGTTTATATTCTTTAAGTGAATATTAATATTAAACTAAAATAAATTATTGTTAAATCTGAATGTTTGTAATAGGTACGATGTAACACCCAATATTGTGCCTTATTAGGTACAATGGTACATTTGTATCATGTATATGTAATCACATATGTATATATGATTGTACTAAACTTGCAAGAAAATGCTATGACGTTTGTAAAAGACACCAGTTGGTGTCTCCATGCAAAAAAATACAATAAATAAATAAATGTTACTCGGTAACAGCACTTCGCATGTTGACGACGCTGTCGAGCGCTCGTCTCCTCAACAACAGCCACAACAACGACAATTAGCATTCTGAGGTTTGTTAGCACATTAAAGAACATCAATTTAAAATTCTTTTCTACAGTGTTTCCTGTGAAACACAACTACCCGATCAGACAGACAACAAGAATCCTTACTCATACACTTGACACTGACGTGGACTGTAGTTCAGTACTCCTACAATACAACTGACAGCGATTGGCAGAATCTATCCGTAAATGAGTGAGAACAAAATTCCGTTGTCCTTTTTCCTTACTAAATTATTTTCAGTATGATATAATTTTTTAAGCAATTTGGTGTTCATACTTAATTTACAGGTAGGCCTACAAAGTGTCAGTTCATTACCATACTTGTAAAGTGTAGGTTTACCATAACAGTGATTGACTCTAGCAATGACTTTACTAGTCCTTTTTGAAACCTTCTTGTGACTGGATGTCGACACTGAACAACATAATTTACTGTGACATCCCCTAAAGCAACAGGGGTACTACTATTTCATTATTATAAGTAATAAATTACATTAACACGTGTTCTTCGTCTTTACGTCAACTGCAGCAAAAGCATAAGAATGATCGACCGCCGTATAATCATAGTCTTAAACAGCGAGATGACATTTAGTTGGTTCACAAGCAATAAGATTACTAATAACTCGTATTTACAATGATGAGTAATGTCCGTCACAGGCGTAAGTTATTTGAAAATTGCGCCGCGAAGACCTTGAGATCAATACTCCAGAGATACTCTTCTTACTAGACAAACTGAGTTGGTAAATTGTCAGTCACATCTATGATACAAGTAAAGAAAAATGGCTGCGGAGGGGTTGTTGTGTGAAGTGCTGGGAACTACGATATTGTGATGACGGTGTATATAGGACACTATAGAAAGATCTCCTGAATAGTTATAAAACTTGAATAGTTCGTCGTAGTTAATATTTAGTGTTTTGAAATGAACTGCCACCAAATTTTAAGTGGAGCCTGCAATGCAGGAGACCACTGTTTTGCAGTGGGTAGTGTCGAAGGAATTCCTTTCACGGTAGTGGAACACAAATTCATTAAATGCGTAATGCAAACAGTGTTTTAAAGATCGATGCCCTCATCTTTATTCGTAGCTACAGCTGTCGTTGGCTGTTCAGCTATATTCTTGAACTTAATGAGGATACTTATAGGCTAAGTGACATACTTACATCGGCTAGGTAATCAAACACTTAACTCCACAGTTTATTTTACTTTTTGTTTCCATCTTTTTCCCTGTAGGCATATGCAGCGGGCTGTAATATAGTTATACTCGCCAGCACATTTGAGAGAGTACAAATCATTCCTGGAGCATTGCACAACTACCTTATGATCAGCTGTTTAGATTGTTCAACTGACACAGGAAAAATTGCTGCTGCATACGAAAGTCAAGTTTGCATATTTGAACCAACTCCTCTCATTCAAAGCAACAGCACTCATGTAAGTTACTTTCTAAGGCGAGAGACGACAATGTCAACAGAAGCAAGTTTCAGTACGGGTGTAATATTTATTATGGTTCTTCTGTAGCAACTGGACTACCGATGGGTTCAAACTGGCAGCTTACAGACGGAGTCTCATGTAACATCTCTGTCATGGAATCTGGAAGGAACCCGCTTACTCACAGGAGGAGAAGTATTACAATTGTGGCACCAGAACATTCCTCTTCCTGAAGATGATATGGATCAAGGTATTTTTTATTTTGTAGACATTTCATCTTTCACTCAATTATGTAGAGAGAGAGAGAGAGAGAGAGAGAGAGTGTGTGTGTGTGTGTGTGTGTGTGTGTGTGTGTGTGTGTGAACTGTTACAGTGATGCATGTACGAATAAGATAGCTAAGTTGTAGTCAGTATTTAATTTGTACATGTGCCATTCTGTAGTATGTTCAGTCTTGGGCAGGTAACATATATGAAGCTCTGTGTGAGTTGATTTTTGTATACATTCATAGGTTGGCCTATTGCTGTAGCTACAAATTTTTCAGTGTAGTGAAATAAGCCAAACACAGGTCTACTTGTGGGAACTTTATTCTTTTAGTTTTGATTTTTTGAGACCAGTTGTTGGATCTTGGTTTTATTTCTATCTTTCAACAAAATTTTGTGTTTGGCTACTATGTTTTATAAATATTTATAAGCTACACATTCAGTAATCATACAAAATAGTAACCTATAACAAGTAATAGATTACTATGGAAAAAATTGATTTTGTTTTGAAAATCTTTGGTTTGTCATAACAGCCTCAAACATATGTGGATGCCTATTGAAAGTGGATATTCCAGGGTGCTATAACTTGTTTCAAAAGTACAGAAGGATGCATTTGCAACATTATGAGCTGCCCTTGATCTCTTTCACAAAACGGATGCAGCTATGCTTTAAAATGATGTCATGCTTTTGGCCACAAAAGTTGTAAATAAATAGATATGTTGTAGTAAACAAATTGCCATGTTTTAGTAAACAGATAAATATGTTTTCTGTGTCAGTGTGAGAATTGTAGTTTCTTGGAGAATGTACCTGATCTTCGTGATTTTACTTTATGTGTAGTCCAGATAGCATTCATTTGGACATATTACTTCTTGTCAAGTTGCCATGCAGTACCAACCTTATTATATTTTTGATTTGACAGTATGCAGTGTAGGACCTATCATTTGGTACTGACTGTAGACAGTACTGTAAGGTTAGCTGCATTCAGCCTTTGCAGGTTGTGATAAAATATTTCAAGGGAGCTTACTGTCTACTCCTGGTCCCAGGCATTTAGTTTTGTGTGTCGCTGATAATGTCCACCAACGTTACAGAGTTGAATGTCAGAGTGAAAAGAATTGTGTGTAAGAAACTGTATTTACTGTGTGTGGTTGCAGTGATGAATCAGTCAGTTGAGCCCAAAGTTGCTTCTCTATAGAGCATGATTTACTATATTTTGCAGACATGAATATGTAACATTAGTACTTTACTATCATCAGACATTATTTGTTGGTAATTATATTGTATTGTGATTGGTAGGAATGTGGAATTTGTTTTACATGTGTTGGTGAGGTTAGGTTTTCGATATTAGGTATATGAGTGAGTTCTGATGTTGTGCTACTGCAGACATTGTTTTACCTAACCTATATATGTCAAGGGTTGGATACCAGAATTGTTGAGCTGTGTATGGTTTTGTGGTATTGTGGATTTTGTGTGATCAGTGTAGGTCTAAGTCCAATACCATTTTTTGTTTCATTTGCTTGATTTTTATGTAGCCTAACTATTTGTTACATATAGGCCTACTATTAAGACTGTTGTATATTTACTCCTCTTCTCCCCCCCCCCCCCCCCCCCCCAAATCATCTTCTCCTGCCCAACACCCCCTAATAGCTGCAATTCTCCCATTAGTTGCTTATTATTTCCGTAATTAAATATTTTTCGTGTTCACGTGTGTAATGTGTGACACGTCCGTTATATTGTACAATCTTAAAATAGGGGTGTCTGTTTTCTTGATGACATTGTGGGTCAAAGCTGACTGGTGCTACTCCAGTCTTCAGTTATCTCAATTCCTCTCATATTATGTGACCGTGAAGAGCACATATCAAGTTATACTACTCTAATATAAGTGAATCTTGTAGACCTATCTATAATGTTAGAATTTGTTTTGCAATATACCCTGGTCTTCACAGCTGTTCTTCATTAAATCATCAGAGATGCCTGTTAATCATAGCGTTGTGTTTTTTATTTTTGTCCCCCTCCCCCCCCCCAAATAACTTTATCTGATGCAAGACATGCAACCAAAGAAAATGAACTCAGAATGGTTCAAAAAATTGTGCCCAGAGGAATAAGTAACCACTGTGCTGTGCATTCTCATTTTTAATTTTGTTGGGAAATTGTGTGTAAAGCTTTACGGATATTGATTGCCATATGTATCATAATGCCATGAGATCCAAAAATGGACTGACTGCCAACGATTCTAGAGCTTCAACATTACCCAGTGTGCACCACAAGGTGTGAGCTAGAGTTGCCTCTGAAAATTGTTGAACACACAGAGAACAATATAAACCTGTGATTACTATTGCCGTCATTTTGTGCTTTCGTGTTTATTGATCTTGTCACTATTTAAGTCTGTTTGAGAAAATACCTGTCTCAGAACAAGGGAGGAAATATAAGTGAAATATATAGAAATGTGGAAGTTGCCCAGAATAGCGAGTGTGAAACAGCCATGCCATCGGGTTATCATCCTCTTAATTTCAACGATAAATGTGCCTTTACTCAATCTCATAATTTTGATGGTCCTTCTCAAAGTAATCTCCCACCATGAACGTGGTGCACTTTTCCCAGCTTTTCTGCCAGTCTTCAAATACATGCTGGAAACCATTTTTTGAGAGGTCCTACAAAATTGCCTTCAACGCTGCTTCTGATAATTGATAATGCCTCCTACGGAGGCGTTTCTTCATGTTAGGGAATAGGAAAAAAGTGACATGGGGCTAAATCTGGACCATAGGGAGGGTGAGGGATGCACTTCACATTGATTTTTGCAAGATATTCAGTAACAACATTGGCAGTATGCGGCCGTGCATTATCGTAGTGAAGCATCCAGCCTGCTTCACAGAAATGTGGTCTTTTGCACCTGATGTGGACATGCAATGTTTTCAGGACATCCTTGTAGTGTTGTCCAGTTACTGACGTGTGTGCAGGTACAACAAGCTGATAAACCATTCCATGAATATCAAAGAATGAGTTGACCATAACTTTCCCAGCAGGAGCCGCCACGTTTGCTTTTTGGGGGAGATTTCCACATTGAGCTTTCCTGTTTGCTCTCAGGATCAAAATGATGTAGCAAAGTTTCATCAGCAGTGATTACATTTGAAAGAAACTCCGGATCTTCATCTAACATCAACATTAACTGCATGCAGACCTGCACACAAATGTCCTTTTGTTTGGGAATCAACAGTCTTGGAACCCATCACCCACAAACACGTGTCGTGTAATTTTTCTGTCACCAATGTGTGGGTGGCACCCAATGAAATGTTCAGTATTTCAGAAAGTGATCTTAAGGTAATTCGTCAATCCTCTCTCACAATGACAGCAGCAGTGTTGATGTTTTCTTCTGTAAGAGCAGTAACTGGAGCACCGGGTCCGCCTTCCTTTGAAAGTGATTGTCTCCCCTCTTTAAACATTTTAAACCACCTTTGAGTTGTGCTGTAGGGAAGAACAGACTCTCCATAGGCCTCCTGTAACATTGTATAGGCCTCAGCTGAAGATTTGTTGACACAAAAGCAGAATTTTAAAGTCTGTTGTTCCTCATGTGAGTTCCATTGTAGTGGTAGGCGATACCGAACATGTCTGACCATGCCTGCCTCTCACAGGTGGGAACAAGGAGTCCCAACATTGAAACCACTATGGCATGTTTGTTGCACATTAAGCTAACAGAATATCATAAGATTAAATTTTAGCACAAGAAATTATGATCATTTTTTATTGAACAGCCCTCGTAATTTAAATCAAGGTTGTTAAGAGTCAAGTTCCCATCTCTCAAGTTTTGACAGTGTTGTTCACCAGCAGTATAATTAAAATCCCTTATGGTAAAGTGGACCTTAGGATTATGCTGTTTGTTACTGTGTTTTTACTGATACAAGCTCTTGGTTGATATCTACTCATTCTTTTTGGTGACTCGACAAAGAATAATACAAGCAACTATGCTACACTAGCTGCCTGTCACTGTTATAGTACATGGATTTTATTACATATACCTCTCCTGTCCATGACACAGCCCTAGCAATGCAGGGGCCTGAATAGGTAGTGACAGAATATGCATTAGATGAAGATTACACATTGATTGAGGAAAAGGAAACGATGTTACAAGGTTATTTCTGAAAAATTACAAAGTTGCTGTCCTCTAAGGCAAGATGCATGTCTTTTGATGATATAACTACAAAAAATTACCACTCTTTAATGAAATTAACTGAAAACAGTTCTTTAGAATAAGGGGCTGTATAGACAGCATTGGTAAAAAGAAAACTCTCACTAAATTTTATCAGTTTTTGCAGAAAAAAAAATCTTTTTCTCGTTTCGTTCTGTAGAGAGTTCAGATCATTTGTTCAAGTAAAATTACAGTTCCTTTGTCTCATCATATCTTTTTTAATTGTAATTATGCATAACACCTTTTGCAGCACAGATGGCCTTTTCACATAATGAAAATTTCTTCCCTCAGTGCCATTTTTAGAGGTAATGAGACACAAATGTCACTTGTGCTAAAATATTCAGAATAATATTTGCAGTGGAGCTGCTATCACCACCCACACCAAGAGAAATTGAGCAGCTTGTAGGCATGTCAGGTAGTGCCGACACTTCAGCATTAACTATCAACATTGGCCCACATACCATGCTAACAATGAGGTTTGCTGCTAAGATTTCGATATTTGTTTGCATGCGCACTGGTCACTTTCCTCATACATTGCCCCTCACCCTCTGACGGTGGATACCCTGTGGTGCGACCACCGTAATTCTAGTGCTGTGTTACAAGACCCAGTCATTGTTGCACTCTGACAGTTTAGTCTGTTGTGATAATATCCAGCAATCCTCTCCTCTCACCCCCACCCCCCACCCAAAAAAAGAAAGAAATATGGTCATAATCACTTTTCCAGCCAGCCCCTTAGGGTTTTTTTTTTTTTTTTTTTTTTTTTTTTTTTTTTTTTTTTTTTTTTTTTTTTCCTGCTTCACTAACGCAGTTTTGATAACTGTTTTGCCTATACCTTTATGGAAAAAGGGGTCCTTGTTTCATCTTCAGTCACAACATAATGCTATAAGTTGTTTGTATTATGCTTCTTTTATGGCTCCTGTAGAACACTGAGCTGCTTCTTTAGAACTTTATTCAGCATATACTGTATCTTTCTTGTGAATAATTGCTTACCATCTCAAGAAACTTGTAAAGCTTAGTGCAATGGTCTTTGGCCATTGTATCTCGAATTTAATGATGGGTTCTTCACTTGAAACCTCCATTAATGATCTTGTATGTACTCATATTTCAATTACTATTCATTGTAATAAATGATCATGATTAACAGTGAAGATTGCCCATGAATTGGCTTTGACTCAGTTTGTATCTGAGCCACAGTTTAATTTTAAGTAGTCCTCTAATGAAGTTCATCACATAACAATAATCATCTTCTATTAAATGATGCAGATCACTTCAGATATCCAATAGTGGATCAATTTTGAAAAACTACATGAAGCTTCCATGGCCTTGCGGTGAAATTGTATGAATGTTTCCTTAAAATTCACTCGCATAATGAATTCACAGCGTTTGATGTAGAATTAAATTTGGTGTTGAAGGCACTAGACTGTCCTAAATTTTTTGCATTGTGCAGCTCCTCATCTTCTATGATTCCCAGGGTGTCCATTGGAAGAAATATTCAGCAAATACGCAAATACATATCATCCAGGATGTCAGGTTCCTCCTACAGAAAGCATTATTCTGCTGAGTACCAATTCAAGTGGGAATCCAGGAAATGAGGCTGCAGGTGAAGCAGCTACGTGTGCATACATGTAAAGAACTTTAGCATTGTGTGCATTTCTTCCATGTAATTTCACAATGCTGTGGGAGTACAGGATCATATCAGTGCAAAGAGTGTGACTGTGATTGACAAGTTTCAGCCACTAAAGCCAGTGTTTCATCCAGATTTCTCTATTTTGGTATGTCTTAATTTGGTTGAAAGTTTTCTTTACAGAACTCTTTTTGGACGAAATAGGAGTTTTGTAGACAATGAAGGCAAATGTAATAATACAATAGCATTTTAAAAGTGTATTTTATGTGTTTTACTTTGTTTTCTATATAGTGATTATTTTATTTCACAGCACAAAGTCATGGAGTCACATTTGAGATTGGTGGAGATGCACCGCAGTCACCACAGTTACCAGGGCAAGAGGAAGAAGATCGTGGTTGGGAGTGCGTCTGGAAATGTCATACAGCAACACCAGTTGTATACATGTCATTCTCGCCAGATGGAACACTCTTTGCAACTGCAGGGAAATCAGACCGCTTAGTAAAAATCTGGTTCGAGAATAAGCAATGTAAGTTTTGAGTTTATCACCTGAAACAAATAAATACACTTAGTAATAACATTTTAGTGTGAGTGTGTGGGGGTGGGGATAAATAATGCAGTCTCTTTTTACAATAAGTTTCAAAGTGGAGACTGAATGTATGTTTGTGGCTTTTAGGCCTGGGATCAATTTCCATAAAATCCTGTGCATTCTAGACAGTGCCAGTGTAAAATGATATACCATGTTTGTCACTACAGCAAGTGGACTTTAACGGGTTGCCACTTCCAATAGTGGCTCCCATGTTGTTTCATCTTTGTACGCTGTAATGCAGCTTACAACCATGAAGAGCTGTATAAAAACTAGACATTGAATAATCCTTGTTAGAGGCTACTGTCCACTCTTATTAGTTAATGGAGCAATGTTTAAAAGCAAACAAGTGTAGTAAACATATTCAGTTTAGTGCAGCATGATGATTTTCTGTTTCTTCCTCTCTGGTTTTCCCCACCTACATATACTTAGATATTTCTTGTCATTACATATTTCACATTTCACTGTAAATGTTTTATTATTTGGAGGAGACACCAGTCATGAAAAACAGAGCTCTGGTGTCAGAGGCTTTCCATGAGGGGAAAGTTCCCTAAAGGACAAACGGGAGTTGATATCATTTGATCAGTACATGCCCTTTGTGTGGGGAAAAATTATGTAGCATTTCATCTCTGGATACTACATTCTCAAAAAATAGCTCTTGTTATTGACCAAAAAATATGTCACAATTATACAATTGTCTCATTTAATGTTGTATACTCAGTTTAGAATCACTAAAGGATTGATGCTTCATCAAGAGCACATGGAGAAGCAGAGCACATTTGTCACATCCTGCACAGAACATACACGTAATCTTAAAATTCAATTCAGCTTGCAAAATACTTGGTGTATAAAGACGGAACCTACATCATTGTGTTGTGGAAGTCATAATTGCATTTTCATTTTAGTTTTATATATGGCAACCATTTGTTATAACAGTATGAAGAACTTCAACAAAAATACATTTCCTGATGATCATACTGAATTTTTGATGTGCAGAAGGTATTTTTGGTATTGAATTTAGGTGTTCAAATTATGTGGTCAGAATCTTATAAACATGTGTCTTCTCCAAAGAGGAGCGTAAACAACAATGCAAATTTCTGGATTGAATAACACAGAAAATAAAAGAAAGGGAACCACTCACCAATAGCTGACGGATGTTTGGTGCTGAAGGAATGAATTATGTTCCCTTCTATATACTTAAGGGGCGGTCATGCCTACATGATGTGCTAGTTGAGAAAACAGCAGTACATGAAGGGGCACACTGGGAAGAGCCATGTGTGCTGTTTCTAACATGTTAACCCAAAAGCTAACGACTGCAGTAACGTTTGAAATGAGCTAATACCTCTTATTCGAGAAGGGTCTGGACTGGACAGACCATGGGTGGCCTGCAAACTTTGTTCGGAGTTGTCCGGCGGTGTGGGAAAAACTGCTTCAATGGTGCACCTGGTGGCAAAGGAGTTCCAAAACGGCTGGGGATCGGATAGTAATAAATCGGCCTGGTAGTCCTGGCATGCTCTGCACTATTTGCACTACACTGCACACAGTATTCCAATTGCTGATACCAAGGGGACAAACCGAGTGTCTGGCATCAGGCTTTGTACTTTAGTCAGTAGAGCTGCCTCGAGAAGATGCAGCTCTGGAAGGCAGCATGGAAAAAACATGGTAGCACTCCTCTCATTAAATAGACTGCGACAGGACAATGGTGATGAGTGTGGGGTGAGAGTTCTGTGGTTCATGCATACCCCAGCAAAATGTGGCAGATGACAACGTGGGCCATGTGGCGTTGCACAGGTGAGCTGCTGAGAGCGCGGTTAGGGATGTTGCCTCGTTGGAGCAGAACAAGACACTGGTCGAGTGACAGTTCGGCATACCTAGTGTCTGGAAAGTATTATCATCTAAGTTCTCACTGCCACTGCCCCCCCCCCCCCCTCGCCCGTCCAGAAAGGAATCACTACAGCGCATGGAAACACCAGCAGGATGTAGTATTTACACTAGCTTCTGAGCTCTTTCTCTAGCAAAAGTACACACACTCAGATGGCCAAATGCTCGCACCTGTGGCCACAGTGAGACTGACAGTTGATTATAGAAGGCAGTTGCCTAAGTAGAGAGAGGTAGGGAGGGGTAAGAAAAGGATGCATGAGGTGAGGAGGGGGTAGCAGGATAGTGTAAGGCAGGTCTGATGACAGATGAACCAGTGGCTGTACAGCAAGATGAAAGGAGTTCAGACAGTTGAGCAGATAAGATTAGAGAGATAGATGGGAGAAAAGAAATGGGAGCAAAGGACATGAGGTTGAAGGTGGAGGGAGGACAGGGAGAAAAGAGAGAAAGGGAGGTCTAGATGGGGAAGAGTACTGGGGACAGAAGAGGGAAAAGGTGAGGTGTGGCAGTAGGAAACAGGTTAGCAGAGGTCAAGGGCAGGATGATTGCAAGAGTGCAGGGTATTCTGAATTGGCAGTTCCCCGCTGTGTAGTTCAGAGAAACTAGTACTGGAAGCAAGTATCTGAGTGGCTCATGTAGTGAAGCTGTTATTGAACCCAGTTATGTTGTGGTGTGCAGCATGTTCGGCAACTGTGAAATCAGGCTTGTGGTATGCCACAGTTTGGTGGTGGTCGGTAGTTTTTTACTTGAAATGGCCACGTAGAATGCTGACCCTGCCTTTCATAGAGTACGCAGTACCTGTGACTGGACTGCAATTTGTGGTGGTGGGTGGGTGTAAAAGATCGGCTCATGTGTCAGTCACAAGGGAATGACCCGTAGGATGCAGTATTAGGAGCAGGATTTGAGTAGGAATGAACAAGGATACCCTTTAGGTTGGGTAGGTGGTGATTTGGGTGGGATATTCCTCATCTAAGGGCATTACAAAAGGTAGTCGGAACCCTGGTGAAGGAATTGGTTGAAATTTCCAAGGCCAGGGTGATATTGGGTTATCAGAGGAATGTTAGTCAGTGGCTGTTTAACAGGTTTATTGGTGTGAGAGGAGGTGAAGGCACAGGAGATCTGTTTGTGGATGATCTGGGTAGGGTACTGTCTGTCAGTGAAGGCCCTGGTCAAGTTATCGGTATATTTCGACAGCTCCCACCTTCCACTGCAGGTGCGAGGCAGTAGGGAAGATACTTTTTGATGTGTAATGGGTGACAGCTGTCAGAGTGGTGGTACTGTTTGTGGTTGGTGCAAGTGATATGAACAGATGTATTTATGGAGCCATCTTAGAGGTGGAGACCATCGTCTAGGTAGATGGCTCATTGAGTTGACGATCAGCTGGCGAAGTGGTTTTGGGAGTAGGAGTAGAATTTATGGAGGAAAGAGAGAAAGTTGTCCGTGCCTGGAGTCCAGATAATGAAAGTCTTATTATGTATCTGAACCAGACAAGGGATTTTTGGTGTTGGCTGTGCAGGAAGGATGCCTCTGGATGGCCCATGAATAGGTTGGCATAAGATGGTGCTATGCGAATACCCAAGTAAGTACCATCCTGTAAAACTATTGTCAATCTGCCTGCCAAAATTCTGACCCTTGTAGAAGTTTCAGCTATTTCTGACGGCCTCACCTTTAGCCCAAAACCTAGGTTCATTCATTCTGGCCTTGCAAAGGACCTCCATTCCTTTACTCACTCTCTCCAATTGAAACATTTCTTCACCACACAACCCACTGGCAACAGCCAACCATAGAGCCTTCCTTAAAACAGTTCTGACCTCGCTCCATCTGAGATTCTCCTCCCTTTCCACCCAGTCATCCCCTGGTAACCTTTCAGGAATTCCTAACTTCTAACCTGGCCACATGTTCCTTTCCTGAATCTCTCCCCATTGAATTCAACATCACTCCTATGGAGTACAAAGCTATCCATAGCATGAAAACCATTCCAGACCTTGTCATCCTTCCCACATACAAAGGTTCCACCACAGTGGTCACGACTCGTAGTGACTGTCTGGCTGACAGTTTCCGCCAACTTTCCGACACCTCTGCATACAAACCTTATGCCATGATACCATCCCAACAGGACCTCCACCAGCTCCTCCAGGTCTTAGGTCCATCTCAAAACCTGACACACGAATCAATCTTCCCCCTCACACCAGCAACACCCCACACTCCTACCTTTTACCTATTCTACAAACTCCACAAACCCAACTGCACAGGTCTCCCCAATGTTCATCCTATTGTGACTTTGGACAATGCTCCCACAGAATGAACCTCTACCTTTGTTGACCAACACATCCACAAATGCTGCTGAATGTACCTTTCCTTCTCATTCCATCACCCTGACCCGGGGTTCTGGGTGACTTTTCCAAACTCTACTCCTTTTCCTAATCCTCTCCAGTTCCTTTTCTTTCACCCCTCATTCTTCCCCTTCAATCCTTCTGTTGGAAGGAGGAGCTACTGGCTCGGATAGCTTGCATAAGTAAAACCTTCTTTGTATATGTGTTCTCCTGCCACTGCTTGATGAGTAGATTTTTTGTACATTATACAAATTATATCATTGTACAACATGTAACTCAGGAGAATACAAATAAACTTGACCTTCAAAACTAACAAACTCTATTGAAGTATAAAATAAACAGTATCAATGCTGCATTGCTCTTCTTAGTAAGAAAAAACAGTTAAAGGAATTAAATGTCATCTGCTGCCTGCTCACCATCATATCGATGAGTTGTTAGAGGACAATGAGCATAATTCAGAAATCAAAATTTGCACACTAATTGCATTTGTTGCATAGCAACTGTGGCTGGCCATGTCCATTTCAAAACTTCAAAAGTGAAATTCTTTATCTTCCTTTCAATGAAATATTTGACAAGCTTTCATTTAACATCGTGTAAATATAAGTGCAAAAATCAGCAATGGAAATCTACGATGGAATGTAACAATATTGTCACCATATAACAGAGATGGTGAGTCACAGTAGGAGCAACAAAAAGACTGCAAATAAAACTTCGGCCAGTAAGGGCTTCATCAAGGCCTGTGTGTGTGTGTGTGTGTGTGTGTGTGTGTGTGTGTGTGTCGTCTATTTTTGACTACCGTATTTACTCGAATATAAGCCGCACCTGCAAAATGAGACTCAAAATCAAGGGAAAAAAAATTTACCGAATCTAAGCCGCACCTGAAATTTGAGACTCGAAATTCAAGTGGAGAGAAAAGTTTTAGGCCCCACCCAAATCGAAACAAAGGTGGTCCATTGTAATATGAGACACAATTTAGGTCGAATGAATGATGATACAGCTACAGTAGTTTGGTTTGAGTCATAAGCTTAGCAGTTAAGCTTTACCAGGTAGCAATTGCTATGCGTCAGGCGCTCTGTCCGTATTTATACAGATACCCTTCCTTTTTCACGTGCTTCGTCTGGTTTGAATTGATTGCTTATTTTTCTTTGATCTGATACGTGCCGTTCTCTTTGTTATATGTGTTTACGTCACTCTAAGCTGAAAAGGCATTACTGTACTGTGTCATGCATTGTTTGTCACATTCTGATAATGAGTGTTTACGGCCTGTCGCCGCAGCTAATTAGCAAAACAATGGCAAGAGACTGCTATTTGTTGTTACTTACACTGCTGCTTTCTTTCATAATGTTCAACAAGAACCAAATAATAGACTGCATATGATAGATGATGTTCTGAACGAGAGTTTAGCGAAAGTTTTTCTCCGTTTGAAAATCTTTGCAGACGCCTCTTTAGTACGTTACATTCTGCACAGAAATTAGAGTCATCTTAGCTTTAAAATCTACTCAATTGCCTTGCTTCATTTCTGACTGTATCACTATTAGGCATAAGAATAATACGAATATAAACATGACATGATATGTATATTCTTCCGTGTTTGCTGTTGTCTCACTCTAGTTTCGTAGTTTATTAGGCAGACAGGATTTAAATGAGATAGCTGCAAACACGAAAGCATACAAGACAAAATTATTATATTCGTATTATTCTTATGGTGAAGGAGAATACTGCTTGTGATTCACAATTCATAAAAGCTCCTTTTAGCAACCATCTCTTCTCACAGGTAGGAAAAAATTTAGAATGTAGAGTTGGCCATATTGACAAACATCACAAACAGTCTTGCCAGTCGGATTTTCGTAGTACATTGAAATGCTGCTACATTCGAAGATGAACAATTCGGAATTTGTATTTACTTCGTTGGATAAAGTATGAAAATGCAGTGGTCGAAACTCGGGGGAGGAGAAAAAAAGCTCGTCTTCCACCTTTTTTTAAATTTATTTACTGACGCAGAGGTTTTGGCGCCAGTATTTATCTTTGTGCCTACAAAGCATGCCTGTGTAGCGCTACATATATACAACGCCAGAAGTTAGTTGTGGCGGCACCTACCAACAATTTTCAGAACTTCCGCTTACTTTGCACTCGATTCTAAGCCGCAGGCGATTTTTTGGATTACAAAAACCGGAAAAAAAGTGCGTCTTAGATTCGAATAAATATGGTAAGGCCTTACTTGTCTAAAGCTTTATTTGTAACAGTCATTTTGTTGTACCTATCTGTGACTCAACATCTCTGCTACATGGTGAGTGGCAACTTTCCTTTTCATAATATTGTTATAAATATAAGTGCTGCATATATGTTTAGGGCGAATCATACAACTCAATTTGAACAACTTCCACTTTTCTGGTTGCCTTGAAATTCTGCATATGTACCCTTTTAGTTTTTTATTTATTTTATTTTGCACGTCTAGTTCTGCAGGACCAAATGGAGGAGCAAATCACCTGTGTCACTACATGAAATTACAACAGAGAAGTAATAAGAGATAAAATAAAATGTTTAAGAATCCTAAAAAGACGACAAGGTATAAGTTTATATAAATGCAATCAGCAGTGTAACACAGGAATGAGCTTGATTTTTTTCAAGGAACTCCTCAACGGAACAGAAGGAGTAACTGATAAGGAAACTCTTCAGCTTAGATTTGAAAGCGCATGGGTTACTGCTAAAATTTTTGAATTCTTGTGGTAGCTTATTGAAAATGACTGCAGCAGAATACTGCAAGCCTTTCTACACAGGAGTGAGTAAGGGAGGTGCAATCCAATGCAATATGTTTCTGAGCCAAAAATACCCTTGGAGAATGGGGAGAGTTACCCAAAAAATAATACCATAAATCATATACAAATGAAAATAAGTAAAGTACACTGCTTTTTGTGCCGAACTATCACTTACTTCAGACACTGTTCTAATAGTAAAAATGGCGGCAATAACTCTTTGAACAAGATCCTGAACATGGGCTTCCCACAACAATTTACTGTCTATCTGAACACCTAAAAATTTGAACTGTTCGGTTTCATTAATCATATGCCCATTCTGTGTAATCAAAATGTCGAGTTTTGTTGAGTTGTGTGTTATACAATGTAAAAACTGAGTCTTACTGTGATTTAGTGTTAGTTTATTTTCTACAAGCAGTGACCTTAGGTCTGGAATTGCACTATTTGTAGCAGTGCCAGTGTTGCACACAACATCCTTTACTACCAAATTTGTGCCATCAGCAAACAGAAATATTTTAGAATCACTTGTTATACTAGAAGGCGCCTCATTTACACAAATTAGGAACAAGAGTGGCCCCAGCACTGATCCCTGGGGCATCCCCATTTAACCATGCCCCACTCAGGCTCCACATCATAGCCATTCTCAGTATTGTTGAGAATGACCTTTTGCTGTCTGTTCTTAAAGTAAGAGCTGAACCAATTGTGAACTGCTCCCCATATTCCATGATGGTCCATCTTCTTTAGCAATATTTTGTGGTCAACACAATCAAATGCCTTAGTTAAATAAAAAAAGATGCCCCTTGTTTACCTTTTGTTTAATACATTCAGTACCTCCCAGAGAAGAAAGAGACTACAGCCTTTTCAGTAGTTAAACAACTTCTAAAACCGAACTGTACATTTGACAGCAAATTACATGGTTGAAATGATCAATTACCGACAATGACGACATAGAAGTAGGTCTAAAATCGTCTATGTTATCCCTTTCTCCCTTTTTATGAAGCAGCTTTATTACTGAGTACGTTAATCATTCAGGAAACTGACCATTCATGAAGGAAAAATTATGAATATGGCTAAGTACAGGGCCAACATGTACAGCACAGTACTGTAGTATTCTGCTAGATACTCCTTCATAGAGTCCTTAGTCATCAGTGATTTAATTATTGATCCAATCTCTCCCTTATCACTATCATAGACGAGTATTTCAGATATCAGTCTCGGAAGACCATTTTCCAAAAGATCTGTGTGATTCCCTGTAGAAACTAAGGTTTTATTTAATTTGCCAACTGTGTTCAGAAAGTGATTGTTAAATACTGTACATATATCTGACTTATCAGTAACAGAAACATTTTTTTTGTACTGACTTTATATCCTCAACCTCATGCTGCTGACCAGACACTTTCTTCATGACTGACCATATACTCTTTTAGTGATAGAATGTCCATCTAGTAATGAAGAATGAATAAAAATATATTCAGTAATTGTGTTAATGTTCCTCTGCACCATGGTTGGGAAAAATACAGGATGCATCAGGTCATGTGAATTTAGGGGAGCTTCCAGCTTCCTTTTTCTTGCACAATAACATACAAAACTAATATTGAAGTCACACATAAAACTAAGTTTTGGTGCTTCCTATAAAATGAACCAAGACTCGTTTCTAGCTTGAATGGAAATACTCTGAAATCAGAGTTAGGCTACCTATAAATATCTGTAAATAACTAAAATTAAAGTTTAGTGTCACTTAATTTATCTGCCCACAACATTCAAATACCTGTTCAGTGCAGTACTGTGATACATGTACGGACTCAACTGGAGTGCTGTTTCATACATACTTGGTCACTCCCCCACTCCATAAAGAACTCCTTGAAAAACAGCCAGCTAATCTGTATCCTGGTAAAGGAAGCCTCTAAACTATCACATTGTGTAAGTGGTACTCCGATATACCAGTAATGTCAGTTTGCAAACTTTACCTGTAATACCTGTTTTATTGTGATGAAATATGCTAATTCCTTCACCACTTGGTCACCTGATCTTCTTTGAAGGCGGTTCGTTTTTTAGAGAAACTTTCTTTAAGCAGGCATACCTGTCAACTGACTTCAATCTAAAAATGGTGCAGCTCTAACACCAACTACTTCAGGAATTTTCCCATGAGTGATCCCACCGCTGCCCTCTACACTGTCATCTATAAGCTTTGCCAACCTCCCCTCCGCATACCTATTGAGTTGCAGGCCATGCCTAATGAAATCCGATATGATGATAGACAACACAGTACAATATTTTCCTATACACTTAACGGATCTAATGACCATGGCCTGATGCTGCAGACAGTATTATCCAGCTTGGCTGCCCTGTGCTGCCTTATACGTCTGAGTCCTTGGCCATCTCTACATCCCTCAAGCTACACTATTGATTTTGTAATCTTTATGACACTGTCTTTTTTAACATTTTTTTTCTGTTTTGTTATTCGATAGTGGTCTTCTGGTGATCCTAAAATTCGCCTGTACAGGGCAGTGGATAGAAGATTCTAATTTACTTTGAACCATACTTCTGTCTGTACTTTTTCCCATGCTCTACAAGTATGTGTTATAGTTCACAAGACAATGGTTTCAACTGATAGGATGCCTGAGACCATCATGAGACAACAAGGAACCATCTGTTTGGTAACAGAAGAATGTATTGGGGATAAAAATGGTAGAGAGAGACCAAGGCTTGAAATACAGTTAGCCAGTTCATTTGAACGTAGATTGTGGTAGTTACGCAGAGATGAGGATGCTTGCACAGAATGTACTAGCTTGGACAGTTTACCTTTGGAGAACAACAACAACACCATGTATTACAGACACCAAATCATTTGCAAATAACCCCCTTTTTTCAGACTAATCATCAGATTTCCTGTAGTAATAACAATTTCTTGTTGCTCATTGATGAGTATGATCTTTAATGCATATACTGTTCTGTGTAGTTTTCAGATTTTCTACTTTATTGTTCTCATATTTTATAATTTGTTTTATAAACACTATCATTGTTCTTTTACAGTATTATTCCCATCTAAAAGTATTGATCAGCCATTTGGAGGGCAGTCAACAATAAGTGAAGTGAATTTTGGCTTTGTGTACATAGCACATCCAAGAGCAGTTACAAACTTGTCCTGGCGAAAAACCAGCAAATTTATGCCAAAGTGAGTGCTTAAAGATTTTTTAAAAAAGATGTTACTAGTAATAATTTAATTATTATAGTGTTTTTTCAAAGCCGTGTACAGTCTTTGTAGGAAATGATAATCCCATCTGATGCAGGGTTACTCGTAATTTGATGAATTACTGCTGTCTTTGAGATTACATGATAAGTGCAAGACATTTTTTATTTTATCATTGTTGAATGTTGCACTACAGAAATCTAAGTACAGAAGGGTACTCAGTTTTCTGTGGATAGTGCAGGTGAGGAAATTGTTTAAAATGATACAAAAGAGCTTTCATCAGCATGATTGATTATTTATGTACTTCTGAGTGTTTGCATTTCTAGTTTACACACAGTATTTCAACAACTGACCAAGTCATCTCCTTCTAGTGTTGCAAATACACATAACAGCACAATTTGCAGCACCTGAAGAAATTGACTCAGTCACTTGTGAATAAAATGGAAACACCCAGAAGTACACCATTAATACACAATTAGTTTTATTGCACTAAAAGGACCAGTAGATGTCATTGCATGAGATTAATGGAAGTGAAATCAGACAAGAGTACATTTTTAAATCATTAGATGTGTGTGGGTGGAGGTTTAGCTTAATATCTCTTCACAGGTGATGAAAATGTTGTAATACAGCGTAACTGAGACTTTTTCTTATTAAATTAAAAATATTATTTTTATGTAGAGCACATTTAGAACTAATTAGCAGATTTTACAATAATAAGCAATCTTTCTAGGGTTCCCTAGAACCCCTTATAGGATCACTTCGTTTTGTTTTTCTGGAGGGATAAAGGTTTCAAATTGAAATTTACATCAAATACTAAGGTCTATGATCTCTTGGCGGTGTAAATAATTTAAGCTTCTAAATCAGTACATTCAAAAGATGCTGCCATACATGTCGCATATTTCGACACGCACAGACTCACTCCTCAAGCCCTACATACAAACCTCCACAGGATGAACATTAGTAAAACTGACAAACTTAGGGATGGTTTCCTGGTTAGAAATGGAGGAAAAAAGATCCTGTGAACATGTGTCCAGAAATGGACGGTGTGCATGCAACGATAACAGATCATCCCACAACACTACAGGGCTGCATGGCATACACCTCACAACAGATGTTCAAAGTGGCCTCCATGGGGTGCAGTTAATTGTACTTTGGCCTACATCATGATGGTGGGCCATATGCCTGGAGCTTGTATTTTGTTTTGTCTCATTATCCTGTTCAATGCGGTCTACCAAATCTGGTTTAAGCACAGTCGGCCTCCTCCCCGCATGTTCGTCTGTCTGAAAGGACCTGTAATCACACAAACCCCCAAAATGGGCTTGAAATGTTGCGTGATATGATTGATGTCTGTGAGGGTACTTGCTTTGGTACAGCTGTGTTGCCTGTCTACCATTTCCATCTGCTTGGTCATACCCAGACACCATCTTAGTTTGTTCCTGCATTGAATACTGGACTATTCCACTGCTTATAGTACACTGCGACAATTACGCAGCCTGCAACACACAAGGAACATGGGGCACGTGGTCAAAGGAACTGTCATTTGTCAAATGCCATCTGCTGTGGCAGTGATCCATTTCTGGACCCATGTTCATATGCCTTTTTTTCTCCATTTCCAGTCAGTAATCCGTCCCTGCAGTGTGTCAGTTTTATTTATGTTCACCCTGTATACATGTCATGCCTGGTAGGCTAGCGGTAAAGCCTGTTCCTGGAAACTGAGATATTGCAGGATTTAATCTTGGTTGGACCATTGATTTTTGTTTTCATTTAAATCTAGCCATCACCTCTCATTATTGTGAAGAGTTACTAGAAATGAAACCTGGTTTGGATACCATGTTTGATAAACTGTAGGTCTCCCTTCCCCGGTTGGAACTACACACACAGCGTCAAGTAGAAAGATTTGCATAAAGCAATTGAGCCACACTAAATTATTATTATTGTTATTATTATTATTATTATTATTCATTCTTTCTTTACTTTCTCAGACGTTAAGTCTGGTTAAAAATGGAAAGTGACGCGGACCTTGATCAAGCGTCACTTCCTTTTAACTGTATGGTATGTGTTATATTGCATTTAGGAACTTTCGGGTAATTGAACATGTATCAATAATTACAGATTTCTGTAGTTGTATATATAAGTTTGGATGTAGCTGTATTGCATTGATGTACTGGTGGATATTGTGTGGTATGACTCCTGTAGTTGATAGTATAATTGGTATAATGTCAACTTTATCCTGATGCCACATGTCCTTGACTTCCTCAGCCAGTTGGATGTATTTTTCAATTTTTTCTCCTGTTTTCTTTTGTATAGTTGTTGTATTGGATATGGATATTTCGATTAGTTGTGTTAATTTCTTCTTTTTATTGGTGAGTATGATGTCAGGTTTGTTATGTGGTGTTGTTTTATCTGTTATAATGGTTCTGTTCTAGTATAATTTGTATTCATCGTTCTCCAGTACATTTTGTGGTGCATACTTGTATGCGGGAACGTGTTGTTTTATAAGTTTATGTTGTAAGGCAAGCTGTTGATGTATTATTTTTGTTACATTGTCATGTCTTCTGGGGTATTCTGTATTTGCTAGTATTGTACATCCACTTGTGATGTGATCTACTGTTTCTATTTGTTGTTTGCAAAGTCTGCATTTATCTGTTGTGGTATTGGGATCTTTAATAATATGCTTGCTGTAATATCTGGTGTTTATTGTTTGATCCTGTATTGCAATCATGAATCCTTCCGTCTCACTGTATATATTGCCTTTTCTTAGCCATGTGTTGGATGCGTCTTGATCGATGTGTGGCTGTGTTAGATGATACGGGTGCTTGCCGTGTAGTGTTTTCTTTTTCCAATTTACTTTCTTCGTATCTGTTGATGTTATGTGATCTAAAGGGTTGTAGAAGTGGTTATGAAATTGCAGTGGTGTAGCCGATGTATTTATATGAGTGATTGCTTTGTGTATTTTGCTAGTTTCTGCTCGTTCTATAAAGAATTTTCTTAAATTTTCTACCTGTCCATAATGTAGGTTTTTTATGTCGATAACTCCCCTTCCTCCTTCCTTTCTGCTTAATGTGGTTCAGTGGGTCTGGTGGATCACCGAAAAGTGCACGAGAATAGGCGGTGGAGGCGAAGACCGGTGTTTTGACAGCGTTGTTTCGTTTTCTCTGGGGTGGTGAGGGAGGTGGCCTGGGAGGTGCTGTGTTTTTGTTGTACTGCGGTGTTTTGCTGTTGTTGTTTTTACCCCTCTGCCTGTCCCTTAAAGCTTTGTATTTGGGACATCCTAGGTAGCTAGCTGGGTGTGCTCCGTTGCAGTTTGCGCATTTCTCTTTACCCTCCCCCTTTGGTAGTTTGCACTGCTCATAGATTATTATTATTATTATTATTATTATTATTATTATTATTATTATTAGTTCTTTCATTTTATCATTACTTTTTTGCTTTTGGCTGAGCTTCTTTTTTATATATGTGAGTGCTGTTATTTCTGTACAAGATGTGTGTTCACTGCAACTGCAGAATTCATTCATCTGATATACATGAAATAGTATTTCTCTGGGCTATATCACAGTGCAGTAAATATTGGTTTGTTTGTTGCGTTATTAGTGTGATACAGTGTTGGCATTGTCATGGAGAAGCAACATAGAACTTATTGGTGCACCAATGAAATTTTTGTGATTTAACAGCTAGGATTCGGAAAAGCAGCTTACAATAGTAGGGAACCTTAACAGTACATCCTTAGAGAAAATTGACAAGCAGAGTGCTTCAGCACTTCCAGAACACTATGGCAAAGACCTTGCTAGTAAATGCCCTGCCATGGTTTTCACTGTGTGCACTCTGTATTGTTCCCTTCTTGTCAAGTAATGTACTAATGCACCCACATCACATTACACAATGATTATTATGTGTACAAGCAATTTCAACCTGTGTAGTTTGTGCCCTTCATTCAGGTCCTGGAACACAAAAAACACACTTGTCCAGTTTCCATATGTAGATAGATTGATTGATAACCTTAAAAATTCCATGTGATCTGAAAAACACTAACTCAGTGATCACTTTCAATGTGGTTTTGAATAGTCTCAATGTTCTACATTGTGGTGCATATGTAGGGGTACCATGCATGGGCCATCTTTTCAGCACACTCATAATTTCTGTGTAAATCTTGAAATTAACTCTTCATATAGAGCCACAAGGCATTATTTCTCAGAAATGTGGGCATAACTGCAGCATGTTCTATCAATTCCACTTTATCTGAAGTTGATACTAACATAGTAATCCTCAACCCTAGTTTTTATGAAAACTCCTTCCAAAGGAATTGCTTTTGAGTGTTTGTCACAAAATATGCTGAAGCTCAGTGGAATCGGTGGGCAACAGGGTCAAGCCTTTCCTCTAGAGTAAAACAACAACTGGAAATGAACTGTTGCAATAGATATTATATGCAGGTGGGATTCTTAAAATGTCAATACACAAAGAGAGCACAGAATTATGGCACAGACTTGTATTCACGTGATTCAGTGACATGTCCAATAATCTACCTAACATGTGAGGTGGTATGAAGGTATGTAATGTGTGCAAATAGCTGCCAACATTGTTTACAAAGGTTTACAGACAGGTTATGCCTGGTTTCCAAATTTCAAACTATGCTGGAAAAATGGTGAGCTTCATATAGTATTGCAAAAAAACGTGGCAGCTTAAATATAATTCTATGGAATCAGACCAAGTGTTTGTGTGAAGTAAACCAGCTTGTTACAAAAACCAGTTTGGAGTCTAGAAGAGTTGCTTGGGAAGAGTATTTTAATTAGGAGGCAACCATTGTGGCTGTACTACAAGGAACAGTTGTATATACTTATTTCAAACTATGTCCTAAATGAAATGGTAGAAACTTCTGTGGTTCTGTCTGACACCAATAATCAAGACTTCTAGGAATCATGGACACCACCACACACATTTTTGACGAAATTCCAGAAATACAGTCAAACAGCCATTGACCAAAGAATCTGAGAATAACACCTATAGAATGTACTCTGAATCATAAATTTTCCATAAGAAGTTGTAATTTATTTGTGCACTGTGTGTATCCTGACAGTCTTGGAAAATGATCTGTCCTTTGGTTGATAGTGAGTGAGGGGAATTTACTTTTTACTCGCTCCTTGTGCCTGTGTGTATTGATTATATGTTTTCTAAGCAATCCAACCGAAAAACGTTTGGCCTTGAGTCACAGGAAATTTAAGGGGGGGAGGCACTGCCATGAATAGTAAAATACCAGTGGTTACAGGTGTTGGAGCAGCACCTTTTTTAGGATAGGTAAGACAGAAAGATATCAAGTTCTACGAGAGGTCAGGATTGAAACAAATCTTAAGTTTAGGAAAGAAATTAAACAGCACAATTCTAGCACATTGGATCACCAATCACAGCTGTCAATTATAAATTTTCACCAGTCACCAGAAATTTTATCTCCGCCAAGTTGTATCTCAGTCCTAGGTAATTGCATTGATGAATTAAAGTCACCCAACCCAGTTGACATAATCTGCCTCTCTGAACACCATGTGACCACTGGTATAGGAACTAGGCCTAAGCACAATGAGAAACTCAGACAGGAGAGTACTGCAAATGTTAGAATAAGGAAAGGTTCTCATAAAAGTATAATTAAAAATAAAAATATTGGAAGTTTAAAAAATAAAATAGATGAACTTCTAGTTTGTTTAGAAGATTTAGAAGCTGAGGATGAAATAGATATACTATGCCTGTCTGAGCATCACATTGTTACTGATGTGGATAAGGTAAATGTAAGTGGATATAAGCTCTCTGCACATGTAATGAGAGAAAATATGGAGAAAGGAGGAGTTGCCATATATGTCAAAAGTTATCATTGTGCAAAAAGTATGGAAACAAAAAAGTTTTGTGTAGAGAAACATATAGAAGCATGTGCCTGTGAGCTTAAATTAAATAAAGGCACATTTATAATTGTAACTGTATATAGGTCCCCATCAGGAAATTTTCATCTATTTCTGAAAAATTTGGACTCCTTGTTGTGCTATCTGTCAGACAGAGGGAAGCAAATTATTATTTGTGGGGACTTCAATGTAGATTCTCTGAAAGAGGGTAATAGGAAAAATGACTGTAATAACACGATTCAGGTTTCCGTCGCACTTCACGTAGTGTAGACAGGGAACTGTCTGTTAGACCTGCCCGATGTGAACTGACTGGGCCCGGCCCGTGCTGCCGGAGTTGTTGTTGTTGTTGTTGTTGTTGTTGTGCCGGCAGAGGTCGTGTCCGAATTCTCGCTTGCCCCCTGGTGGACGGGACTCTACTTGCAGCAACTACCATCCGTGACGTGCCGTGCCAATGTGCGCCTCCCGCGATCTTTCTGGTGACTACAGCACTCCTCCTCCTTCAGGGGGTGCAGCCACTGAGATCCACTGCGTCGGAAGGTGGAGCGTCGGGCCGGAGCGATGACCTCCACATCCATTGGATGGCCGGAGTCGAGGGGATCTGCCAACCCTCGAGCCAGAACCTTCGAATACGGCTGGAAGTGACCCACACGAAGAGGCCCCCGTCATCCCACAACTGGAGCCCGAGACAGAACAGGCAACAAGCTGTCGAACGCCGGATCCTGTTCCACCTCGGGAGGGTCAAGACCCAGTGGCGGGGACGAAGGGGAAGGGACGACCCCAGGTGAACCAGCCTCCTGAGAAACCGGGCCTGCTAGGGGGGCCGGCTCTCGCTGTGGCATCTCGAACGATGGTGATGCCGGTGCTGGAGCTACTGGAGACCGCCAAGGCTGAGAACCATCGCAGTGCGGCAGAGTCACAGCGGGGAGAGGAGGTGACGTCCCCTGTGAAACCAACACAGGTGCCGGCAATGGGGAAGCCGGTGTCCGAGAGGTCGGAGGGTGGGTGCCCGAACGTGGACGTAGCTGATTTTGGTGACGACGTACCACCCGGTCCCCCGCCTGCAAGGTATAGAGCCGGCAGCCATGTCGGCGCAGGTCCACCGCCGGTATCCAACGTGGATTGCGACCAAACCCGCGGGCCCAGACTGACGTACCCAGTGGAAAACCAGGCACTCCGTTTTGTGAAGACTGGCGAGGACCAGGCCGGAGGAGGTGCAGCAGAGTCCGAGGTTGACGCCCATGGAGGAGCTCTGCGGGGCTGCATTCTCCCATTGGTGTGGTCCGGTATGCCGTCAAGAAAAACGTCAATGCTTCCTCCGCAGGAAATTCGTGCACATACTTTTTCATCTGCGTCTTAAATGTGCGCACCATGCGCTTGGCTTCCCCATTCGATTGTGGATGGAAGGGGGGAGAGCAAACGTGCCGAATACCGAAGCGCCTACAAAAATCCTGGAAGGTCTGCGAAATAAACTGCGGTCCATTGTCCGAGACCAGCATGATTGGCAGACCTTCCACAGAAAAGATTTTTGTTAGTGCCTGGATTGCAACTTCTGAAGTGGTTGAGGAGCAGTGAACCACATATGGGAATCGGGAATAAGCATCAATGACAATGAGCCAAAAGCCATTGAGAAACGGGCCCGCAAAATCGATGTGAACACATTCCCATGCTTGGGTTGCCGGTGGCCATGAAGAGAACACTGCCCTGGGAGATGCTTGTTGGCTCGCACACTGGGAACAGGCGGCCACCAAGTGCTCAATTTCTCTGTCAATACCGGGCCAGTACACATGTCTGCGAGCCAAGGTTTTAGTACGGGAAACACCCCAGTGCCCCGCATGTAATAACGTGAGGACCTCCTTTCATAAACCTGCAGGAACAACCATGCGAGGAGCGGTATCATCGGTAGCCAGAAGGAGAACTCCTTCCAAGACCGAGAGGCGGTCTCGTAGAAGAAAATAATTACGAAGAGGGTCCGAGGCCCGGCCCGGAGGGCGGGAAGACCACCCCTGCTGAATGAGGCGAACTACTTGCCGGAGAACCGGTTCAGCCGCCGTTTCCCTGGCGACTCGAGAACTAGTGATCGGGAAGCCATCAACCGCTTGGCGGGACGCCACATCCAAATGAAAACACATAATCTCCTCTCGATCGAATGTAGGATCCGGGCCCAACGGAAGACGGGAAAGAGCGTCGGCGTTGGCATGCTGTCCTGTAGGGCGAAAATGAATGTCATAATGGTACTTCGAGAGGAACAAGGCCCAGCGCTGTAGTCTGTGGGCTGCCCTATCCGGAATCTGAGAAGCGGGGCCAAATAACGATATTAACGGCTTATGGTCAGTGATTAACTGAAACTTCGTGCCATACGAGAAAGGGTGAAACTTGGTAACAGCGTAAACAATGGCCAAAGCCTCCTTTTCCACCTGGGAGTAATGGGTCTGCGCGGGACTAAGCGTTTTAGACGCAAACGCCAGTGGTTGCTCGGAACCATCTGCGTTGCGATGGGCCAGGACCGCCCCCACCCCATACTGCGAAGTGTCTGTAGCCAGGACCAACGCCTTATGGGGATCAAAAGTAGCCAAACAAGGGGTTGACGTGAGGAGGCCCTTCAATGAGGTGAACGCTCGCTCGCATGCAGGTGACCAATCAAAAGGAACACCCTTGTGCAGAAGGCAGTACAGGGGTGGGCTGTAGTGGAAGCCCTGGGAATGAACCGGTGGTAATAGGCTATCTTGCCTAAAAAAGCTTGTAACTCTTTCAGCAAAGCGGGCCGAGGAAGGTTGACGATACCTTGGACCAAACTTCCTAGTGGCTGGATGCCGTGCCGAGATATGGTGTAGCCCACATACTCAATGGACGGTTGGAAGAAGGTTGACTTATGCAGGTTGCAACGCAAGCCCACAGACCTGAATTTGAGAAAGAGGGTGCGAAGGTTGTGCAAGTGTTCCTTCGTGCTGCGGTCACACTTCGTGCTGCGGCCTGTGACAATTATGTCATCCAGGTAATTAATACAATGAGGGATTGTCGACGTGACATGCTCAAGATAACGCTGGAATATCGCCAGGGCACTGGATATTCCAAAGGCCAACCGCTGGTATTGGTAAAGGCCAAACGGAGTGTTGACGACCGCCAGCCGTTTGGAGTCCTCATCAAGTGGTATCTGATGATAAGCCTCCGACAGATCGATTTTCGAAAAATATTGGCCTCCCGCCACAGCAGAGAACAATTCAACAGCACAAGGCAAAGGATAGGTGTCCACCACCAATTGTGAATTAATGGTGGCCTTGAAATCGCCACAAAGACGTAATTTTCCCGAGGGCTTCCTTACAATTACTAGGGGCGAAGCCCACTGACTGGAAGAAATGGGAAGAACGACCCCTAGGGCTGTCAGCCGGTCTAGCTCTTCCTTTACTTGAGGGCGGAGAGCCAAGGGGATCTGCCTCGCGCGTAAAAAACGCAGGCGAGCCGCCAGCTTCAACATTAAGTGAGCTTCAAAATATGAAACACAGCCCAGGCCCTCCTCAAAAATATCTGGAAAGTCTGAGATCAAAGATTCCAACGATTGATAGGGAACATCTTCGGAGACCAACTGTATGGTGTCAGCGATAGAAAAACCGAAAGCTTGAAAGGCATCCAGGCCAAAAAGGTTAGCGGAGCTCGCATCATGGACAACAATAAAAGTAATAGGCCGAGTGACTGATTTGTAAGTCATGTCGGTAGTGAATTGACCCAACAGGGGAATGAACTGTTTACCATAACCGCGTAGACGCCGGTAAACTGGCGCCAATGGGGGCGATCCAAGGTTGGAATAAGTTTGTGCATTCAACAACGAAACTGCCGCGCCCGTATCTACTTGCAGTTGTAACCGGCGCGACCGAACCGACACCTCGATAAAGAGTTTGTGTGCTGATGCGTCGGAAGCCTGGCCCGATGAAACTTCCGGAATGTCAACGTCCATGTCCTCTGTACCCGCTTCCTTCGATTCTTTTGAGGCTGAGCGGCAAACTTTAGCAATGAGACCTTTTTTATTACATTTGCGACAAACGGCCCAACGCTGGGTGCACTCTGACCGATCATGATGTATATAGCACGACGCACAGGACGGCAACAGGGGCCGGCGGCCGGAATTTTGTTTACGCGCCATGCGGGAGCGGCCGTAACGGCCGGATTGTACCGCTCGCACGTCGGCTACCCCGGACACAGTGGACGCGGCCGCGCCGCCCTGAACCTCCGTGACGTCGCACCACGCTTCCAGCTGTTGACCTGCTGCGTGAGAGACTTCATACGATTGAGCAATGGGCAGGACTTCCTCGAGGGAAGGGTCTTCTAACTGCAGGGCCCGTTGCCAGACCTCCCTATCAGGGCCCGAACGAACAATGACGTCGCGTACCATAACGTGGGCATACGACTCTCGTAACTGCTCCGTGACAAAATGACACTTGCGACTAAGACCGTGCAGGGTAGCTGCCCACGCCCGGTAAGACTGATGGGGCTGTTTCTTGCATTGATAGAACTCGACCCTAGCCACCACAACATGCGTGCGGCGGCAATAATATGAAGACAGCAAGGAACACAATGCGTCAAAAGACAAGGACGAGGGTTCCTGCAGTGGCACTAGCTGCCGCAAAACGTGATACAGCTAGGGAGATATCCAAGACAAGAAGAGAGCACGACATACCTCCGCATCGGCAACATGAAACGCCTGGAAATGCTGCCGAAGGCGATGTTCATATGCGTCCCAATCCTCCGCCATCTCGTCATACGGGGGAAAGGGAGGAGGGAACTGCGCCGGAGCAGACGGCGTGGAGAGCAACGTCGGAAGCACTTGTTTCATGGTGGCCATGAGCTCCGTCTGCTGCGCAACCAAAACCCGCACCAAATCCTCCATGCTGTGGAGAATCTGCGAAACCGGAACAACGACGCAACACGCGAAAGAACGACCCTACTCGTCGCCAATTGTGTAATAACACGATTCAGGTTTCCGTCGCACTTCACGTAGTGTAGACCGGGAACTGTCTGCTAGACCTGCCCGATGTGAACTGACTGGGCCTGGCCCGTGCTGCCGGAGTTGTTGTTGTTGTTGTTGTTGTTGTTGTTGTTGTTGCTATGCTGGCAGTGGTCGCGTCCGAATTCTCGCGTGCCCTCTGGTGGACGGGACTCTACTTGCAGCAACTACCGTCCGTGACGCGCCGTGCCAATGTGCGCTTCCCGTGATCTTTCTGGTGGCTACAGCAACGACCTTGAAGTATTACTCGGTTCTTTCAATTTGACACCTGTTATTGATTTTCCTACTCGGGTGGTAAAAGATAGCAGCTCACTGATAGATAACTTCTTTATAGACCAAGATAAGTTTAACCAGATAAATGCTCAGCCTGTTGAGAATGGTCTTCCTGATCATGGTGCACAGCTAGTTACAATATATGACATACTCCATTCAGCAATACTAAACAGTCCTCCAAAGTAGTGCGTTCAGTCAACAATTTAACAATTGCAAATTTAAGGGAAAGCCTACAGCAGTTAGACTGGGATGAGGTGTACCGTGAACCTGATGCCAATTTAAAATATAATTTATTTCATGACATTTTTGTAAATGCATTTGAAAACTGCTTCCCCAAGAAAATAGTTAAATATACTCGTAAGAAACCTTGTAACAAACCATGGCTTACTAAGGGTATAAAAATATCTTGTAACCAGAAAAGGGAAATGTATCTGACAGCAAGAAAGAGTAGTGACCCAGAAACTATCAAACATTATAAAAACTACTGTGTTGTATTAAGAAAAGTTATTAAAAAATCCAGAAGTATGTGTATCATGTCTGAAATCAACAACTCTGATAATAAAATGAAAACAATTTGGAATATTATTAAAAGAGAAACAGGTCAACCAAGAGCACAGGAAGACAGTATTACCATCAAATTGAATGAAAACTTTACGAACAAAAAGTCAGAAGTTGAAAATATTTTTAATAATCATTTTCTAAATGTTGTGGATATAGTAGGATCCAGGTGTTCATTAGAAGATGCTAGGTTGTTAATGGAAGAGGCCATACCTACACAATTTGATACAATTGAAATCTCACCCACTTCTCCCTCTGAAATTAGGAAAATAATAAACTTGCTTAAAAGCAAAAACTCACATGGAATTGATGGCATTTCCAGCAAAATACTAAAAGCTTGTTCTCAACAGATAAGTAAGATTCTCAGCCACCTGTGTAATAGCTCTCTGGAACAGGGCATTTTCCCTGATAGACTGAAATATGCTATTGTTATACCTTTGCATAAAAAGGAGGATAGATCTGATGTCAACAATTACCGTCCAATCTCCCTCCTAACAGCTTTATCCGAAATTTTTGAGAAAGTAATATATTCAAGAGTAGCTTCACATATCTGTAAAAATGAAGTACTAACAAAATGTCAGTTTGGTTTCCAGAAAGGTTTTTCAACAGAAAATGCCATATATGCTTTCACCAATCAAATTTTGAATGATCTGAATAACCGAACACCACCCATTGGGATTTTTTGTGATCTCTCAAAGGCTTTTGATTGTGTAAATCATGAAATTCTGCCAGACAAGCTCAAGTATTGTGGCATGAGTGGGACAGTGCACAAATGGTTTAATTCGTACGTAACTGGAAGAGTGCAGAAAGTTGAAATAAGTAGTTCTCATAGTATGCAAAGATCAGCACATTCCACAAACTGGGGAACTATCAAGAATGGGGTTCCACAAGGGTCAGTCTTGGGTCCTTTGTTGTTCTTAATATATATTAATGACTTGCCATTCTATATTCATGAAGAGGCAAAGTTAGTTCTCTTTGCTGATGATACAAGTATAGTAATCACACCTGACAAACAAGAATTAACTGATGAAATTGTCAATACTGTCTTTCAGAAAATTACTAAGTGGTTCCTTGTAAATGGACTCTCACTGAATTTTGATAAGACACAGTACATACAGTTCCGTGCAGTGAATGGTATGACGCCATTAATAAATATAGGCCTTAATCAGAAGCATATAGCTAAGGTAGAATATTCCAAATTTTTAGTTGTGTCCATTGATGAGCGATTAAATTGGAAGAAACACATTGATGATCTGCTGAAATGTTTGAGTTCAGCTACTTATGCAATAAGGGTCATTGCAAATTTTGGTGATAAACATCTTAGTAAATTAGCTTACTACGCCTATTTTCACTCATTACTTTCATATGGCATCATATTTTGGGGTAATTCATCACTGAGGAATAAAGTATTTATTGCACAAAAGCGTGTAATCAGAATAATAGCTGGAGTCCACCCAAGGTCATCCTGCAGACATTTATTTAAGGATCTAGGGATATTCACAGTAGCTTCTCAGTATATATACTCTCTTATGAAATTTGTTATTAACAACCAAACCCAATTCAAAGGTAATAGCAGTGTGCATAACTACAATACTAGGAGAAAGGATGATCTTCACTATTAAAGATTAAATCTGGCATAGAAAGGGGTGAATTATACTGACACTAAACTCTTTGGTCACTTACCAAATAGTATCAAAAGTCTGACAGACAACCAACAAGAATTTAAGAAGAAATTAAAAGTATTTCTGAATGACAACTCCTTCTACTCCATAGAGGAATTTTTAGATATAAATTAAGAAAAAAAAGAAAAAAAAACAAAAAAATTTTTTAAAAAATAAATAAAAAATGAAATAAAAACACAAAAAATAAAAAAGTAGTTATATTAACTTAAGTATGTTGTTAAATTAACTTAATTATGTCATATATTGGAAAATTTGACTCGTTCCACATCATTACGAAATATCATATTCATGATCCATGGAACTAGTATTAATCTAATCTAATATCACTTAAACCAGTATGTAAAATGAGATCTGGATCAATATTGTTTATGTGGTCTTATCAGGTGGTATATATAGTCATAATCAAAGTAATATTATATATAAAAACAAAGATGAGGTGACTTACCGAACGAAAGCACTGGCAGGTCGATAGACACACAAACAAACACAAACATACACACAAAATGTCTGCTTGTGTCTGTATGTGTGGGTGGATATGTGCGTGTGTGCGAGTGTATACCTGTCCTTTTTCCCCCTAAGGTAAGTCTTTTCGCTCCCGGGATTGGAATGACTCCTTACCCTCTCCCTTAAGACGCACTTCCTTTCGTCTTCCCCTCTCCTTCCCTCTTTCCTGATGGGGCAACAGTTTGTTGCGAAAGCTTGAATTTTGTGTGTATGTTTGTGTTTGTTTGTGTGTCTATCGACCTGCCAGCGCTTTCGTTCGGTAAGTCACCTCATCTTTGTTTTTATATATAATTTTTCCCACGTGGAATGTTTCCTTCTATTATATTCATAATCAAAGTAAAAAAGATAAAGGAGGGGCAGGTGAAAGTTAGCAATATTTGTGACAAAAGGGGGCTGTACACTTACTAGCTATCGAAATCAGAATAACGGAAATTACCTACAAATCTGACAGTAATTTCAGTACAGGTAGAGTGAGAGGACATTACTGGAAGCCATAGCACTTCATTCGTTGTCATGCTCCAACTTTGGGCCTGTTGTGTTGCTTGCTACAGTGTAGTTTATATACCAACTGTAATTATACATTTACCTGAAATTGCAGCAATTAAAATGTGATTGTTCAATCATGTTACGAACACCAACAGCTGCTTTGTGGTATATACTTACTTGTATGTTTATTCTTCTGGACATGTTCAGGCATTACCCATTTTCACATGGCAGAGAAAACAATGCAATCATTTCAAATGTTTGCATATGTATATCTATCTGAATTTGAACGTGATGGATTTGTAGTAGCATTTGTAAGAATGCACTGTTTTGTGTGTCTTACGTGAAAATGGGTAGTGCCCAAAACATACCAGAATCAATAATTAAATAATAGAGGGAGGTTTCTATATTGTCCAGAGGTGACTTTTTTGTGGTGTTTTGAATGTGTTGATCGTTAAAGCTTATGCATATGAAGAGGGAGTTGTAGGTGAGTAAAACATTTTACACAAAGTATTTTGTATCTAGAACTTCAGAGACTACAGTTCTACACAGAAGAAATGCAGTTCCACAAAGATAGAGCCTCAGTCTACTAAGTAAGTTGTTTGAAAACTATTCTCCCAAAATTTAACATCACATATTGGGATTATGCCGCCTCCTCACACTCACTAGATGTTTCTGTATCTGACCGTCTTTTTTTTTTTTTTTTTTCTATCCGGGAAAAAGCCAGGAATTTTGTCACCTGGAAGAAAACTGGGAAAAATCCAGGAATTTGTTAAAATTCTGGGAATTTTTCATTGTTTTTGCTTTTCAGTTAAACTTTTTTATTGTGACTGGTGAAAACTGATACTCTAACAAAGAATATTACTGTTTCCCATTACCGCAGAATAATACTGCAGCAAGAAAACATAAACGAGAGAAAAATAAATACATAAACAAGTATTAAAACTTAAGTTGTAAAGGAAATGCGCCATTTACAACCAACAACAAAATGTGTCAAAGGCTTTAGGATGGAGACTATGTAATGCTCCGTAACAACAAACTGCTACTGATGAGCATGATGTCGCAACTGTTTACGTTAGGTTCGTTTGAGCAGTTGCCAGCGGGCACTGAGCTTAAGCAGTTGAGTCACGTATGGACAGTGCCTTCTTCCATTTCTGGCTACTTGAAGTGGGTCTGTTAGCTGTATCGGCAGTAGCAACAAGCAGCCAGATGCTGCCCGGAAAAAATTTTCTGGCACCCCCAAGATGCCAGTTTGCCTTTGTGCAGAGCAGTGTGGGGTGCATTGATGAGAGGGGGTAGTCTCCACAGTACCCATGTTTATGTTTAGTGATTTTTGCTGTTTCTTTCTTGTTTACAGCTCTCACATCAAAGGAAAACAAAATAGATTTCTGTGGCCAGGAGCTATGAAGTGAATTGAAATACATTCACATAGTTACAGAAGGCTAAAATATGTTATTAGTTTCAGTTTCATGATTTTATTTTATTTCCACATTTTTGGCAGCCAAGCATTAATTGCCTTGCAGATCAATTAAGTTATTTTTGTCGGTTTGCTAAAGAACTTTGGATTTTATTAATCTTTTCTGCTGAGGCAGTCAATTAATTTGAAACAAAGTGTTTCATTCCACCCTATTGGTTAGTTTCGACTGTTCACTGCATTTAAGGTGCACATTTTCATCTTCTGGCATGTGTGGCATTATGCCATAATGAATAACTAAACACGAGATAATACAGTACTGGTACTCCAAGAAAATTTACATCCCAAAAACCACACTGAAAAGCTTAGTATCAGGTTGGGGCCTACTTCATTGTGAATCTGGACATACGAATGTGCACTTTAAGCTGAATTATGCATTTTAGTGTCATTTACGAAATTCTGATCCTCTTGTACTATCCTCAGATGTCCTGTTTCTTTTATGGCATAATGTAAAATCTACTAATGCTTAATACATATAAGCATATGAGTCTCCTATGTCATTGTAGCTGCACATGCGCAGTAAGGCCTATTTTCTGGCATCCTAACCGGTTGTGGGAAAATATTGCAAATGTTGGTTTGAAAAGTGTTATTTTCAAAGTGAATTTCATTTTATGCGAGGTGGGTACATGTGAGAATTTGTGATGAATTTCTTAAATCACTGTGTGTTTGACTCTCATTCAAAACTGCACACTTTGAGGACCTGCCACTTAGAAGAATTTGGAGCCCAGAAGACCAGGCATTTACGTCACTATTTAAAATTTTGTTGGTAAATTTGCATGATATATCTTAAAGTGTAACACACACAAAAAAAAGACCAATATTACATGTGAAAGCTTAGCTTTTCTTGGAGCTACACTATGTATATTAATTTAAATCATTAACATTTCCTATTTGTGTGTTTGCACTACGAAACAGTGATGTTGCTATTGGCTGACTACATAAAGTGTCCTATGCTCTGAATATCTTTCGTCATTAGCTGGTGAGATCATGTGATATGAGCCGTGATTGGCTTACAAAAGTGCAGTACAGTCTCTATTTCAATGCTTCAGAAACTAGTGAGTGTAAATGTTGCTGCACATCAAAGATCTTTCCAAAGCATGTGGTTCCCCCTCCCTCCCCTCCCCCCCTCCAAAGGTTTCATTTTCTAAAGCACCAGGCAGTTCTACACTGGTCACTGGTGCAAAACACCTTGACCACTCGAAGATCTCATAAGTTTTACAATTCCAAGAGAAAGTATACTGTTACTTAACACGGAAAAAAGTGTTATTTCACCAGGTAAAAAGTGTTTTTATAACTGAAAAATCTGGGAATTTTCTTCCTTGTCCACATTTATACCCTGTCATAGCAAGTGGTGACCCTGTTAAGAAATTAATCATGTGTAGCACTTTCGATTGCACTGGTTATAGGAAAAGAGACTATGTGGCAAACAATGATATGACCTTATGCAATGAAGTTTTGTTTTCTATACAGATTTTTTAAAAATCTTAATTAGTTGTTGAAATGCGTAACTGATTTAATTTTATTTTATATAACTCATTTATGTTCATCAGTTTAGGAAGCCATATAAAATTCCATTGTGTATTTAGTTTAAAAATCTTCCTAACACTCTGAAAACTGGCCACTTAGAGGAATATTCAGCCAAGAAGACCATCCATTTATCCCATTATTTAAAGCATTACTGGCACACATGTAATTGATATATCTTCAAAGGTGTTACATACTAAAAAGGACAAAGCTTCAAGATTAATTTTTCATGTTAACTTTAGTTCTGTGATAGATCACAAATTTCAAAATTATTGAGCAATTTCTTGCTCACCCAACAAACATGTGTATTAATAGCAGAATTAAAGCAAAATGTGAAACCTAATGAGTACATGCACAAAATTACATCAGCGCAGTCATTTAATGGTACAGCGATTTGCGACAGCAGGTGTTGCATTCACTAACGTTTCTTTTGATATGATTCAAAAAATTGTCAACAGAAGGCACCACCTGTCAAGGGACAGGTAGCGAGATGTCTGTACAGTGTTCTCACATGAAGTGAGTCCAATTTTTAAGTGTCAGGTGACCTGTGCATCGAAGAAACAGCAGCCCGAGCTATACTCGGGCACAGCCCTTTGTACACAGTCATATGGTATGGTCCGAGCTGTGGTTGGGCTCAAGCTCAAAAGTGTTAGCAGTGCGTTGTTAGCACAGACCCAGATGACATTAGAGAAAGGATATTTTCACCATAATAATGGTTTAGTTGTCAGAATAACACTAGAACATCTCGTTAGGTGAGGTATGTGAGAGACCTAGATACTCATAGAGACATTAGAAGGAATGGTCTGCAAAAAGTTATTCCATACAAATTGCAAGATTAGTATATTAACAGATTAAGCTTATGTACAGATTATTGACAAATCTCAGGTTTGATAGTTTTAATTCAGGGAAGACATGGGGATACTGCCCAAATGTCCCATGAAAAGCTGGTGTGAACAAAAGCCATATTGGTACTTACATTGCTGTCTCTTGATGTAGTATGTTTTGAGCTTATGTTCTTAAGTAGACAACATTGTTTCATGTTCTTGTTGCAATTCCTTCTTTCAGAGGTTCGGTGTCCAACATGTTGGTGACATCATGTCGTGACAATATCTGTCGTCTGTGGGTAGAAACGGTTTTGCCAGATGATGGCTTGGTTAATATGAACCAATTTGACCCCTTAGCAACACAGAATCCTAAATTTCGAACTCATCGTCACAAGCACAGATTTATGCAGCGACTGAAGCACATGAAGTAAGTTTTTGAGGAACACTTTTGTCTTCCACGTCACAAATAATTTGTGTATACATTTTTCCTGTTTACAACTTGAAAACCGTAAAAAGCCATATAGCTGTCACATAAGATAGTTAAGAAGGCTATTGAGTGCAGTTGTTTATCAGCCTGTGACTCAGAGATGCATAGTTTTTAGGAATGTGATCAGGTATAAGCAAAGATGTGGTAAAAAAATCATACTTTAGTTAAACCAAATTCAATGGTCAGTTTTTAATCAAATTTATTTCATTGTTAATATTTGCAGTTATATACGTGGTAAACAATTCAGATTGAAAGTATTTACTCACAAATATGTAGGAACTTATGTATGAAGCATCAGTACTCAAGTAACACTGTTTTCTATCTGACAACTTTGTGTTTTTTGTGAAGTTATTTTTAAGTGATTTTATTTTAGCATTTCTGTCATATTACTGGAATATTTGTTTCAGTGTCCCCTGACTTTGTTGTTAATTTTGACTCATTCAAATGGTGGTTTACTTCAGTTTTCCAGCACTGAAGTTGGTTTAAGCCCATAAGTTGTGCATAATTTGATTGTTAAATTGAATGCTTAACGATAGTTAATCCTACTTAAGTTCTTATGTAATAGTATGACAACATTACTGCTTGTTACACAACACCACAAAATTTGATTTGTTTACTATGTACAGGACATGTTTCCATATAAGAAGGCATGCAAAGAATCAGCAGGCACAGGGCTTATATGTTGGTTCTGCCATTCCCACACTACCTTCTACATACAGTGTGCATGACTTCCATAGTTATGGATATCATGGTACGGGTGTTACTCCTGGCCTTCATTTTCACCTTGCAGCAAGCATTAATGAGACTGGTAAGCTTTTATTAAAATGCTCCTCAATAAGTTTGTATGTAATAATAACAATTTTATTTTATTGTATAATTTTTATAAACTTTTTTTATTTATATGTAAACATATTTTGGTTCTACAAGTTTGCAGGAGTGGGTTTAATAATGAATAAAAAAATAGGTGTGCGGGTAAGCTACTGCAAACACTATAGTGAACGCATTATTGTGGCCAAGATAGACACGAAGCCCACGCCTACTACAATAGTACAAGTTTATATGCCAACTAGCTCTGCAAATGATGAAGAAATTGATGAAATATATGATGAGATAAAAGAAATTATTCAAGTAGTGAAGGGAGACGAAAATTTAATAGCCATGGGTGACTGGAATTCGAGAGTAGGAAAAGTGGGAGAAGGAAACATAGTAGGTGAATACGGATTGGGGGTAAGAAATGAAAGAGGAAGCCGTCTGGTAGAATTCTGCACAGAGCATAAATTAATCATAGCTAACACTTGGTTCAAGAATCATGAAAGAAGGTTGTATACATGGAAGAACCCTGGAGGTACTAAAAGGTATCAGATAGATTATATAATGGTAAGACAGAGATTTAGGAACCAGGTTTTAAATTGTAAGACATTTCCAGGAGCAGATGTGGACTCTGACCACAATCTATTGGTTATGAACTGTAGATTAAAACTGAAGAAACTGCAAAAGGGTGAGAATTTAAGGAGATGGGACCTTGATAAACTGACTAAATCAGGGGTTGTAGAGAGTTTCAGGGAGAGCATAAGGGAACAATTGACAGGAATGGGAGAAAGAAATACAGTAGAAGAAGAATGGGTAGCTCTGAGGGATGAAGTAGTGAAGGCAGCAGAGGATCAAGTAGGTAAAAAGACGAGGGCTAGTAGAAATCCTTGGGTAACAGAAGATATATTGATTTTAATTGATGAATGGAGAAAATATAAAAATTAAGCAGGCAAAAAGGTATACAAACGTCTCAGTAATGAGATCGACAGGAAGTGCAAAACTGCTAAGCAGGGATGGCTAGAGGACAAATGTAAGGATGTAGAGGCTTATCTCACTAGGGGTAAGATAGATACTGCCTACAGGAAAATTAGAGACACCTTTGGAGAAAAGATAACTGCTTGTATGAATATCAAGAGCTCAGATGGAAACCCAGTTCTAAGTAAAGAAGGGAAAGCAGAAAAGTGGGAGGAGTATATAGATGGTCTATACAAGGGCGATGTACTAGAGGACAATATTATGGAAATGGAAGAGGATGTAGATGAAGATGAAATGGGGGATACGATACTGAGTAAAGAGTTTGACAGAGCACTGAAAGACCTGAGTCGAAACAAGGCCCTGGGAGTAGACAACATTCCATTAGAACTGAAGGCCTTGGGTGTATGAGAGAGGCGAAATACCCTCAGACTTCAAGAAGAATGTAATAATTCCAATCCCAAAGAAAGCAGGTGTTGACAGATGTGAAAATTACCGAACTATCAGTTTAATAAGTCACAGCTGCAAAATACTAACGCGAATTCTTTACAGATGAATGGAAAAACTGGTAGAAGCCGACCTCGGGGAAGATCGGTTTGGATTCTATAGAAATGTTGGAACATGTGAGGCAATACTGACCTTACGCCTTATCTTAAAAGAAAGATTAAGGAAAGGTAAACCTAAGTTTCTAGCATTTGTAGACTTGGAGAAAGCTTTTGACAATGTTGACTGGAATACTCCCTTTCAAATTCTAAAGGTGGCAGGGGTTAAATACAGGGCACGAAAGGCTATTTACAATGGCAGTTACAAGAGTCAAGGGGCATGAAAGGGAAGCAGTGGTTGGGATGGGAGTGAGACAGGGTTGTAGCCTCTCCCCGATGTTATTCAATCTGTTATATTGAGCAAGCAGTAAAGGAAACAAAAGAAAAGTTCGGAGTAGGTATTACAATCCATGGAGAAGAAATAAAAACTTTGAGGTTCGCCGATGACATTGTAATTCTGTCAGAGACAGCAAAGGACTTGGAAGAGCAGTAAAACGGAATATACAGTGTGTTGAAAGGAGGGTATAAGATGAACATCAATAAAAGCAAAACGGGGATAATGGAATGTAGTCATATTAAGTTGGGTGATGCTGAGGGAATTAGATTAGGAAATGAGACATTTAAAGTGGTAAAGCAGTTTTGCTATTTCGGGAGCAAAATAACTAATGATGGTCGAAGTAGAGAGGATATAAAATGTAGATTGGCAATAGCAAGGAATGTGTTTCTGAAGAAGAGGAATTTGTTAACATCGAGTATAGATTTAAGGGTCAGGAAGTAGTTTCTGAAAGTATTTGTATGGAGTATAGCCATGTATGGAAGTGAAATGTGGACGATAAATAGTTTAGACAAGAAGAGAATAGAAGCTTTCGAAATGTGGTGCTACAGAAGAATGCTGAAGATTAGATGGGTAGATCACATAACTATTGAGGAGTTATTGAATAGGATAGGGGAGAAGAGGAGTTTGTGGCACAATTTGACAAGAAGAAGGGACCGATTGGTGGGGCATATTCTGAGGTATCAAGGGATCACAAATTTAGTATTGGATGGCAACGTGGATGGTAAAAATCGTAGAGGGAGACTAAGAGATGAATACAGTAAGCAGATTCAGAAGGATGTAGGTTGCAGTAAGTATTGGGAGATGAAGAAGCTTGCCCAGGATAGAGTGTCATGGAGAGCTGCATCAAACCAGTCTCAGGACTGAAGACCACAACAACAACAACAACTAGTTTCCCTCATAAAATGTGAGAGGTTATTTAAAGTTCATGTGTGAGCAGGTAATAATAATAACAATAATAATAATAATAACAACAACAGATAAATGCAGACTTTGCAAACAACAAATAGAAACAGTAGATCACATCACAATCGGATGTACAATACTTGCAAATACAGAATACCCCAGAAGACATGACAATGTAGCAAAAATAATACATCAACAACTTGCCATACAACATAAACTAATAAAACAACACGTTCCCGCATACAAGTATGCACCACAAAATGTACTGGAGAATGATGAATACAAATTATACTGGAACAGAACCATTATAACAGATAAAACAACACTACATAACAAACCTGACATCATACTCACCAATAAAAAGAAGAAATTAACACAACTAATAGAAATATCCATACCCAATACAACAAATATACGGAAGAAAACAGGAGAAAAAATTGAAAAATACATCCAACTGGCTGAGGAAGTCAAGGACATGTGGCATCAGGATAAAGTTGACATTATACCAATTATACTTTCAAGTACAGGAGTCATACCACGCAATATCCACCAGAACATCGACGCAATACAGCTACATCCAAACTTGTATGTACAACTACAGAAATCTGCAATTATTGATACATGTTCAATTACCCGAAAGTTCCTAAATGCAATGTAACATACACTGTACAGTTAAAAGGAAGTCACGCTTGATCAAGGTCTGCATCACTTTCCATTTTTAACCAGACATAACGTCTGAGAAAGGAAAGAAATAATAATATAACAACAATTATAATTATAATGGACTTCAAGCTGACGGTGCAATGAACAGGAGCAACAATAAAAGAGCGAGTGGACACCATATGTTGCACAAAGAAGAAGCAGATTGTAACAAAATTTCTATTATTTTTGTTTTAGCTACTGTAATATTTTTGTGGTTTCACATTATTTCGTTTGTGTGTGTATGTGAGGGGTGGGTGGGAGAGGGGGGGGGGGGGGGGGGTAAAGACATACTGAGTCATACTGCAGACTTTTGCTAAGGTTGAGACTAATAGAGTGGATTCGTATAAGCAGAGCAAAGCGCCAAGTATGAAAAACTTTCGTTGTGAATGCATGTGATCTGTAAGAAAACCAGAATTATATCCTGACCACTCAAAGGAATACTTGAATTTTTAGCTGGCCAATCAAGGCCGAAGATCACCAAGGAATAAGACGAAATGGAACTAATTTTAAATGTACTCCATATTTGTAGAACAGTGCCTTAAAAGTTGTCAGGATGAGTATTGTCTGTCTTAACTCTGCATTTCTCATAAATTTTAGTTTTAAACTAAAAGTTACTTTTCACAATGTGCCTCGACACACAAACACACACACACACCTCCTCCTCCCCTTCCCCCTTTGCCCCCCACCCCACCCCCCACCCCACCTAAAAAATAATTTGCAAAACAACGTATTACTGGAATTTATTCCTTCCTGACTGCCTTGCGTCAATTTTGCTCCCAGAGTAGTGAATTTCTCATTTGCGCATGTCTCCATATTCCCTTTCCCCCTACTCACTTCTCGTTACTGTCAGTAGAACTTCATCAGGTTTGTAGTGTTATATTGGTTTCCTTGTTTCACAATCAGTCAATGACTGATTTTCTGATAAGCACTTTAATTGCTATATTGTATTGTGTAGTTTACATTTTCAGTGATGCATGATTTTAGAATTAGGTGTAGCTTCTCCTAAGATATATCTTCATTAAATTAATGTATAGTGTGATTTATGATGTAATTTCAGATATTCCTCTTGTTCCAAGTCTGATAGGCAGTCCTGATTCTGAGCCCAATTTCATTCTACATTGGCTCAACAATAAAGAAATGCATTTCTCTCTTCAAGCTGAAAGTATACTTCATGTAAGTAAATATAAGTATTCTAAAGTGACATTAATTTTTGAAAGTGGCACTAATCTTAAACATTTATTACCAGGAAATAACAAAGAAACAGATGGAAAAAGAAGAAGCTATGGAGAACAAGGAAAATGGAGAGCCACATGAATCTGAGCAGGACGACCACTCTCCACGTAAGAACATGACATTTTTCACTTATAAACTATCATATGACACACAGTTTTGTTTACATGCAGTCTTTTGCCACATGAATTACCCTCAAATTTTGATTGACAGTAAATGCATGCATTTATAAACAATAACAGCAATTAGACACATTGCATGATAAAAAAAAAATTACGAGTGATTGAAATATAAATGGTAATTATTTTTAATACATTTTTGATTAATCATTTAAGCAACTGAAACCTTCCATTTTTTGTCTACATAGCCTTCTGCATGCTCTACACAATTTTTCCAGCAATCTAGAAGCTTGAACATTATTCGTCTGTAAGAAATCTGAAGGTGTCATCAGCCAATTGCACGCACACGCCTCAACGCCTTCATTGTTTCAAATTTTTCCCCTCCAAATGATTCTTTCATGAACGCAAACAAAATAATAGAAAGGGGGGTGGGGGAGGAGACAAATCTGGACTGTAGGGAGGGTAGTCAAGGGTTTGCCAGTGCATGTACTCCAAGTTTTCCCTTTTCAGATGTGCAGTGTGAGGCTTAGTGTTGTCAGGTGGAATGATGCCATCTCTGATGTGCGTTTCTCGTTCTTTGTTTTAGTAGGCAGCATTTGCCAATGTTAATAACTGGCAGTCGTAAGCTGCATTCCCCATATGTCGGTTGTGAAGAAATTCAATGAGTAACTCTTCACTGTTATCAAAACACGCAGTCACACGAACTTTTCCAGCTGAAAGATTGGTTATGGTCTTTCACTGGGCGGGCTTCATCCTTCCTTCACCACTGGACCATGTTTCATTGCATGTGACAATGTGCTTCAAAAAATCCTTCCTTTCTTGCCAGAATCTATTCAGAAGTCTCAAAGAGCGCCAGCCTGACCTGTTTTGGTTATTCCATTGCCAACTTCGGAAACCATCAAGCACTAATTATTCTACAGCTAAGCTATTTACTGATAATGGTATGAGAACTCCCAATGCTGATACCCACTTCTGCTGAGATTTCTTCAACAGTGCAGTGTTGGTCACCTACAATAAGCCCTTGAACTGCACAGATGTTGTCATCTGTGAGACTAGACCGCGGACATCAACAATGGCCCTTTCTTTGTGCACAGACACATGGAAATAAGGTTATGCACAAAAGTTTTTTTGAAAGAACACCTGTAGATGTGGCTGTTCTTGTGTCCAAACATTGCCTCATTGTGCAAGCAGTCTGTTATGGATCACCTTCTTTGATTGTGAACTTGTGCTGCATTAATTGTGATGAAAAGACAACAGAAAAAGGAATGTAGGTAAAGAAGTATCTAAATAACAGAGGTATGACAAATAAAAAGTTATAACAATGTTTTGTTTGTAAATTTCAGGAGATCAAAGGAAAATTTTAGATTATCTGCTTCACAAACCACACCAATAATACAATAACATTTTGTTAGCTGGTAACCGGTGACTTATATACAAGTTTGAACTATTTAATTCACATTTTGAAACAAAGCACTGCAGTGATTATAACAGAAACTGAGGAATAATTAATGGAAATTCTTAGTCATTATGTGAAGCTTAATTAACTTGCAATGTGTCATTGGAATTCTATTTCATAAAAAAAGGTTATTTACACAACTTCAGTCATTAAAGATTGTGTATAGATTAACATCCTTGGACTTGACAAATTTGGGGAAGTGATAGATACCAGAATCCATGAGAATGCAAGTTGTGTTTACAATTTTTTTTCCATCATCAATGTCCTTCATTTGTATTTCTAGTACTTTGTTGAGGAGCTACACACTCTCCACCATTTCTCTTATTCAGATGTCAGGTTCCTCAGTTGTTGTTCTATTAAGTCACCATATAATGAATATTCATCCACAGTTACCGAGCGAGGTGGCGCAGTGGTTAGCACACTGGACTCGCATTCGGGAGGACGATGGTTCAATCCCATGTCCGGCCATCCTGATTTAGGTTTTCCATTATTTCCCTAAATCGCTCCAGGCAAATTCCGGGATGGTTCCTTTGAAAGGGCATGGCCGACTTCCTTCCCCATCCTTCCCTAATCCGATGAGTCCGATGACCTCGCTATTTGGTCTCTGCCCGCTAACAACCCAACCCCATCCACAGTTCTCATACACTTTCCATAAATTTCTGGCCCATTCTTTCTGCTTCCATACTTTGGAGCTTGCAATATCTTATTCTTTACAGTAATATGGTCAGAGACTTTTTATCTAATACTTGATAATCAGGGTATCACATCTCAAATCTTTATTCAAATAATTTTTAAAAGTGACATTCCATAAGACTTTTCTATGTCTGTAATTGTCCATAAATTTAAGCGTGCTTCCTTTGGAATCAGTAGACATTATTTATTGCACATACATTGCTTCACAGCATAACCTCAACACACTATGCAAGAAACACAGGTGGGACCCAGCTGCCTGTCACCTGCTAAAAAGCTCAAAGATTCTCACTGAAGGTGGGAAGCAATGCGCTGTACACTTGGCCTCCATTTCCAGGGAATCACACTTGCACAGATGCACATGGGTAGTTGTGCTGTTGAAAAATTTATGCCAATGTGCAGAGTTGAACAGAAAAAAAGGCATCATGTGGATGCACCTTTAAATTGTCTGTTATGCAACAGTGGACCATCCCCAAACTGTGCCTTCAAATGAGTTAAAATCTCTTGAGTGTTTAACCCCTTCATGGGCAAAAAATTTTATTGTAATATGTTGTGCAACAAACGAAGGAACTTCTTGTTCATTCAGCACCAATGAGACCAGGACAGCAGCAAACCAAGCTGGTTCCCTCTCTCGAACACATCGAACTTCAGCCCCCCAATGCACTATCACACTCGGAACTGGTTGCACAGTACACTGGCACAATTACCATTTATATTTGAATCGAAGTCATATTACGAGTATGTATCCAATAGAGCTTATACAGTTGCTGAATAGATGGGGTATCTTTTGTGTAATGGGTAGAAAATTACTGGGAATACAAGGCAAAATGTACCCTATTCCATTCAGTATCAACTTTTTGGTATTTATGTAGCATTAAAGAAATGCAAGGAGCCCAATAGGAAGATAATGTCTCCTCGCTATAAAAGTTTCCCTTGCTTCCAGGTTCATCAATTCACAAAACGTCTGTCACTTTATCTTATGCTCAAGGTTAGGTGCAGTTGGATACAGGGAAGTATGATAATTGGTTGATGTAAGTCAGAGTTATGTTTTCCTTTTAGATGATAAAAATAAACTTGTCACAGGAACTGGTCATGTTTAATCCTTTCTAGATGTGAGAGGTATTGTTTTTGTTAGCTTTGTATTTCCTGAACTGTATTGTTTGTTTTCAGTTCTACTTGTTTATAATTGCTTCTGCTTATGACAAGCACTTTCACAATGATTCATAAAAATATCATTGTATTTATCAAAGCACAATTTACGATTTGTTGGAGGTTCAGTTACTTGCCCCCGTAACTGAGAATGCTAACCCTTGTCTGTGCAGTGGTGTTTAACTCGGAGCTAAGCAGTTCAAATCCTGGTGGTGGAAAATTTTCACTGTCAGTAAAGTTCCTAATCGCCTTTGCACCATTGTCCTGGATTAAATTCCAGCATCTCCTCATTGTGTCACAAAATGAGGGCATTTGAAGTTGATAGTCATCCATCCATCAGCTTAGGACATTTAGCTCAGTGGGGCCCTTGGTGCTCTTCGAGAGGAGTGGGCTGTTGGCTGGCACCAGGTGCCACGCTCTCTCTTGCTTTCATCCAAAACAACACAAATCTAACACTACATTGTACAAGAACTAGTACATCCTGTCCACATGATTCAGACACACATTTAACACTTCATAACAGGTCAGAGGAAGGCTACAACAAACTGCCCCCACTGGGACGTTGCGAAGAGCGATGATGCAGCATTCCCATGTATGTTCCCCTGCACTCATTACCTGAGTAATAAGTGTCACTATGACGTTTTTGGTTCGACTGCAGCTCATGTCCTTAATGTTACGAGCATTTATTTTTAGGATTTGGCATGAAGTGTTGCTGACGACTCATTTAAAAGTAGAAAAAAGTGCAGGTAGCTTTGAGAACTTTAATTCCTTCCTCAGAGAGGAATGAGGCAGTAGGAACTAACAATTTTATAAGCGATGTACAGTTTACTATTGTGAAACCCCACTTTCACACTTTTCAAGAGGCTTCAAAAAAAATGTTGTAAAAGGCAGGAAAATGTAAAATGTGGGAAATAACGTTTTTCGCTGTGAAATTTATGTATAGGATACCACCTTGCTCCTTATATATGATATATGTACATAACAGGCATCAAAACACTTCTCAGGGACTTGTTTGTTGTCTATAGAAGGTTTATTATGTAATAAAAACTGCTGATGTAACTGTAACTGTAACTGATAACTGTCTGGGAAGTAGGAACGTTTGACTCAGTTTCATGTCATAATCGATCTTTTTGAAGGCTTGAAGCTGTCATTCATTATTTAAATAATGAAATACTGCACTAGTTGGCATGACAGAAAGAAAGATCCCTTATCATTTAGCTACAATATTGTAGGTCAGCAACTGGAAGCAGTTAATTCCATAAATTATCTGGGAGTACACATTAGGAGTGATTTAAAATGGAATGCTCATATAAAGTTGATCGTCGGTAAAGCAGATGCCAGACTGAGATTCGTTGGAAGAATCCTAAGGAAATGCAATCCGAAAACAAAGGAAGTAGGTTACAGTACACTTGTTTGCCCTCTGCTTGAATATTGCTCACCTGTGTGGGATCCGTAACAGATAGGGTTGATAGAAGAGATAGAGAAGATCCAACGGAGAGCAGCGCGCTTTGTTACAGGATCATTTAGTAATCGCGAAAGCGTTACGGAGATGATGGAGAAACTCCAGTGGAAGACTTTGCAGGGGAGACGCTCAGTAGCTCGGTACGGGCTTTTGTTGAAGTTTCGAGAACATACCTTCACCCATGAACCATGGACCTTGCCATTGGTGGGGAGGCTTGCGTGCCTCAGCGATACAGATAGCCATACCGTAGGTGCAGCCACAACGGAGGGGTATCTGTTGAGAGGCCAGACAAACGTGTGGTTCCTGAAGAGGGGCAGCAGCCTTTTCAGTAGTTGCAAGGGCAACAGTCTGGATGATTGACTGATCTGGCCTTGTAACAATAACCAAAACGGCCTTGCTGTGCTGGTACTGCGAACGGCTGAAAGCAAGGGGAAACTACAGCCGTAATTTTTCCCGAGGGCATGCAGCTTTACTGTATGATTACATGATGATGGCGTCCTCTTGGGTAAAATATTCCGGAGGTAAAATAGTCCCCCATTCGGATCTCCGGGCGGGGACTACTCAAGAGGATGTCGTTATCAGGAGAAAGAAAACTGGCGTTCTACGGATCGGAGCGTGGAATGTCAGATCCCTTAATCGGGCAGGTAGGTTAGAAAATTTAAAAAGGGAAATGGATAGGTTGAAGTTAGATATAGTGGGAATTAGTGAAGTTCGGTGGCAGGAGGAACAAGACTTCTGGTCAGGTGACTACAGGGTTATAAACACAAAATCAAATAGGGGTAATGCAGGAGTAGGTTTAATAATGAATAGGAAAGTAGGAATGCGGGTAAGCTACTACAAACAGCATAGTGAACGCATTATTGTGGCCAAGATAGATACGAAGCCCACGCCTACTACAGTAGTACAAGTTTATATGCCAACTAGCTCTGCAGATGACGAAGAAATTGAAGAAATGTATGATGAAATAAAAGAAATTATTCAGATTGTGAAGGGAGACGAAAATTTAATAGTCATGGGTGACTGGAATTCGAGTGTAGGAAATGGGAGAGAAGGAAACATAGTAGGTGAATATGGATTGGGGGACAGAAATGAAAGAGGAAGCCACCTGGTCGAATTTTGCACAGAGCACAACATAATCATAACTAGCACTTGGTTTAAGAATCATGAAAGAAGGTTGTATACATGGAAGAGCCCTGGAGATACTAAAAGGTATCAGGTAGATTATATAATGGTAAGACAGAGATTTAGGAACCAGGTTTTAAATTGTAAGACATTTCCAGGGGCAGATGTGGACTCTGACCACAATCTATTGGTTATGACCTGTAGATTAAAACTGAAGAAACTGCAAAAAGGTAGGACTTTAAGGAGATGGGACCTGGATAAACTAAAAGAACCAGAGGTTGTACAGAGATTCAGGGAGAGCATAAGGGAGCAATTGACAGGAATGGGGGAAATAAATACAGTAGAAGAAGAATGGGTAGCTTTGAGGGATGAAGTAGTGAAGGCAGCAGAGGATCAAGTAGGTAAAAAGACGAGGGCTAGTAGAAATCCTTGGGTAACAGAAGAAATATTGAATTTAATTGATGAAAGGAGAAAATATAAAAATGCAGTAAGTGAAACAGGCAAAAAGGAATACAAACGTCTCAAAAATGAGATCGACAGGAAGTGCAAAATGGCTAAGCAGGGATGGCTAGAGGACAAATGTAAGGATGTAGAGGTCTATCTCACTAGGGGTAAGATAGATACCGCCTACAAGAAAATTAAAGAGACCTTTGGAGATAAGAGAACGACTTGTATGAATATCAAGAGCTCAGATGGAAACCCAGTTCTAAGCAAAGAAGGGAAAGCAGAAAGGTGGAAGGAGTATATAGAGGGTCTATACAAGGGCGATGTACTTGAGGACAATATTATGGAAATGGAAGAGGATGTAGATGAAGATGAAATGGGAGATATGATACTGCGTGAAGAGTTTGACAGAGCACTGAAAGACCTGAGTCGAAACAAGGCCCCCGGAGTAGACAATATTCCATTGGAACTACTGACGGCCGTGGGAGAGCCAGTCCTGACAAAACTCTACCATCTGGTGAGCAAGATGTATGAAACAGGCGAAATACCCTCAGACTTCAAGAAGAATATAATAATTCCAATCCCAAAGAAAGCAGGTGTTGACAGATGTGAAAATTACCGAACTATCAGCTTAATAAGTCACAGCTGCAAAATACTAACACGAATTCTTTACAGACGAATGGAAAAACTAGTAGAAGCCAACCTCGGGGGAAGATCAGTTTGGATCCCGTAGAAACACTGGAACACGTGAGGCAATACTGACCTTACGACTTATCTTAGAAGAAAGATTAAGGAAAGGCAAACCTACGTTTCTAGCATTTGTAGACTTAGAGAAAGCTTTTGACAATGTTGACTGGAATACTCTCTTTCAAATTCTAAAGGTGGCAGGGGTAAAATACAGGGAGCGAAAGGCTATTTACAATTTGTACAGAAACCAGATGGCAGTTATAAGAGTCGAGGGACATGAAAGGGAAGCAGTGGTTGGGAAGGGAGTAAGACAGGGTTGTAGCCTCTCCCCGATGTTGTTCAATCTGTATATTGAGCAAGCAGTAAAGGAAACAAAAGAAAAATTCGGAGTAGGTATTAAAATTCATGGAGAAGAAATAAAAACTTTGAGGTTCGCCGATGACATTGTAATTCTGTCAGAGACAGCAAAGGACTTGGAAGAGCAGTTGAATGGAATGGACAGTGTCTTGAAAGGAGGATATAAGATGAACATCAACAAAAGCAAAACAAGGATAATGGAATGTAGTCTAATTAAGTCGGGTGATGCTGAGGGAATTAGATTAGGAAATGAAGCACTTAAAGTAGTAAAGGAGTTTTGCTATTTGGGGAGCAAAATAACTGATGATGGTCGAAGTAGAGAGGATATAAAATGTAGGCTGGCAATGGCAAGGAAAGCGTTTCTGAAGAAGAGAAATTTGTTAACATCCAGTATTGATTTAAGTGTCAGGAAGTCATTTCTGAAAGTATTCGTATGGAGTGTAGCCATGTATGGAAGTGAAACGTGGACGATAAATAGTTTGGACAAGAAGAGAATAGAAGCTTTCGAAATGTGGTGCTACAGAAGAATGCTGAAGATTAGATGGGTAGATCACATAACTAATGAGGAAGTATTGAATAGGATTGGGGAGAAGAGAAGTTTGTGGCACAACTTGACCAGAAGAAGGGATCGGTTGGTAGGACATGTTCTGAGGCATCAAGGGATCACCAATTTAGTATTGGAGGGCAGCGTGGAGGGTAAAAATCGTAGAGGGAGACCAAGAGATGAATACACTAAACAGATTCAGAAGGATGTAGGTTGCAGTAGGTACTGGGAGATGAAAAAGCTTGCACAGGATAGAGTAGCATGGAGAGCTGCATCAAACCAGTCTCAGGACTGAAGACCACAACAACAACAACAACAACAACAACACCTTCACCCAGGAGTAAAGCAGTATATTGCTCCTTCCTATCTCGCGAAGAGACCATGAGGATAAAATCAGAGAGATTAGAGCCCACACAGAGGCATACCGACAATCCTCCTTTGCATGAACTATACGAGACTGGAATAGAAGGGAGAACCGATAGAGGTACTCAAGGTACCCTCCGCCACACACTGTCAGGTGGCTTGCGGAGTATGGACATAGATGTAGTTACGTATTTTTTCATGCTTAGAATGACACGTTTCTAGAATTTTTCACATTGCTGAGAGCAAACACATAAATAAGTATTTTATGTGATGTTTGAATATGTGTTATTCTGCGTCTTTTGCACCGTAGTCATCTTCTTGAGTTTATCAGGTTCTGTGCCTCATCACCACGTAGTTTACTGTGTAACATCACAAAAAATACATACGTAAATACTGCACTTGAAAATGGGAATAAATTCTCAAAACATGTTTTGCTCAGCATGAATAAAATACGTAATCAGCACTGTGTTTAAACTAAAAACATCTGAGCGATGCAAAGTGAATGACAGTGTCGACTATTGCTCCAAGTGGCCATACACCGAAACATGCTAAATGTGGTTTGACAAACGTGTCACTATGATCTCTCCCTGTGGGTCCGTGGTTTAGAATAGGCCCGAGGTATTCCTGCCTGTCATAAGAGGCAACTAAATGGAGTCTCTCATGTTTCGGCCTTTATGTGATGGTCCCCTGCAGGGTTTGACCCTCATTTTTCAAAATTTTTCTGAAGAGCGAGCCAATTGGGGAAGGGCACCTTACACAGGGCGTCGTGTCCATCATGCACTGAAACCTATTGTGTCCTTCGTTGATGTGGATCTGCACTTCTGCTCATTCTCTAACAGTTGGTTGAGGTCAACCCCCTGGGTGCATATTTTTCCATCAGCTGTGCAGTATCGTTTTCTACGCTAACGATGATAATGGAATTGTTTGCTTGGTTGCACCTGATATCCAGCACGGTAGCCAGTCCGTTGTGGTGGGGCCACCATGTACCACGTTGGTTGTAGCCCCCTGACCATACAGAGATCACTCTGGTGATGCCTGCACTGTTAACTCCCTGTGTATGCCAAGGAGTGGATGCCTGTCACCCTGGGGCGTTGGGACTCCCGGGAATGTCCATCCTGCCAGGTGGACTTAGCTGCGACAGGATGGTGCCCGTGGGGAGGACCCCTGGTTGGAGAGGGTGGATGACACGCGTGAAGTGCAGTACATCATCTTTCACTGGTGGTCAAACACCGACAGTCTCTTAAGTGCTCACGGGCTCAATTCAACACACATAAGTACGACCCCAAATCGTTCCCCTCCCTGGCCACACCATGGGAGGAATGTCAGGCTAAGGATGGCAGTGGCTCTTATTTGCCCTGGTACCTTGTGTGTTCAAGTGCTGATGGATAATCTTTCATGACAATGAAGCCTCAGTTTTCTGTTGAGCCTTTAGAGGCATCCTCTGCCCAGTCACGGGCGTATCTCGCTTGTGATAACCTGGGGGATGTTTCTGTAAACATCACGCCCCATAAGAGCTTAAATATGGTTCAGGGCATCATATTTCACAGCGACCTTCTTTTGCGGTCTGACGGTGAGCTGTGCACCATTTAGAGCAACGAGGTGTCATTTCGTTCGGCGTGGCCACTGGGGTCCAAGAGATAATGGTGTCACTGGTGCTTTTGTCTTGGCCTTTGAGGGTGATACATTACCTGAGAAGGTCAAGGTGATGGTCTACCGCTGTGATGTAAAGCCCTATATCCCTCCCCCAATGCGGTGCTTTAAATACTGGAAGTTTGCCCATATGTCTTCCCACTGTACCTCCAGCATCACATGTCGAGATTGCAGACGTCCATCACATCCCATCACTCCATGTGCCCTGCCTGCCATCTGTGTCAACTGGGAGGAGCACCATTCGCCTTGCTTCCCTACTGCAGGATTCTCCAGAAAGAAAGAAAGAAAGAAAGAAAGGAAAATCATGGAGTACAACACCCTGAACCAACGAGCTACACTGAGGCTAAGAGGAAATTTGAACCCCTACATCCTGGACATATGACATCATCTTACGCCACCACTACAACAGTTCTAGCCCCATCAGCTCTGCCACCACAGTCACCTCTCAGAGCTGGAAGAGTACACCTGCCCCCTTGGTGGTGGGGGGCACTTCCCTGCCTGTTGCTCCTGCACCACCTGCCTCAGGAGCAACACTCCCCCCCCCCCCCCCCCCCAACTCCCTCTGAACCATTGGGGAAATCAGTCCCCACTTCTGCGCCGGAGGAGTGTAAGTCTTCTCCGGCTCCTCTAACTAGGAAAGAGTCCCTTGGGTCACTCCCTTCCCAGGTTTCTGCTGGTGGGAAAGATGACACCCGCCAGTGGCTGAAGAGCCCAAAAGCAGCTGGTCATAGTGCTTCACGCTCATCCTAAGTCCCAGAGACTGAATGAATTAAGTCCTCCCAGCCAGGGAAACCCAAGGAGCAGCAAGAGAAATCCAAAAAGGAGATCCTCAAGACCAAGGGAATTGTGGTGGCACCCACACCACTGCTACCTACAAGCTCTGCGTCTGAACATGGGGTGGAGATTCTGGCAGCCGCTGAGGACCTAGATCTCACCAGACCCTCAGACACAATTGATATAGACTGCTCAGGCAATCAGACGGTGGCATCAGGTGATCCTGAGGCGTAAAGTGCCTCATTGAATGTTCCATGCCTTCCCAGTCTCATGATGTCATCCACCAGTGGAATTGCAGCAGTTTTTTTCACCACCTGGCTGGGCTACGGCAACTGTTAAGCTTTACACCTGCTTTCTGCATTGCCCTCCAGGAAACCTGGTTCCCAGCAATGCAGACCCCTGCCCACCGCGGCTATAAGGGGTATTACAGGAACCATAGCGACTATAATAGTGTCACGTGGAGTTTGCGTTTATGTTCTAAACTCAGTGTGTAGTGAAACTGTGCCACTTCAAACCCCTCTTGAAGCTGTGGCTGTCAGAATAAGGACAACGCAGGAAATAACTGTCTGCAATGTATATCTTCCTCCAGATGGTGCAGTACCCCTGAATGTATTAGCTGCACTGATTGTTCAACTCCTTAAACCTTTCATACTTGTAGGAGATTTTAATGCCCATAATCCCTTGTGGGGTGGCACTGTGCTTACTGGCAGAGGCAGAGATGTCAAAACTATACTGTCTCAATTCGACCTCTGCTTCTTAAATACTGGGGCTGCCACACTTTTCAGTGTGGCTCATGGTAGTTACCCTGCCATTGATTTATCAATTTGCAGCCCAGGACTTCTCCCAGCCATCCACTGGAGAGCACATGATGACCTGTGCGGTAGTGACCACGTCCCCATCTTCCTGTTACTGGCCCGGTGTCAGGTCCACAGACGCCTGCCCCAATGGGCTTTAAACAAGACGGACTGGGAAACTTTCACCTCTGCTGTAACCATTGAATCTTTCCCACATGGCAACATCGATGTGATGGTTCAGCAGATGACTAAAACAATCATTTCTGCGGCAGAAAAGGGAATCCCTCGATCTTTAGGATGCTCCCAGTGAAAGGCAATCCCTTGATGGTCTCCGGAAGTCGCTGAAGCAATTAAGGAGCGTTGGCAAACTCTACAGTGGCATAAGCGGCATCCTTCTGTGGAGCACCTCATAGCCTTTAAATGGCTCTGTGCCCACGTTCACCAACTTATCAAACGACAGAAGCAGGAATGTTGGGAGAGATAGGTCTCGAACATTGTAAGCCATATGTGACCTTCCCAAGTCTGGGCAAGGATCAAACGTGTTTTTGAGTACCAGACCCCTACAGGTGTTCCCGGTGGCTGGAAGGGAAGTGCTCTTGTTCACTACATGCCACAGTGAATCCTACAGTGCCCCATTTTCAGAGAGAAAGCTCCTCAGTGCCCTTGCACATTGCCCTGACACTGTTCCTGGGCCAGATCGGATCCACAGTCAGATGATTAAACATCTCTCATCTGACTACAAGCGACATCTCCTCGTCATCTTCATCCGGATCTGGTGCAATGGCATCTTTCCATCGCATTGGTGGGAGAGCACCATCATTCCGGTGCTCAAACCTGGTACAAATCCGCTTGATGTGGATAGCTATCGGCCCATCAGCCTCACCAACATTTTTTTTAAGCTGCTGGAATGAACGTTGCGTCGGAGGTTGGGTTGGTTCCTGGAGTCATGTGGCCTACTGGCTCCATGTCAGGGTGGCTTCCGCCAGGGTCGCTCTACCACTGATAATCTTGTGTCCCTCGAGTCTGCCATTCAAACAGCCTTTTTCAGACACCAACACCTGGTTGCCGTCTTTTTTTTATCTACAAAAATCGTGTGGCATGACCTGGCGACATCATATCCTTGACAAATTATACTAGTGGGGTCTCCAAGGCCCACTCCCAATTTTTATCCAAAATTTTCTGTCGCTTCGTACTTTCCGTGTCCAAGTTGGTGCCTCCCTTAGTTCCCCCATATCCAATAGACAGGGGTCCTGCAGGGCTCTTTATTGAGTGTATATCTATTTTTAATGGCCATTAATGGTCTAGCAGCAGTTGTAGGGCCATCCGTCTCACTTCTGTGTGTGCAGACTTCTGCATTTCGTACTGCTCCACCAGAACTGGTGTTGCTGAGAAGCACCTACAGGGAGCATCCACAAGGTGCAGTCAGGGGCTCTAGCCCATGGTTTCCAGTTTTCAGCTGCAAAGTCATGTGTTGTGCACTTCTGTCGGCATCATAACACTCATCTGGAACCATAACTTTACGTTAATGACAATCCACTCACTGTTGTGGAGACATATCGATTCTTAGGACTGGTTTTTGATGCCTGATTGGCGTGGCTTCCTCACCTTCAGTAGCTTAAGCGGAAGTGCTGGCAGCACCTCAGTGCCCTCCGCTGCCTGAGCAACACCAACTGGGGTGCAGATCACTCTATGCTGCTGCAGCTCTACAGAGTCCTTGTTCAATCCCGCCTTGAATGTGGGGGTCTGGTTTATGGTTCGGCGGTGCCCTCAGTGTTGCGTTTACTTGACCCAGTGCACCACTGTGGCATTCGCCTAGTGATAGGAGCTTTTAGGACGAGTATCCTGGTGCCGGCTGGAGTCCCTTGATTGCAGATTAGGTGTGCATAACTACTGGAAAGTTGTGTTGCACACATTCATAGTTCTCCTGCGCATCCAAATTACTGTCTTCTTTTCCTGCCCACAGCAGTTCATCTCGCACATCGGCAGCCCAAGTCAGGGCTTCTAATTGCGGTTCATGTCCGATCCCTTCTTTCCGAACTGGAGTCCTTGTCTTTACCACCTATATTTGAGGTCATTCATGTACACCTCCAGGGTGTAAACCTAGATAGCAGCTTTGCTTGTTCCTTTCACATGGGCCTAAGGACTCAATTAACTCCCCAGCTCTCTGCTGCCACTTCCTCTCAATTCTTGACATATACCAAGGCCATGAAGTGGTGATGAGGCTCGATGCCTGATGAACACGTCAGCTTCTCGATGTCCATGGAGAACGTATTGAACAGCATTCCTTGCCCGATTCGTGCAGTGTTTTCACTGCCGAGCCGGTTATCTCGTGCTCTTGAGCACATCCTTACATGCCCTGGTAAGTCATTTCTTCTGTGTAGTGACTCCTTGAGCAACCTACAAGCTAATGACCAGTGATACCCTCATCATCCTTTGGTAGCAACCATCCAGAAGTCCATCTATGCCCTGGAACAGTCCAGTTGTTCAGTGGTGTTTGTCTGGATCCCAGGTCACATCGGAATTGCAGGCAACAAACTGGCCGACAGACTGGCCAAGCAGGATACACGGAAACCACTTATGGAGATGGGATTCTCTGCAACTGACCTGCGTTCAGTACTAGGCCGCAAGGTTTTGCGGCTTTGGGAGACGGATTGGCATAATCTCAGTACGCACAACAAGCTGCGTGCCATTGAGGAGACTACGAGTATGTGGAAGATCTCCACGCAGGGCTCTTGTAGGGACTCTGTGGTTCTCTGTTGGCTCCGCATTGGCCACGCTTGGTTGACACTCGGCTACCTCCTGTGCCATGATGACCCACCTCAGTGTCAGTGCGGTGCCCGGCTGACAGTGGCCCATATCTTGGGGAGCTGTCCTCCTTTTGCTGCCCTGCAACAGACTCTTCAGTTACCGGACTTGTTGCCATTAATTTTAGCTGACAATGCCTCATCGGCTAATTTAGTTTTACGTTTTCTATGTGACTGTGGGTTTTATCATTCTATATAAGTTTTAGCGCATATCCTTCATCCCTTTGTGTTCTCCACTCTAATGCTTTTAGGCTGGATGTTTTAATGTGTCGCAGAATGTCTGGTTTTTCCTTTTTATTTTTGTGGTCAGCCAGCCACAGTCATCTGCTCTCTGTTTTTATCCCTCCTACCTGTTTCTTGCTTCTCTCTGTGGTTTTCTCTTCCTGTTTTATCCATAGTGGTGTTGGTTGCCCTTCTGTCTTTCTGGTTCTTCCTTTCTCCTGTTATTGTGCTATATGTCTCTTTTCTTCTCTCCTTTGTGTAATTATTTCACCAGGAACAAGGGACTGATAACCTCGCAGTTTGGTCCCCTTCCCCCTCTTTTGAACCACCCAACCAATCTCAGTGATCACAACAATCACAAAACGGTGTTTGCACAGTAGAGAGTTGGGAGATGATTGTGACTGGTCATGATATCTTCATTTGAATGAACCTAGTTATTCCCATCAGTCACTGTGCCAAGTAGAGCTTGGCAGCTGTGGGAGGTATGGTACAAATTGTTCCAAATTTTACACGTTTACCAGTTCAAATCCGCTGAGTAGAGTGCCCTGGTGTCAAGAAACTTAACCACATAATATTTGTAAACACTATTCGACAGCCAACATCATGCTAGCATCATTTTTTTCTCCACAAACATTTTTTCATAATGTGTAAATTGTTGGAAAATTATAAATATGTTGATGCAAAATCAGGTGCAAATTAACATTGTGAGCATAGTAAATTTGACGGGACCGATTAAAAAAAAAATGTCGTAAATGGCGGAAAACGTGAATTCCGGGAATGTAAAAGTGGAATTATTCTATATTTTTAAAAGTGTGTGTGGGAAGTCATTGGTAAGTCACCTTCTGAATATAAATAATGGCAGCCCATCCAATCTCCTTGTAATTAAACACGTTTTTCAGGAGAATGTTATTGTTCTGCCTTAGTCAGATTTTAATAATGCCCTTAGTAGGCATTGTTCCTGTACTAGCATCATGATCGCTGTCTTTGATGACTTTCTCAAAACGATCGGGCCTGTTTCTTACCAGGAGATTAGGAGATTTAATATATTTGTGTTGCATGTTGGCTATGTGATTATTTCTTTGAGAAACTTATTTGACAATTGACTTGATATTGGTTTGCAAGATTGTTTATTTTTACTGCCACCAATGTGTGCATAACTTTACCTATGTTAGTCATCCCTACTACTGCAGTATACTCAAGTGAGCAGGGCAGCACAGTGGTTAGCACACTGGACTCACATTGAGGAGGACAAACGTTCAAAGCGGCATCAGCCGTCCTGATTTACGTTTTCCGTGATTTCCCTAAACCGCTTAAGGCAAATTCCAGGGTGCTATCTTCAAAACGGCATGGCCCCATCCTTCTCAATCCTTCTCTAATCCGAGCTTGTACTCCACCTCTGATGACTTCGCTGTCGACGGGATGCTAAACACTAATCTCCTCCTCCTCCTCCTCCTCCTCCTCCTCCACCTCCTCCAGCGTGCTCAGGGTACTTCTAAAGCCTCATTCAGACCGGAATGAATGAAAGTGAACACAAGTGAATGAGCAGTCATAGCAATTCACCAGTGTTCACTACCACTCACTTGTACTTGTGAACATGCGTTTACATTGGAGAGAAAAGATGAGAACTCGAGATAAGGAGCAAATTCCATCAGCCGTACTAATGCTGCAAATAATGATCTCAACAGCTCAAGTTACTACAATAATATAAAGTTTGATATTCAGAAATCCACTTAACTGTGATTTACAGCTCCAGCTTAAACTTTGCCCATATGTCAGTTGATGCTTTTCATTGCCTACTCATTGTAAAATTTGAAGAACACCAATTACTGACTACCATTTACCTCCCCACTTTCCAACCCCCTCCTGCATTCCAACTCCAAGTCCATTCCAACCACCCGTCCAATCCAACCCCCCCGTCCGCTCCAACCCCCCCATCCGCTCCAACCCCCCCGTCCGCTCCGGCCCCCCCGTCCGCTCCGGCCCCCCCGTCCGCTCCGGCCCCCCCGTCCGCTCCGGCCCCCCCGTCCGCTCCGGCCCCCCGTCCGCTCCGGCCCCCCGTCCGCTCCGGCCCCCCGTCCGCTCCAGCCCCTCCTCTGTTGTGACCCCTCCTCAACTCCAATCAATCCTGCTCTCCAACATCAAACCACTTCAAACGCTGCCCTCTCTAAAACCTGCCGTCCAACACCTCCAATCTCCAGTACCTGCCCCCTCTGATGCCCCCTCCACATGAAACCTCCCCCTCCACTCCCCGACCACAGTCCACCTCCAGCAGCTATTCTCCCCCCCCCCTCCCCCGTTGTACCGCCCGTCTCCTCCCTCCCCTCTTGTACCGCCCGTCTCCCCCCTTATACCACTAGCCTCCCCCTTGTACTGCCCATCCCCCTCTCCGCCCTCGTGCCACCCCTCACACCCCTCCGCCCTCGTGCCACCCCTCACATCCCTCCGGCCTCCCGCCGCCCTTCTCACCCCTCCAGCCTCGCGCCGCCCCTCTCACCCCTCCGGCCTCGCGCCGCCCCTCTCACCCCTCCGGACTCGCGCCGCCCCTCTCACCCCTCCGGCCTCGCGCCGCCCCTCTCACCCCTCCGGCCTCGCGCCACCCCTCTCACCCCTCCGGCCTCGCGCCGCCCCTCTCACCCCTCACCCCTCCAGCCTCGCGCCGCCCCTCTCACCCCTCCGGCCTCGCGCCGCCCCTCTCACCCCTCCGGCCTCGGGCCGCCCCTCTCACCCCTCCGGCCTCGGGCCGCCCCTCTCAACCCTCCGGCCTCGGGCCGCCCGTCCTGCCTCCGCTCTTGTACTGCCCCTCCCACCTTTTACACCTCCCCCCTTTACCGCCCCTCTCCCCCCTTTACCGCCCCCTCCCATCAGCTCCACTCACTCCTCCTCTTACATCCTCTTCACACTCCTGCATCTCATCCAACTTCTGCCCCATCTCATTCCGCAACCCAAGCTCCTCTCTCAGCTCTCCTCCACCTCAACAATCCCATCCAAATACCTCTGACTTAAGTATGTGTATGTATGTGCTCTGAAGAAAAGTTTGAAATCTTGGGTACGATGTACAATTTTTATGTGCGTATCCACTGCTCAACATTCCTTGTGTATGGTGAGGAGTTGTCCTGTCATATCTTAAATGTGTTTTCTTTATGCAACTATATAATTGTGGGTATGAAAGACTTATCTGTATATTGCTTTCTGGCAATTTCATCTACACCCTGGCCCTTATCCTGTTAATCAAATCATACCATTGATGATTCTTAATCTTACACATGCACTGTTATCACTGCCAGCAGCCATTGTATCTGTTACACAGATGAAACCAGATCTTGTCTCTTTTTTTTATTTAAGTCATTCATTGATTTCAGTGTAGGTATCACTCAATGGATCTTAATGTGTTTGCCATTAGTGTGATTGTATTATATAGAGATGTTAGTAGTATCCTTTTCGCCCTTGTGTTATCAGGAAAGAGACAAGCAAAAATTGGCAAGTCTCAGTCTCAAGATGAGAGCAGCGATGAACACCACGGCAGCTTCCCCTCAAGCAGTGGCCACAGTCACCAGTCTATCAGGTATGTTGAAAACACTATGGTGTATTGCATCTTAGGTAGTTTGAAGGAATCAGTGACCATTTTATTAAAATAAACTGCATGTAATATGGTGTACTCCCAATTATTCCTGCTAAGTGGAGGAGAAGATGCATGAATAATAATAAAAAAAGAAAAGGCTAATCGAGATACTTTCAAACATGTATTCTTTGTTAGAAAGTTTATCAAAGTTCTGTGCATAGGTGGTGTAGGCTTGTTTACTTCTTAAAATAGTCTGCGTTGTAGGTCTGTTTCTGAGAGCAGCCGAATTTTTTTTGTACGCCATTTCAAATTTTTCGTGCAGAGATCATGTGACTGTATTGAAACACCCTTGGGTCCATATAATCTAGAAGAGTATCAACACATTGTAGTGTAGTACAGTATCTGACAAGGTCATTGTTTTCATCCCATCTTTCACATTCACAGTGCTCTTCTTTGTTTTACTGTGAAGCAGCTGTCACAATTTCGGCATCACTCATGTTCTGAAACTGGTTTCACATACGGCAATCTTCAGCCACTGATTCAAGTTTTCTTCATTGGCATCTTCATGACATTCAGTCCCATTGTCAGATTCATTATTTGTGCAGTTGTTATTTCTTCATCACTGAAACCTTGAAGATCAGTTTCTTCCATATCTGGAAATGTTGTCCTCCATGATTGAACTAGTGTACATGGCTTGACTTCCTACTAGATATCAGAAACCCTGTGTATTGCACTTAGAACTGTCAATTTCTTCCAGAATGACAACAAATCATCATCATCGTCAACATCGACCTGCACTCTCAGTAGACTAGTCCAGTAGTGCATTCTGTCAGTGCAATTATGCCTTGGTCCATTGTATGTATAATGGGAGTCACCTTTGGATGTAAAAACTTAGTTACGTTGAGACATCATCAGATATGAGAATTCTCTCATCAAGCTGTGAAGGGGAGTTGTCAAGTAATAGAACAGCTTTTTGTGGCAATTGTTTTTATTCTAAAAAATCACCAAACTTGTGGTACAAACTGAATGTGTGGAACCAGTTTTTGAAAATTTCACTATCCACCCATGCTCCTTTTTAGTGTAATAATGCTCAGTTATGATATCCTTGATTGCTCAGGGTTTTTTGAAATTCCAATCACTTGTAGTTTCACTTTGTGATTTCCAGAGCATTAGCAGTGCACAAAATTGTAATGCACCCTTTTGACGACTTACATCCAGGAGCACAAAAGCACAAACTTTGCTCTTAAAAGCAGGGGTTCTGCTCAGTAGACATTTCCAGTACAGACCCCTTTCGTATGCATTATAAATTTTGTCTCATGTGAAATCCTGTACTTCCACAAATTTCTGAAATTCTTCCCAGAAGGAATCAGCTACTCTCCTTGCACAATAAGTTCACGGATCCCAAGACATTGTTTAAATATGGTTAGCCACCCAGATGAGGCATTAAATCCTCTCTGCAACCTTAGAGTGTCAAGACAAAATTTGGCTTTTTCATCACACAGTACTTATGAAACAATTATACCTTCTGCTCTTTTTTGGCTAAACCATTACAAAATAGCAGCATCTGGTTCTCAGATGTAGATCTCTTCATGCTTTTTCCATACAGGTGGCCCTGAACTAGAATCACCTTCCCTGACAAAATCCTGCATTTTCTGCCTATTCTTTTTAATGCATGTCAATCATAATCAGCACTTAGTTTTGTGGAAGTTTCCCCCTTCTCAGATCTTTCATTTAATTCTAATTTTTGTTTTAATATCAACAATGTTTCTTTCGTTTCTCCGTCATCATTTTTACAAATTTCTTTTAACTTACTTCATTGACACTTACATGCTGATTAACATCATAAAACTGAGTTGGTTTTTGATTTACACAAAATAGGCTGGCCAATAACAATGGAATTGGTACTCTATTATCATGTGGCAGTTGTTTAAACAATGGAAATGGTGTTTATTGTCACACTATGGATTTTATATTGCTGTTTACTAGAGAAAAATATTGCAAACTGAATAATCCGCATACTAATAATTGGGAGCACACAGTGTTAGCAACATATATTTAGATTATCGGATATCTTGCAGTAAATTGTGCCAGCAACAAAGCTAATGAATCATTAATTTTAATTGATTTAACAATATATCCTCATTAAACATTGTAATAATTAATGCTGATACTTGCCTATGCCTGTGCTACAGTTAACTTTTATTTTAATATGATATAAAATGGAGTGGTGTTAATCCATTTTCTGAAACAATAAGATTTGAGGTGAATTTTTAGTGCAGTAATGATGGGGTATGTAGAAGCAGTCTCATCTTCTGAAATGGAGATTAAGTGTAATTTTCGTATTACACATTTTGATACTGCAGCACTACAATAAACTTTGCTAATATACTACCAGTGCTAACAGTAATTCATGATTCATCATTATCTTCTAAAATCTGTGCCTTGTTGTTACATCCACTCTCCTCCAATCTGTGCTACCCTCTTCATTTCTTGATCACTGTGTTGCTTAGTTATCTCGAAATTGGTTTCCCAGAATTAATCCTTCAAAAACTTATGTTTTAAACTTGTGTGTGAATCAATGGTTGCCAAATTACAACCTATGTGCTGCATGCAGCCTGAATCAAGTACTTGTGTGGCTTGTGGTTCAAATCCATATTTTTTATTAATATTTTTGTATTACAAAATTTGAGCAATTATAGACTGCTTAGAACCTAACCAGAAGTTCTTCATGGTTTGACTGATGGCCCGCCTCTGTTTATTTTGTGTCTTTTTGTTGTTGGATAGGATATTTTGTTGTTAATCAGCAGCCTGAAACTTTCTGTCCTGTATGATGTCTGTATGAAGTCTTGCTCTTCAATCCATCCCAAGGTACTTTTTCTAATTTGGAAATGAAATTAAATATTTTCATCGTTAGCCTATTGTTATCATTCTGTAAACATGACCATAAAACTTCAGTCCCCTCTGTCTTATTTTGTCTGTGACTGTTTCTAGGTTTCTGCTATGTTCATTTCTTCTCTTTGTCTAGTTGTTATCTCTCTTCTTTTGTAGCCCTAAAATTTTTCTTGTTATTTTCCTTCCTTTTCCAGTTATGCTTGTTCATTTCTTTTATTCAGTGTTAGGTATTCAGATCCGTAAAGTGCTTCCCGTTTAATTACTATTGCGTAAGGTTTAATTTTTGCATGGTATGGTGCTGATCTTTTATTATACCAGTTTTGGGTGACTGTGTTAATTCCATTTGATTGGATCCATTCTCCCAAATACTTAAACCTATCAGCACTTTTGATGTTTCCATGTTGTGTTTGTATGTATTTTTTTCTGTTACATTTATGTTCAATATATTCTGTTTTCTCATACGATATTTGTAAATCTAGTTTTAGCTACAGTTTTGTGAAGTGTTTCTATCATTATCTTTGCAATTGTTTTGTCCTTAGAAATTACTGCAATGTCATCTGCAAAAGTGAGACATTTAACCTCAGTTCCTCCTCTTCATTGTTCGAGATGATTCCTTCAATATTTTCCCTTGTACTTCTTTATGCCACTATCTCATGACCTTGTCCAAGATTGGACTGAAGAGAATTAGTGAGAGCCCATTACCCTGTGCAACACCTGTGTTAATTCAGAAGGGTTTAGAACTTCTCTTAAGAATTTAAACTTTAGTAGTTGTGTCTGTTAGTGTCTGTTCAACTAACTGTCTAGTGGTTTTGTCGATACCTGTCTGTCTCTCCATCCACAGAATTGTAGGCTTTTTTTAAATCAATGAATGTATTAACTGTGTGAATGTTCTGCATTCTTCTGATCCTGAGGGTTGTTTTCAAGTTAAAAATTTGCTCTCCACATGATCTATATTTTCTGAATCTCACATGGTACTCTCCAGTTGTGTGTTAGGCTTGGTCTTCTGTCTTATTCAGTAGAACTTTAGGTATAATTCTGTAGGTGACTGGACATAGAGATATGCCTCAGTAATTGTTGGTGTCTGTCCTGTCTCCCTTCTTATGTAGCTGATTGATTATGGCTTGTTTACAGTCACTCCGTGTTATTCCATGCTCCCAGCAATCCTTAATAACCTCATAAATGGTTTCTTCTGCCCACTTCCCTTCCCTTTCCACATCTCAGCCAACTTCCCTTCTTCACCTTGCACTCTGTTGTTTTTCAGCTGCCCAATGCATTGTTCAATTTTACGCAGTGACTGAGGAGGATTTTGCTATTGAAGCTCTCTGAAAATTAGTCATTGTATTGGTTCCTTGCAGCTAAGAAGGTTTTTGATGTATTTTGCTAGCAACTCACAGTTGCCTTTGATGTTGTTGCTAATCAGTTTGTCTGTTGAATCTTTGAAATGCAGGCTCACCTGCTTTTTCTGTTAAATCTTCTTTGAAAACTTTGTAGAAGTCCATATTTGAAACTCGTATTTATTCCCCCACCCCCATTGTTTTTGTCGTATTTCCATTTTTCTGTGCAAATAATTTTTGATGTCTATTCCCTGATCTCAGTGGATGTGTTCCAATCTGTTTCCTTTCTGCAGGAGTTCCATTTTTTCCAAGCTGTTAGTCTATTCTCTGTCACTTTGTCACATACCTTATTCCACCAACTATGTTGCCTCCTCCTTTGTGGTTGTTCTAGTTCTTTCACCATTTCTATCATTGCTTCTCTGACCTCATCCCACTTTATCTTTGTATGAAGCTTCTTAATGAATTCATTCCTGTTGTCTGGTTTGGTTGTTGCCACATGATCCAGTGGATATGAGCCTGAATGTATATTTATTAGGAGAATACTGGTTCTCCTTGATAATTTTCTGAGGAAGGTTTACTTTTTTTAAATCAGACTGTTTGAAAAAGTTAATGAGCTTCTCTCCATTCTTATTGGTTCATTTATGTGCAGGAAAGCTTCATACTATCACCTTGTATTTATCTTCTCTACCAATCTATGCATTGACGTCTTTTATGAGCAGTTTTAAATGATGCTTTGGTATTTTTGATGCCGTATACATAATAATAATATGCTTCTAGCAGCTAACAGTCCGAAAAGTCAGCCCCCGGTCTAGTGGTTGCGTCTTTGACCAGTAATCGGAACCTCTTGCATCTTAGATTCGGACCTAGTCAGTACTTCAGTGTTGAATAAAAATCATTAGCAATGTTGGCCATAGGTGCCCAGTACATCCTTGTCAAAGAGGGTGGAGTGGACTGACCTTCAGGGCAATCCCTTCCCCTAGGGATGGAAAGGTAAGATTTTATGAGTCAGATTGTGGAATGTTGGAATGTCAGCAATTTGAAAGTGGTAGGGAGGCTAGAAAATCTAAAAAAAGAAATGAAAAGATTCTGTCTAGATATAGAGTGGGGAGGAGAAGTGGGAGGTCAGTGAATTGAAGTGGAAAGATGACAAGTATTTTTGATCAGATGAATATGAGGTAGTATCAACAGCAGTAGAAATTTATTCATTGTGATTAGGAAAGTAGGGTAGAGAGTGAGTTACTATAAACAGTTCAGTGTTAGGGTTATTCTCATGAGAATTTACAGAAATCCAGCACTAACAACAATAATTCAGGTAAGCATGCCGATGTTACCGTCAGAAGGTGAAGAGCTAGAGAAAGCATACTCCATATGTGAGGATATCGAACAATTGATTCAGTATGTAAAAAGAAATGATACTCTAATAATCAGTTAGGATTGGAACACTGTTATAGGGAAAGGAGGAGAATGAAGTGTTAGAGGAGAATATGGGATTGTTGGCAGGCATGTCATAGGGGAAAGGCTAAATGAGTTCTGCAGTAAATTTCAGCTGGTAATAGTGAATACACAGCTTAAAATAACAAGAGGAACAGGTATACTTGGGAAAGATCTGGCAGTATAGGGAGACTCCAGCTGGATTGTTCATGGTCATACAGAGATTCCAAACTTAGATATTGGATTGTAAGCCCTGCCCAGCAAAAGATATAGACTCAGATCACAATTTAGTGATGATGAAGAGCAGACTGAAGTTTGAGAGACTCATCTGAACAATGAGTGTGCTAAGAAGTGGGATACGAAGTACTGATGAGTGCGTTGGTAAAGTACCAGAACTTCAAGCGCTGATAGAAAGCACCGAAGCTGAAATCGTTATAGGTACAGAAAGCTGGCTTAAGCCAGAGATAAATTCTGCCGAAATTTTTACAAAGGTACAGACGGTGTTTCGAAAGGATAGATTGCATGCAACCGGTGGTGGAGTGTTCGTCGCTGTTAGGAGTAGTTTATCCTATAGTGAAGTAGAAGTGGATAGTTCCTGTGAATTATTATGGGTGGAGGTTACACTCAACAACCGAGCTAGGTTAATAATTGGCTCCTTTTACCGACCTCCCGACTCAGCAGCATTAGTGGCAGAACAACTGAGAGAAAATTTGGAATACATTTCACATAAATTTTCTCAGCATGTTATAGTCTTAGGTGGAGATTTCAATTTACCAGATATAGACTGGGACACTCAGATGTTTAGGACGGGTGGTAGGGACAGAGCATCGAGTGACATTATACTGTGTGCACTATCCGAAAATTACCTCGAGCAATTAAACAGAGAACCGACTCGTGGAGATAACATCTTGGACCTACTGATAACAAACAGACCCGAACTTTTCGACTCTTTAAATGCAGAACAGGGAATCAGTGATCATAAGGCCGTTGCAGCATCCCTGAATATGGAAGTTAATAGGAATATAAAAAAGGGAGGAAGGTTTATCTGTTTAGCAAGAGTAATAGAAGGCAGATTTCAGACTACCTAACAGATCAAAACAAAAATTTCTGTTCCGACACCGACAATGTTGAGTGTTTATGGAAAAAGTTCAAGGCAATCGTAAAATGCGTTTTAGACAGGTACGTGCCGAGTAAAACTGTGAGGGACGGGAAAAACCCACCGTGGTACAACAACAAAGTTAGGAAACTACTGCGAAAGCAAAGAGAGCTTCACTCCAAGTTTAAACGCAGCCAAAACCTCTCAGACAAACAGAAGCTAAACGATGTCAAAGTTAGCGCAAGGAGGGCTATGCGTGAAGTGTTCAGTGAATTCGAAAGTAAAATTCTATGTACCGACTTGACAGAAACTCCTAGGAAGTTCTGGTCTTACGTTAAATCAGTAAGTGGCTCGAAACAGCATATCCAGACACTCCGGGATGATGATGGCATTGAAACAGAGGATGACATGCGTAAAGCTGAAATACTAAACACTTTTTTCCAAAGCTGTTTCACAGAGGAAGACCGCACTGCAGTTCCTTCTCTAAATCCTCGCACAAACGAAAAAATGGCTGACATCGAAATAAGTGTCCAAGGAATAGAAAAGCAACTGGAATCACTCAACAGAGGAAAGTCCACTGGACCTGACGGGATACCAATTCGATTCTACACAGAGTACGCGAAAGAACTTGCCCCCCTTCTAACAGCCGTGTACCGCAAGTCTCTAGAGGAACGGAGGGTTCCAAATGATTGGAAAAGAGCACAGGTAGTCCCAGTCTTCAAGAAGGGTCGTCGAGCAGATGCGCAAAATATAGACCTATATCTCTGAAGTCGATCTGTTGTAGAATTTTAGAACATGTTTTTTGCTCGAGTATCATGTCGTTTTTGGAAACCCAGAATCTACTATGTAGGAATCAACATGGATTCCGGAAACAGCGATCTTGTGAGACCCAACTCGCTTTATTTGTTCATGAGACCCAAAAAATATTAGATACAGGCTCCCAGGTAGATGCTATTTTTCTTGACTTCCGGAAGGCGTTCGATACAGTTCCGCACTGTCGCCTGATAAACAAAGTAAGAGCCTACGGAATATCAGACCAGCTGTGTGGCTGGATTGAAGAGTTTTTAGCAAACAGAACACAGCATGTTGTTATCAATGCAGAGACGTCTACAGACGTTAAAGTAACCTCTGGCGTGCCACAGGGGAGTGTTATGGGACCATTGCTTTTCACAATATATATAAATGACCTAGTAGATAGTGTCGGAAGTCCCATGCGGCTTTTCGCGGATGATGCTGTAGTATACAGAGAAGTTGCAGCATTAGAAAATTGTAGCGAAATGCAGGAAGATCTGCAGCGGATAGGCACTTGGTGCAGGGAGTGGCAACTGTCCCTTAACATAGACAAATGTAATGTATTGCGAATACATAGAAAGGATCCTTTATTGTATGATTATATGATAGCGGAACAAACACTGGTAGCAGTTACTTCTGTAAAATATCTGGGAGTATGCGTGCGGAACGATTTGAAGTGGAATGATCATATAAAATTAATTGTTGGTAAGGCGGGTACCAGGTTGAGATTCATTGGGAGAGTGCTTAGAAAATGTAGTCCATCAACAAAGGAGGTAGCTTACAAAACACTCGTTCGACCTATACTTGAGTATTGCTCATCAGTGTGGGATCTGTACCAGATCGGTTTGACGGAGGAGATAGAGAAGATCCAAAGAAGAGCGGCGCGTTTCGTCACAGGGTTATTTGGTAACCGTGATAGCGTTACAGAGATGTTTAATAAACTCAAGTGGCAGACTCTGCAAGAGAGGCGCTCTGCATAGCGGTGTAGCTTGCTCGCCAGGTTTCGAGAGGGTGCGTTTCCGGATGAGATATTGAATATATAGCTTCCCCCTACTTATACCTCCCGAGGAGATCACGAATGTAAAATTAGAGAGATTAGAGCGCGCACGGAGGCTTTCAGACAGTCGTTCTTCCCGCGAACCATACGCGACTGGAACAGGAAAGGGAGGTAATGACAGTGGCACGTAAAGTGCCCTCCGCCACACACCGTTGGGTGGCTTGCGGAGTATAAATGTAGGTGTAGATGTAGGTAAATTTGAAGTTCACTGAGGCTGTAGGTACTGCAGTAATAAACACAATCGTAGGTAGTTCAGTTTAAGGGGAACGGACATCTCTAAGAAGGGCAACCACACAAGTTGGACAGACAAATGTAAGTACAAGGAAGGTAACGGTGAAGAAACCTGGAGTAACAGAAGAAATACTCCAATTGATCGATTAAAGAAAGAAATACAAAAATGTTGAGGGTAACTTGGGAATTCAGAAATACTTAGGAATGAAATAAATAGAAAGTGCAGGAAAGCCAAGTCAAAATGGCAGCAGGAAGAATGTGAAGAAATGAGAAAAGAAATGCTAGTCAGAAGTACTGATTCAGCATTTAGAAAAGTCAGGACAGCCTTCTATGAAAGTAAAAGTGAGGGTGTCAGCAGTAAGAGTGCAATGGGAATTCCACTGTTAAGCATGGAAGAGAGGGCGGACAGATGGAAGGAGTACATTGAAGGCCTGTATGAGGGGAAGACTTGTCTGATGGCACTATTTAGAAAGAAATGGGAGTCGACACGGAAGACCTAGCGGATGCAATACAGAGTTAGAGTTTACCAGAGCTTTAGAACAATTACCATCAAATAAGGCAAAAGGGATACATAATATTCCTTTATAATTTCTAAACCCATTGGGGAAAGTGGCTATTCAAGTTGGTGTGTAGAATCTGTGAGCTTGGAGACATACCATGAAACGTTCATAAAAATATCATTCACAAAAACCCGAGGACAGCAAGGATAGGTAAGTGTGAGAACTATTGCACAGTCAGGTTAATGACTCGTGCATCCAAGTTGTTGACAAAAATGATATACATAAGAATGGAAAAGGAAATTGAGGATGTATTAGATGATGATCGGTTTGGCTTTTTGTGAGGTAAGGGCATGAAAGAGACTCTGATGGAAGTTGTGACTGATAACAAAAACAAAACTGAACAAAAATCAAGACAAATTCATAGGATTTGTTGGCCTGGAAAAAGGATTTGACACTGTAAAATGGTGCAAGATTTTTGAAATTTTCAGGGAACTAAAATTAAGCTTCAGGAAAAGACAGATAATACACAATCTGTAGAAGAACCAAGTAGGAACAATAAGAATAGAAGACCAAGAACAAAGAGCTTGGATTAAAAAGGGTGTGAGCCAGGGATGTAATCTTTTGCCCCTTTTATTCACTCTAGATATCAAAGGAGCAATGACAGAAACAAAAGGTTATTGTGTGGGACTGCAATTCAGAATGAAAGAATTTCAGTAAGATTCACAGATGACATTACTGACCTCAGTGAAAACTAAGAATTACAGGACATGTTAAATGGAATGAACAGTGTAATGAGTACAGTGTATAGACTGAGGATAAACCAAAGAAAGACAAATGTAATGAACAGTAGCAGAAATTAGATAAGTGACCAACTTAACCTTAATACTGGGGACCACAAATTATAGAAAGTTAAGGAATTCTGCTGCCTTGAAGGCAAAATAAAACATGATGGGAGGCAAGGACAAAAAGAGCAGATGAACACAAGCAAAGAGACATTTCTGGCCAAGAGAAATCCGATAGTATTGCACATTGACCTTAATCTGAGGAAGGACTTTATGAGATTGAACATGTGGAGTATAGCATTGTATGGTAGTGACTCGTGGACTATGGCAAAACTGGAATAGAAAAAAATTGAAGCTTTTGAGATGTGATTGAATGTTGAAAATTAGGTAGACTGATAAGATAAGGTATGAGAAGGTGCTCCGCGGAATAGGCAAAGAAAGTAACATATGGAAAACATTGACAAGATGAAGGGACAAGCTGAAAGGACATGTGCTAAAACGTCAAAGAATAATTTCCATGGTACTAGAGGGAGCAGTAAAGGGCAAAAACAGGGGGGGGGGGGGGGGGGGGGGCAGTAGGGCAGCAGAAGGCACAGATTGGAATTCATGGCAGTTTGCATCGAACCAGTCAGAAGACTGATGACAAACTCCCACAAACTCCCTCTCACCACCCCAAACAATGGTGCGAGCAGCTTTCCTGTTGCAGCCTTGCTATATATACTCTATTGCACCCACGTACATTGATTACATATTAATATACGTATGTAATCAATTAGTAATGTTATTAATGTATATGGAACCATAGGTGCCACTCCAGAATGTCATTATTGGTTCTTGAGTAAAAAAGTTTGACAAACATTGGTCTAAATTAATGTCTAGAAAGTATATCTAAAAACAAAGATGATGTGACTTACCAAACGAAAGCGCTGGCAGGTCGATAGACACACAAACATACACACAAAATTCAAGCTTTCGCAACAAACTGTTGCCTCATCAGGAAAGAGGGAAGGAGAGGGAAAGACGAAAGGATGTGGGTTTTAAGGGAGAGGGTAAGGAGTCATTCCAATCCCGGGAGCGGAAAGACTTACCTTAGGGTTGCAGCCAGAGATGGGAACTTTAAGTGTGAGGCCTTTGAGGGTAATGCCAAATGTTTGACAAGCCTGAGAAAATAGAATATGGGAGCGTAATCTGGCTATGGCGAAGGCATGTTTGCGGAGGGAATGTAAATAAAACTTAATGGGGTCGTTGTGGGGGTGTTGTGAGGGTGACATGGTATTAGAAGGTGGAAAGTGTAACATGAGGTTGAAATGAAAATGAAAATAAAAATATATGGGGAGAGATAAAGGTGAACTGGAAAGTAACTGGAGATCTAGTGTGAAAAAGGCGAAAAGATGTTGGTTACAACTGGGCTATGTTGGACTTGGGTTGGGGACAACGATGTGCACAAAGGTTAGGTGGTTGTGTTGCCGCCAAAACACGTTAAAGGATGGAGAAATTCGGGAAAATTTCGAAAAAACTGCATGTAAAGTATTAAAAGGAGTGGTTTTGTGGTGGCAGATTATGAAAATGAGGCTAACAATTGTCTGACGAAGAAATAATGACGTTAAAACCTGTGGGAAGCGGCTAAAAATTATCAGTGATGTGGGAAAAACGGAAATGGAAATAAAGCAAAAGTTATTAGAAATAGCCGAAATGGTTGTTTAAAAGGTGAAAGGAACTGTTTGTGAACTAGAAACGGTGGATTTTATAGCAGTGGTAGTGTTGAAAGCGGCAAAAATTTTTTTTTTTGTTATGGTTTGGAAGTGGGTTACGTATTATTGAGTACATATAGGCGGGATAAAATTGTATAGCAGATTACGGTAAAAAGGAGAAGGTGAATACAAAGGGAAACTACTGGCACTACCGCTCCCGGGATTGGAATGACTCCTTACCCTCTCCCTTAAAACCCACATCCTTTCGTCTTTCCCTCTCCTTCCCTCTTTCCTGATGAGGCAACAGTTTGTTGCGAAAGCTTGAATTTTGTGTGTATGTTTGTTTTTTTGTGTGTCTATCGACCTGCCAGCGCTTTCATTTGGTAAGTCACATCATCTTTGTTTTTAGATATATTTTTCCCACTTGGAATGTTTCCCTCTATTATATTAATGTCTAGAAAGTATGGTTTTTCAATTTTTGGGATACTTTATAAGGTACTTCTCTACTCACTGATCTCTTTCCAGTGATCTTCATTGGATTTTCTTTTAGTCTGTCATCTACAAACATAGTCCATAAACTACATTGAAGTGCTTGGTACTTAGTGTGGTATCAACTTAGGACTTTCTCCCATTCAGATTGTATGTGGAGCATGGGAAGAATGATTACTTAAGTGGCTCTGTGCTTGCTGTAATCAGTCTAATCTTATTCTCATAACCTTTGTGGAAGCTGTACATAGGAGATGGAAGACTCTGTAACCTCCACACAAAATAAAATAAATAATATGAATATGATTCTAATTTAGTGTAACCTCAAAACAGAAAATTCATTGACATTTAACCTCCCCACAAAATTCATTCACATTTAATCTAAGCTCAAAACAGAAAAATTCCTAAATCTCTCAACAGTAAAAAATTATAATTATGTCGTTCACATTCAGTGTAACGTCCCAACAAAAAGTAAATAAATTGAGTAACCTGGTAATAATACAATGTAATTAACCTCTCAATTAAATTGTCGCTCACTTATAACTTTTCAATAATTGACTGTCAATTTAACCAGGTAAATTTTGGACGTCAGCAGTGCTGTGTCATGGTCCTGAAAGATCATTCTGAATAAAAAAGAGAAAAATTGTTACCTCAATGAAGTCGCCGGATAACGCATATATATCTGCTCTTAAAATAATGTTTTCTGGCACAGCCCTGTGCAATGCTGGCCGATAGATTTGTCGTTTATAAAAGGAAGCAACTGATTTTTCTTTTTCAACAATCGGGATGATCATGGATGGGAGAAATTAGTAAATTCTTTAAATTGAAATGAATGGTTGTTAAAAGTTACTTTTTATGAGAAAGATTATTATTACGAGATTTTTAAAACATGTACATGGGACTTGAAATGACATTACTACATATGCGCGAGGCTGCTTTTTACCTTATACAATAATACTCAGGCTCCGGCATCGCTGCACCACGACCGGCCCAGCCAACATGATACACCAGACCAGACCAGAGCAGACAGCAGACTAGCCACAACTTACTGCTACAGCTACACAGTTCCTACTGCAGTCAGCACTGCTCTCTGGTCAGAGATTCTCTTATACCTTGCATATCGCAGGCAGCGCATGAGCAATACATCGAAATTACATCTGCTCGGACCTCTTACATAACCCTCCACTGGGGGGGGGGGGGGGGGGGGGGCAAAAATTTGCCACCAGCGATGGTGAGTCAATTGGACTTGCCATGAGCAACAAATTTTTCTATAATCTACTTAATTAACTAAGTCTACAGTCACAGAATATATAGATATATACAAGTGCAGAACATGAAATGAAATAGAGTGCACATGCACTGAGTACAGAACATATCAAGAGATGACAAAATGTATACGCAATGAGTACAAAACATATTAACAAATGACATAAAGTGCACACGCACTGTATATATTTTTACCATTTTACAAGACCCAGGAAAGGAATGGGAAGGATTGCATCATGGTTGTAGCCCAGTAGGTTGCACGTAGCTGCACTGAAAGTCCATATCTTTCTACAGAAGCACAACACCAAGTGAGATAATCTGAAGTTCTCTTCCCTCAAGTATTAATCAGTGTAGCCAAGACACTGAAATGTCGTATTAATATTCAATGTTATCATTTTGGTAGTACATTAGGTACACCAACAGTAGGACCATAATAACATCTCCATCGTTCAAGGTGGTGGACAGCATGATGTGTCAACACCACACTCTTGCAGAATCCATACTCTTTCACCAACGTAGAATTAGTGCAAAAACCAAATATAGTGCTCCATGATCATGAGGATGGACAGGGCAAACGGATATTGCAGTAATTTCTCGTAATTAGGTCAAAAGGTGAAGGACATTAAGTCTTATGCTAGTCATCATTGAGAATTACACTAGTCTATCAACCGATTTGAGTAATTGTTGGCACTCATTGCCTAGTTACTAAACATTTCTGTACTATGTATGGAGTATTACAGAACATTATTCATAAGTTTACAGTAAACATTGGCACTCATTGGCCAGTTACAAACCATTTTTATGCATTGTTCAGAAGTTATCATTCAAAACAAGAGTTAATTAATGGCATAGCATTTACATAATTCATCTAATTATAGTAATCATTGGCACTCATTGGCCAGTTACAAACCATTTTTTATGCATTGTTCAGAAGTTATCATTCAAAACAAGAGTTAATGACTGTAGCATCAAGCTACTGGTATTCATATATGATAACATGTAAGTGACATAAGACAAATATAAAACATAAGAAACAGTGGCATTCATTGGCCAGTTACAAAGTATTCATATAGTTTTATAAAACATTATTCAGTATTATTCAGAAGTCATCATTCAAAATAAGAGTTAATTATTGGCATAGCATTTATGCATTATTACAAAACATCATTCAGTATTACTCAGAACTCATCATTTAAGTGACATAGCACATATTTAAAATGTAACACACTGTAACTATTACTCAAGGTCTGTGGTCCAGTAATACATAGATCTAATGGATTCAATACATCTGAGAAATTTGCATTATATTTAGAACTAGAAATACATCTTAAACTCGTAGCATTATTTAGGACTGGTAATACATTTTTTTTTGGTGCTAGCAATGCATTGCATTGAGATCGATAATTAATTGCTGGGGCATGAAAATATTTGCTTTTGACTTATTGCTGGATATAAGGATTAGTAATGTCATTCGTCATGAGTCAGCTGTAGCAAGATTATGAAACAAGTAGAGTATATGTGATCACATTCATGAATGACACACACAAATGGGTAAAAAAATGCAAGTACTTGAACAGGTTTAATGACTAATTGCTTATAGCACATTAATTTCATGAATAGCGTCTCCTGGAAAAAAATACAAAGTAGATTATTGAGCTGAAAGAAGAAACACATATTATGCTGAAAAGTAGTGAACTTCGAATTAACAGGTAATGAAACGTGTACTCAATATTTATGTACTCTAGCTGTCCTTTCCAAAACATTCAGTCATTATACCATGCGACATAAGACATACTGTCAAAACGAACTGCAACAAATACTTAAATAACTACATAGCATCTCTTAACTAATAATAAATATATAAACTTCATCATTATCCTCATCTGCAAAGAAAAACGTCATTATTCATATTACCATTTACTTCATTATTATCATCACCTGCAAAGAAAAACTTCATTATTCATATTAGCATATTCTTCATATAACTATTCATCATCATTCATTATCATCTGCAAAAAAGACACTTCATTATTCATATTACCATTTACTTCATACAACTATTCATAGTATAGAGTTTCTTATTTCTAGCATATTTCATCACTAAAACTAAGATGTGTAGTTCTGTCTGACAGCCTGCATCAATCGCCTCGTATTCTGAAAGAAAAATAATTAGTTAAGACTGCTATCATATGATGTGTATAGTATATTCTTGTTAATGCTTGTTAATTCTGATCCATTTACTCTTCATGACATGGTATTACATTTTCTTTCATTCATTCTGAAGGTGAAATTCCCATTTCATAGTAATCCACTGTGGTTTGTTTAAGTTATTTCTTTTACACATTATTGCTTTCTGAAAATGATGAATAAGGATTAATATCTTGCATTTAAATCATATACTCATTAAATAAAAACTTGTTTCTAGTGATATAATTAAGCATACAGCATAGCATTACAGAAAACGTATTATGTCAAAAACATAGACAGTTTTCAAGTAAAAAAAAAAAAAAAAAAGTACACAGAGTATCATAATCTAGTAACAAAAAAAATGTAAAATAGTCGAGATATTGAGATATCATAAGGAAAAATGTCAAAGTCAACTGGTGTTTGTTATATCTTAAAGATTACATAGCGCATACAGACAAAAATTCTACTTTTGATAGGAAAACAATCGTACATACACGAAAAATGGAAAATGTGCACGGTCTGATATATAACGACAAGAAAAGCGACCTGCTAACCTTACTTTGCTGGGCACTTGCCAAGAAAAAAATATGATAATCATCAGTAAGTGTTCATATAAATATAATTGCATAAGTGATATGAATATAATAGAGGGAAACATTCCACGTGGGAAAAATATATATAAAAACAAAGATGATGTGACTTACCAAACGAAAGCGCTGGCAGGTTGATAGACACACAAAAAAACAAACATACACACAAAATTCTAGCTTTCGCAACCAACGGCTGCTTCATCAGGAAAGAGGGAAGGAGAGGGAAAGACGAAAGGATGTGGGTTTTAAGGGAGAGGGTATGGAGTCATTCCAATCCCGGGAGCGGAAAGACTTACCTTAGGGGGAAAAAAGGCAGGTATACACTCGCGTACACACATACATCCATCTGCACATACACAGACACAAGCAGACATTTCGTCTTTCCCTCTCCTTCCCTCTTTCCTGATGAAGCAGCCGTTGGTTGCGAAAGCTAGAATTTTGTGTGTCTATCACCCTGCCAGCGCTTTCGTTTGGTAAGTCACATCTTCTTTGTTTTTATATATAATTGCATAAGTGGTCATATAAAAATCAGGAAATGGCATTATAGTGTGATAAATCATAAAGTATGTTCATTCAATAAAGGGTTTAATTTTGAAGACATGGTGATTGCCCTTGCTTTTTCTGGTTCTCAAAGTTTCGACGTGTACTACATTGGGGTGAGGAATGCTGCGAATTTGATTTGGACCTGCGTATAGAAGCTCAAATTTACTGCATCTATTCTTTCCTCTGTTGGATAAATAGTGTGTACGTACTAATATCTTCTGTCCAATGTGAAAGTCACGGCGTGTACAAACCTGTTTTTGCTGTCTTCTCCGGTGCTCTGCGGTACGTTTGATGTTGTTGAGTGCAATGTAAGTTATTTCATGGTGTCATAGTCGACGAGATGTAGGAAAGGATACTAATTCGTTAATTTTGTTAGGTGGTTCCACATTTTTCAGTATAACAGTCAGAGATAGCATAGTAGATTCATTTGGTATCGAGTTAATTACATCCTGGAATGACAGTATGTGTGTATCCCAATCAATATGTTTTTTATGGCAGTATATTCTACATAGTTGACCAATTTCTTTCATTAGTCGTTCACAAGGGTTCGAAGAAGCGTGATACTTGGGTATATAGATCGGAGAAATGTTTCTTGTTCGTAACATACGTATCCATATAGCAGATCGAAACTGTGGTCCATTGTCGGAAATAACTTCCAATACATGTCCTACATGAAATAGAAAATGTTTTACAAATGCTTTCAAAACAGTTTTAGCAGTAGCTTTGCGTAACGGAGTGAAGGTTACAAATTTTGAAGTGAGTTCAACGATGACAATGATGTAGCAAAAACCTCTATTAGATCTGGGAATCGGACCAAAAATGTGTACAGCGGCCATGTGTCTCAATTTGACGGGTACAATGGGATGTAACGGAGGAATATGTGAAGTCGTATCTGACTTAGCTTTCTGGCAGATTTTACGTGACGCTAAAACTTGTCGAATACGTTTCTCCATGTTGGCAAAATAACAGTTCTGTCTCAGTATAAGAAAACATTTTCTGGCTCCATAATGTGCGTAACTTAAATGAGTATACCAAATTAATTTGTTAACAGGCTCATCATTAATACATAATAACCAGTTGTTGCTGTCAGGGTGAGAGCGGCAAAACAGAATGTTATTGCGTACAGTGTAATGGTTTCTGATGGTAACATTATTCCTATCTTGCAAAGGTGTTTAATTTCTTTCCATACATTGTCTTTACTCTGCTCTTGTGCTATATCTCGTAATGATGCCAAAATAAAATTTTTGAATGCAACTTGTTGAATATACATGACGCTAGAATTTGCTTGGCAGAAGTTGGTTGCAATGTCTTGCTGATTGTTGCTGAGAGAACGGAATAGTGCGTCTGCTACAACATTTTGTGTACCGGGAATGTGAACAATTGTAAAATTAAATTCCTGTAAATAAAGTTTCCATCTGCTTAACCTGTCATGTGTAAATTTTGCTGAAAGTAAAAACTGGATAGCTCTATGATCTGTGTAAACGGTCGTATGTCTTCCATAAAGAAAATGCCTAAATCTGGTAAATGCCCATACAACACATAATGTTTCAAGTTCTGTAACAGAATAATTGCGTTCAGCAGGTGACAGAATGCGACTCGCAAAGGCGATGTTTTTAATTACTGTAGTGCCATTTTCTTTAGTTTCCTGAAAAATGTGTACGCCTAAAGCTGTGTTAGAACTGTCGGTGGCAATGGAAAAATTTCTAGTAAGATCTGGGTGTGATAAAAGAGGTGTGTTCAACAAAGCATGTTTCAGATTAGCAAATTCAGACTGCGCTTGGCTATCCCAGGACCAAATAGTGTTTTTACCTGTCAATTGACATAATCTAAGGGTATCTAAAGCAGAGTAATGAATAAATTTACGAAAAAAGTTAATTAAACCCAAAAAGCTGCGTAGTTATTTCTTCGTCATAGGTACAGTAATGTCACGTAAAGCTTGAAGTTTTTCCGTGTCAGGCGCAATGCCTTCTGCTGAAATTACATGTCCAAGAAATTTTATGGAAGTTTTGCCAAAGTGCGATTTATTAAGATTAACTGTGAGTCCTTGTGCATGAAAAGTTTGCAACAGTTGTTCCAGAATCAGATTATGTTCAGACCAATTAGCTTCTGCAATAAGAATGTCTTCTACATACGTTGTGATTCTGTCTTTAAGTTCTGTCGGAAGTATACTATTTAAACCGCGAATAAATGCTGCTGTAGAAATAGTTAAACCAAATGGTAATTTGCAAAATTGGTAACAGTCACCAAAACAGAGGAAAGCTGTGTACTTTCTGCAGTTCGGATGGAGCTGAATTTGCCAAAATCCCGATTTAAAATCTAACGTGGAATAAATAGCAGTACCATGAAATTTCTGTAGAAGTTCTTCTAGTGTCTGTGGGCGATCTGTTTCATTAATAATAATGTCGTTGATGTGACGCGAATCAAGTACAAGACGAAGTGAACCATCTTTTTTCTTAACAATATGAAGCGGGTCTATGTACGGACTAACTGCCGGTTCAATAATTCCTTGATCAAGCATAGCTTGCAATTCTTTCTTAACTTGATCTCTGTGACTGTATGGAATAGGATAATGTTTGGCTTTAAACATGTCATGCTGTTTAACTTGAAATTCATACATAAATCCGGACATAGCACCAGGGATGTTGTCAAAAACTGGAGCTTGCTGTAAAAGAATTTTGCGTAGTTGCGTGCGTTCATCGTCTGTATTTGCACGGCTCTGTTTAACTTTATCAGAAATCATCTGCATAACGTCATAGTCAGCTTCGTCTGGAGTATTATAGTTGTGAACATACGTATCTGTGAACAATGTGGAATGACAGTCCGTGTTACGTGATGCAGAAATGATCTCTGTCCGATTAATTGTTTGTTCTTCTGCAGATAAAGAGTGCTGAAATTCTAATGCCAATTGTACGTTTTCATCCTTTAACATTAAATAGGAATTTTGAAAGTCAATAATTGCGTCGTGTTGTACCAGAAAATTCGTACCTAAAATAACATCTGTTGTCAATAAGGGAACAATCCAAAAATTTGAGTGAAACGTATGACCTGCAGTACAAAATGATAAGTGTGTCTGTAACTTTACATCTACTCCTTTACCAGATACTGCTCCTTTTACTTTAGTTTTGCCTAATGGTAACGTAGGATAGGTATTCTATTTGTTACATTCGTTGAAAGTTTCCTCATTTATAACTGACATATGTGATCCAGAATCGATTACTGCTGAAAATTTGGATGATCCAATCTTTACTTCAATGACAGGGTGGGAAATGGTTTTTTGAATAACTGGTTTTTCATGCAAAAGAGTGTCTCGGATGTCGTCAAAAGTAATAACATTTTTGTGAACAAGATTCTCTGTGTCAAAAGTGCTGCTTGCGTTGCTGGAAGGTTCAGTCTGTACTGTATCTAGTCAAAGTCTTTCTGACGTGCTGTTATTCGCGGGAGGATGCTGTGGCATTTAAACTATTTGTACTGTTCTGTTATTTCTTCCTGACGTATTACGTTCGAGATGATACCGACTGTCTGGTTCATTCATGATAATCTGTTGTTGCGGATGATTCTGTTGCTGGTAAGACCGACTGTTACACTGAAAATTGTGCTCATTACTTTTACGTCTGTCATAATAATCATTGCTATACGGCGCGTTGTGATAGGAGTTGAAATGGTGTGTTTTCTGTATGTACTGATTTCCTTGTTGCTGTGCGTTACTATTTGGCAGAGCCGACACTATATGTGTAGGCAGCGAAACATTAATGCTTAGTTGACCTTGCACATTACATTGTTGGTTAGGTATGCTAACCGGCTGGTTTTGTTGCTGTTGTTGGGAAAACCCTCTATTGTTACCAAAATGTGGTTCCTGTTGCTGATAATTTTGACGATACTGATAATTAAAATTTTGTCTATTATTAAAGTTCTGGTGGTTGTCGTTCCTGGAGCGTCTATTACCTTTGCTATTGAAATAGCGTGGCTGATCGTAATTACTGTATGTTGCTTGGCCTTTGTTATGATGTGAAAAATTTTTGTTTATGAAGGAATAATATGATTGCTGAACTTCCAAAAGCTGTAACAGATCACTGAATGCCGAAATATTTTCTTTCTGCTGACCTGTTAAAAGTGATACTCTTAATGATTGTGGTAATTTAGAAATACATAATTGGATAAGTGCAGATTCACTGCATGGCTCACTTAGGTACTGGTTTTGGTGGACCATGTGTTCAAAAAATTGCGTGACAGTGGAAAAATTTGAGTTCTCATAATTCGGTAAACTAATTAATTGATCCTTGATTCCGCGCTGTGTCGTCTTCGACCAATACGCTGACAGAAAAGCATTTTGAAATTCTTCTACCACATAGCATTGTCTCACGATCGGTCTCATACGAGTTGCTGGTTCACCTTCCAAAAAACTGCAAATAAATTCAAGTTTGTGTGTGACGGCCCAAGTTGGTGGAAAAGCAAAGCTAAATTGTTGTATCCAATCCAAGGGGTGAATCTGTGTTCTGTCATTTTTAAATAATTTAAATTTTCTCACAGATAGAAAGTGCTTGTAATCAAAATTTTCGCCTCTGAATGTCTGAACAGGTTCAGGATTGTATGCTAATCTGTTTGTCTGTGACTGTTCAGAATCTAAGTCACGTACCCTCTGTAAATTACCTACATTATACAGGCTGTGTGAGTGTGAGAAATGTTCGGAATGTGGTGTATGCTGTGCCGTGTTAGAGGCTGAAATATTTTTCGTCTCTGTCACTTCTTGCTGTAAAGTTGACAATTTTCTACGTAATGTATTACTGTATGAACCTATCTCACTGATCGTCTGCTGTAAATTTTGGAATTCGGGAGTTTGATTAAACGAAACTGGTGAAGTATCGTCTGATTTGGTGTCATTATTACTTTCGATAATGTCAATACGACTGGCCAATTCATCATATTTTTCAGTCAGTACTTTTACGTGTCACAAGCATTAATTTGTTTTTGTATTTTACGTGTGGTTTTCTTCAATTTTTTAACGTCTGCTTCGATGGCATCGGGATCCTGTATTAGTTCCAACTTTTCAAGTCTGTTGGTCATTGTCTGAAAGTCTAATGTGTGTTTGTCTGTTTTTGTTTTAAGATCGGTGATTTCATCATGCAATTCGGTGTTCAACTGTTTGATTTCGTTTGATACTGTAGCAATATTGTTGTCTACGTATGTTTTTGCTTTCGTAAACAATTTACGCTTATCTTCCTGTCTCTGTGCATTAATTGTTTCCATGACCTGTTGCTTTACTTTATTCTGTTCCTGTATAAATTTACAGTAACGCGTTTCACTGTTTTGTAGGTGGTGATTAAAACATTCGTCAATTTGGCTGTTCTGTTGGTCAAATTTCGTGTCTACTTTCGCATCCAGTGTGCGTGAAAGTTCTGCTGACATTTATTTAAACTCGTCGCGTAACTGTGTTGCGTTTTCGGAACATTGTTTAGCGACTGCACTAATTTCATCTCTAAGTAATTTAGTTGTGGCTGCATGTGTGTTACTTAATTCTTGTGCCACAGATCTAATTTCTTCACTACTGTTCCTAGCACAAGCCTTAATTTCCTCATGTAATTGTTCTTTAGTATCATGACATTGCGCGGCAACGGCTGTAATCTGTTCACTAAGTTGTTTGAAATTGTTGTCTTGCTTATCATTCGGCTGTTTGAGACTTTCATTAAGTTGTTTGAAGTTGTTGTCTTGTTTTTCATTCAACTGTTTGGAATTGTTATCTAGTTTTTCATTAAGTTGTTTGTAATTGTTGTCTTGTTTTTCATTGTTTTCATTAATATGTAGCAATAATGCCATAATTTGATCCAAGCCAAAATTAGCGACTCTTTTTCTCTGAGCTGTGTGGTGGTGTGTCTGCATTTGTCACGTTTTGTGTAACCATTTGGTCATTCTCTGATTCACAAAAAGGTTTGCCCATCGGATGTGCACTGTTGGTCGCTAAATCGGAATCAAATAAATTTGACGTACTTTGAGTACATTGTTCACCTTCGTTAGAAACAATTATCTGTTCGTTACGTAAATTTTGCAAATCGGGTGTGCCAAGCTGGGCAGCGTTCATTGTAATGGAACGTGCCATGTCATCAATTGTTAAATTTACTGTGGACATAATTGAATTTGTTTGTTCATCATTAGGATCAAAATCATTACTAGTGATCGGCACGCACTGATTATCTGTAACTAGGGGATTATCACTATTACACTGAGTGACGCAAATATTAATGGTCAAACTATTCGAGTCAGCTATTTTAATCATTGCACATCGCGATGTACTATTAACAGTTTTTCGCGGCATTTTTCACAAATCAAAATTAAGCACAAAATGAAACAAAGTCAAAGCAAAAATGGAACAAATACAATTACAACAAAGAGCAATAAATTGCCGATGATCTGTGAAAGAAAGAATGACAAATTTGTAAATGTGTTGCGCCAGATGCAAACTACATTTAAGAAAATAAGATCAGATATATGACTACTTCTCAGAAATTCACAAAGAAATACGATCCTGGCCGGTTGTCGCCAAGTGTAACCTCAGCACAAAATTCTTTCCAATTTGTAACCTCCCTACAAAATTCTTTTCACATTAAATGTAAGCTCAAAACAGAAAAATTCCTAAATCTCTCAACAGTAAAAAATTATAATTATGTCGTCCACATTCAGTGTAACGTCCCAACAAAAAAAAAAAAAAAATTGAATAACCTGGTAATAATACAATGTAACTAACCTCTCAATTAAATTGTCGCTCACTTATAACTTTTCAATAATTGACTGTCAATTTAACCTTGTAAATTTTGGACGTCAGCAGTGCTGCGTCATGGTCCTGAAATATCATTCTGAATAAAAAAGAGAAAAATTGTTACCTCAATGAAGTCGCCGGATAACGTATATATATCTGCTCTTAAAATAATGTTTTCTGGCACAGCCCTGTGCAGTGCTGGCCGATAGATTTGTCATTTATGAAAGGAAGCAACTGATTTTTCTTTTGCAACAATCGAGATGATCATGGATGGGAGAAATTAGTAAATTCTTTAAATTGAAATGAATGGTTGTTAAAAGTTACTTTTTATGAGAAAGATTATTATTACGAGATTTTTAAAACATGTACATGGGACTTGAAATGACATTACTACATATGCGCGAGGCTGCTTTTTATCTTACACAATAATACCCAGACCAAACCAGAGCAGACAGCAGACTAGCCACAACTTACTGCTACAGCTACACAGTCCCTACTGTAGTCAACACTGCTCTCTGGTCAGAGATTCTCTTATACCTTGCATATCGCAGGCAGCGCATGAGCAATACATCGAAATTACATCTGCTCGGACCTCTTACAACTCTTTCTAGATTCTTTACTTAACACTAGTTCTTAAAAGTTCATAAGTAGGCTTTCATGAGATACTAGGCATCTACCTTCAAGAGTTTGCCAGTTTAGGATTTCAACATTTCTGTGATGCTTTCCCAAGAGTCAAACTAATCTGTGACTAGTTCTGCCACCCTTATTTCCGTACTTTCAGTATTCCCTATTAATCCAGCTGGTCCTCATAAACCTTCTCCACAATTACATTTCCATCACTTCTGAAAACTTTGTTTTCAACAGTATCTAGCTTGCATAGCAATACAGGAGTCACAAAAACATCTTAAATTGTTTCTTTCTTTCTTTCCTACACTAAATCACTTGTTTGCTACTAGTTGTTTTCATTCATTGAATGTATGTTTGGCTTTTGCAATGCTTTTTCTGATTTTCTCTACAAAAAAACGAAATTGGCTATCTCAGTTCACTGGTTTTGTGTAACTAAAATGAGGTTGAACTCCACTGTGGACACGTTCAGTGAGGTGTCTGAATATCTGTAGATGAATGGCAGTCCATTCTTCCTCAAGATCTGAAACCAGAGGAGGTGGCGATGTTGGATGCTTGATTCTGGAGCGAAGTCAACATTCTAATGCTTCCCAATTGTATTTCACTGGGTTTAGATTGGGACTCAGGGCAGACCAGTCCATTTCAGGAATGTTATTGTTGACAAATCATTGTTTCACAGATGCTGCTTTATGATGGGGTACATTGTCATCTGATATACCCACTCATCACCTCAGAACTGTTACTCTACTATACGCAGTACACAATGCTGTAAAATGTGTTGTTATCCTTCCTCATTTAGTGTTTTCTTAAGTGCAGTAAGGGGACCACATCCAAACCATAAAAACGCACCATTGCATAACACTACCTCTTCTGTGCTTCACTGTTGGCAGTTGAACAGAAGCAAAATACTGTGGTATTACATCTTGAATACCAGTCTTTTGTAGAATTTTGGAACATCTTTTATGGTTGCATATTGTGACATTTCTGACAACTGAAATCTCTTCTATAGAAATCAACATGGGTTCTGAAAACAAAGATTGTATGAAACCCAACTTGCTCTGTTCATCCACAAGACCCAGAAAGCAGTAGTTACTGTGCTCTAGATTGATGCCTGTTTGTTAACTTCCAATAGGTGTTCAATAAAAGTTCTGTACTGCCACTGACTGATCAAAATACAAACATGTGGGATACCATATCAGCTGTATGAATGGACTGAATAGTTTCTAGCAAACAGAAAAAAGTATGTCATTCTCAGTGGATAGAAATCATCAGATGAAAAGCAATTTCGAGGTTACCTCAAGAATGTGTTACAAGAGCATTACTTTTCGCAATACATACAGCGTGCCCCAAGAGGAATGTTCAGTATTCAGCGATGTGACAGGAATGAGCATTCAGAGCAAAAAGTTGAGTAAACTTGGGCTCTAAAATGTGTATCTTAAGAGCTATGAGCACTTTTTAATAGCAAAGATGAGCAACTGCTCATAGCTATTAAGGTATGCATTTTAAAGCCCATGCTTACCCCTGAATACTGACCATTACTACAGGGACGCCCTGTGTAAATGGCAGAGTGGATAATGTCATAAATTCCACAAAGGTTTTCATGGATGATGTGGTTGGATACAGAGCACTCCAATGCTAGAAAATTGTAGAGAAATACAGGAAAACCTGCAGAGAATTGACATTGGTGCAGGGATTGACAGTTGATCTTCAACATAAAATAAATGTAACACACTGTGCAAAAATAGACCAAAACACCTATTATTCTATGATTACATGATTGCAGAACTATTAAGTGGAAGCAGTCAAATCCATGAAATCCTAAGAGTATGCATACAGAGTGATGTAAAGTGGAAAACCCACATAAAACTAGTTCCAGATAAGGCAGGTGCCAGACTCCAGCCAGTACTTGAATATTGCTCATCAGTCTGTTATCTCTATGATACAGAATTGATAGAGGAAATAGAGAAGATCCAAAGAAGAGCAGCACACTTCATCACAGGCTTATAGTAAGCACAAAAGTATCACAGAGATGCTCAGCCAACACCAGTGGCAGACACTGAGAGAGAGGAGTCGCAAACTCATAATACGATTTACTGTTAAAATTATGAGAGCATATGGCCCTAGGAGAGCCAACCATCATATTGCTTTCTCTCATGTATATCTTGTGAAAAGACCATGAAGGTAAGATAGAGGGATTCTGACTAACAAGTGTTCAGCCTGCGAAGCATTCACAACTAGAACAGGAAAGGGGGGAAGTGACAGTGGTCCCCAAAGAACTCTCCACTATTCACCACAGTATGATGATGAGGTGGTGGGCAGTCACTACAGTGGATGGTGGAACCGATTTGGTAGTGTCAGCAGCCAGTTGTTCACCACCCTGGGTGAGATAGCAGTGGGTACCAAGTGGTTGTCTGGTTGTAGGCTGATGTGTCATCAAGAAAACGCATTGATTAAACATACATTTTATTAGTGAACATATCCAATAATTGTAACAACATTCCATGGCGGCAGTGCCCTCGAGGGCACTTAGTGAAGACGCTGTGCAACCTGTGACATCCTATTGTAAACTACAAATCTTCCTAGGGCGGGGAATGAAAATGTATGGTTGGATTGTTTGTTAATTCTGGCTCATCAGATTCTGCATAGGACTAATAGCACACTGTTGCAAAATAGTTCCCTTTATGATGATGTCGGGTTTATAATGCCCTAGAAGACCTGCTAGCTGTGTTCTAGTTGGATTTTACAAATGAAACTAGGCAACACAACAGATTCTTTTGAATTGCTCTTGTTTATTTAATAACAATAATTTATCGACGGTACTACCATATTTACTCGAATCTAAGCCACACTCGAATCTAAGCCGCACCTGAAAAATGAGACTCGAAATCAAGGAAAAAAATTTTCCCGAATATAAGCCGCACCTGAAATTTGAGACTCGAAATTCAAGAGGAGAGAAAAGTTTTAGGCCATACATCCAAATCGAAACAAAGTTGGTCCATTGTAATATGAGACACAATTTAGGTCGAATAAATGACGATACAGCTACAGTAGTTTGGTTCGAGTCGTAAGCTTAGCAGTTAAGCTGTACCAGGTAGCCATTGCTATGCGTCATTCGCTCCGGCCGTATTTATACGAGTACCCTTCCTTTTTCACATGCTTCGTCTGGTTTGAATTGATTGCTTATTTTTCTTTGATCTGATAAGTGCCGTTCTCTTTGTTATAGGTGTTTGTCACTCTAAGCTGAAAATGCATTACTGTACTGGGTCATGCATTGTTTGTCACATTCTGATAATGAGTGCTTACGGCCTGTCGCCACTCACAGCATGGCTTGGTTTTGTGCGCGCTACCGCCGCTTACAATTTTAAAGAGAGAGAGAGAGAGAGAGAGAGAGAGAGAGAGAGAGAGAGAGAGAGGAATCGTCTCATTATCGAAACAATGGCAAGAGACTGCTATTTGTTGTTACTTACACTGCTGCTTTCTTTGATAATGATCAACAAGAACCAAATAGTAGGCTGCGTATGATAGAAGATGTTCTGAACGAGAGTTTAGCGAAAATTTTTCTCCGTTTGAAAATCTTTGCAGACACCTCTTTAGTACATTATATTCTGCACATAAATTAGTCATCTTAGATTTAAAAATCTAGTCAATTGCTGTGCTTCAATTCTGACTATATCACTATTAGGCATAAGAATAATACGAATATATACATGACATGATATGTGTATTCTTCCGCATTTGTTGTTGTCTCACTCTAGTTTCGTAGTTTATTAGGCAGACAGGATTTAAATGAGATAGCAGCAAATACGAAAGAATGCATGGCAAAATGTTTATATTCGTATTATTCTTATGGTGAAGAGAATACTGCGTGTGATTCACAATTCATAGAAGTTCCTATTAGCAACCATCTCTTCTCACAGGTAGGAAAAAATTCAGAACATAGAGTTGGCCATATTGACAAACATCCCAAACAGTCTTGCCAGTCGGATTTTCGTAGTACATTGAAATGCTGCTACATTCGAAGATGAACAATACAGAATTTGTATTTACTTGTTGGATAATGTATGAAAATGAAGTGGTCGAAACTCGGGGTGGAGAAAAAAGCTCGTCTTCCACCTTTTTTTAAATTTTTTACTGACGCAGAGGTTTTGGCGCCAGTATTTATCTTTGTGCCTGCAAAGCATGCCTGTGTAGCGCTACAGATATTCGAAGGCAGAAGTTAGTTGTGGCGGCACCTACCAACATTTTTCAGAACTTCCACTTACTGTGCACTCGATTCTAAGCCGCAGGCGGTTTTTTGGATTACAAAAACAGGAAAAAAAGTGCGGCTTGGATTCGAGTAAATACGGTAACTATCTCATTCACTTCAGCAGCAGTCCATTATAAGACAAACTTACGGTATCACTAACAGTTTTTCAAAAAAACTGTTCCAACTGTTTTTTGTCTGGCCACACGTCCCAATACATATACTCTCATTGGCATAAGTATTTTGAGCTGAGATGAACCCACTGAATGCTCAAAGCCCATACAGTGCAACCACATGGAAAACTTGCACAGTCTAGGAGAGACAGCTCTTTCTCAAACGAAACATCTTGACTCTCCTGTCCATGACTAAAAGTTGACTAATCCAGGAGCCCCAGTTCCATCTAAAATGGATAAATTTCTACACTTTAAAGTACTTGACCTAAGCTCGCATAATGTCCCACATCGGTTCATAGCTAAACTTTCACATTGACTCTACATTCTTCTCTCTATCTTACTATTGGCTGACTGAGTCTGTGCTTCTCCCACAATGTTATTTTGTCATAGTGCTGTGAAATAAGATAATATTTTACACAACTGTGAACGAATTGGTCAATTTTAACAACTGTTTTCAAACAAAAACTATATCATGTATCACATTTAATTCCTGATTTTAATGATAGGGGCACCCAAAGCTCTAATCTAGGTCTAATCTCTCATAAATCTTAAGTTATCTCGAATCATCCCATTACTATGTTTAAATATTGTTATAGAATTAAATCCACAAGTGTTCTCCACATTTCACTGCCATTCATGTTTTGCTTAAAACTTTAAAAAAGGGGACATTTAGATTAATTCTCTGTGTCCCTGTATTATATAATCTTATGTTGGTGATTGGTCTTCAGCAGAGCTCAAAATACACACAATAATTCACTTGAAAACATTGCAAGATGGTGCCTGTCCTTTATGTGGCATTTAACAAATAGCATACAAAATTTCAGGTGACTAACACACATTTCCAGTTCCCCAACATTAGGTGAGATATTGAGAAGACCATGTCCCTTTGCAAACCTTTTTAAAAACATGGACTTTGGAGATGCCAGGACAACCTGCAGTGTCTAACATTGACTCCCAGTTTTGGTTACAATGCAACAAGACTGGCAACTGGAAGGATCTGCTGCTTTCCCAACTCTTTGTGTTTGAAAGTGTGTGACCATAACCTGTCCATATAATGAGACAATGTTCTTTGGTGTTATATTTTGAGACCTCAGCCAGGCGGCACCTGAAATGGACATGGCTCACCCAAAGCAGGTCGGTGATTGAACTGTTGCTCTCCCTCACACCACACCTCTAACAGATTCACGGTCAAAAATGTTCCATCCTGAATGGTGTGTGAAAAAGCTGCACCTTGACTACTACATCTTTCTCTGGTGCTCCCCCATAGATCTTAATCAGTGCTTGACAATATGCCACTTTGAATCACTCAGCCCCGTGTCTCTTGCTCCTGTCCACATGCAGTAGAAAGCTCCCCCATCATTCCTTTTGTTACCTCTCAAGCAGATGTGGAGGCATTGAGGTAAGCAGGTGGCCTGTGGTCTTCTGCAGTCCAAAGAGCCTGCAGCACCTCAGCAGGAACTCTGACACACGGTTTGCATGTGCCAATTGGTGCAGGTCATGCCCGAAGGTGCAGAATCCCGCCATGAGCCCTGCAGAGGAAGAGAGCTGTCAGCAGTAGTGCACATCCTCGCAGGCAGGCATAGGCAGTGACAGTATGACCATATAGTTAAAGACGGCTGGGCGGTTGAACTAGCCTGGTCTTGAACAGTAGCCCTCCAGGGTAGGAGACTGGCCATGACTGGAAGTAGGCTCAGAGGTGGCCTGCTGGCTGGATAGTGCTGAGTCCACAACAGTGGACATAGAGCCAGCTGTAGGCTTGCAGGTAGTGGAGGCCAAGTCTCGTCGTGTTAGTTTGTAGATCCACATTAACTTGTAAACCAAAGTGGATCCATTCTAGAAGTTGCAGCTGCCAGACTACCAGTATCTATGTAAAAATGAGGAGCATTTGTGAGGGCTTGCCACAGTGGTTCTGTCTTTCTGTAGTGTCATCATTATTATGGCGCTGGACCCTCAGCCTCCCAGCAGTGTGCTAATTGCCTGACGTTATGGTAGCAGTTTCTGTCACATCATCGTGCAGTCTCTAACGTAACTGTGTCTTGTCAGCTCTGTTTTGATCCATTTCATGGCCTCTTGCATTTGCCGTAGCAGTGTCCCAGCCTCCCAGCAGTGTGCTAATTGCCTGACGTTATGGTAGCAGTTTCTGTCACATCATCGTGCAGTCTCTAACGTAACTGTGTCTTGTCAGCTCTGTTTTGATCCATTTCATGGCCTCTTGCATTTGCTGTAGCAGTGTCCCAGCCTCCCAGCAGTGTGCTAATTGCCTGACGTTATGGTAGCAGTTTCTGTCACATCATCGTGCAGTCTCTAACGTAACTGTGTCTTGTCAGCTCTGTTTTGATCCATTTCATGGCCTCTTGCATTTGCCGTAGCAGTGTCATTAATTTATTCAGTTTCCTTTACTTCACATAAAGGAAATTTATTCTATATTTGGGCCACTGTTCAATTCGCGACCATGTCGCAGCTTGTAAGTTTATTCAGTAGTGTCAAAAAATAGTTGAAGTGCTGCAGTAAAGTGGCTTGAGAGTTTAGATGTGGATATAGTTGTAGAACAATGGACAGACATGTGGAAAGAGGGTTTAATTTCTTCAGCTTTTCAACAAAATTCTTCCTCAAAGCTAATGAAGTGGTCTGGTTTTAAACCCCTCAGTGCGGGTTGGGTCATGGCAGTGTGGCAAGGTCATAGGAGCAGGCTGTTGATAGCTTAGGGAGGAAGCATCAAAAGCCAAAACTATTTTATTACTTTTCATTCAACTACATGGTAGTGTCTCAGTAGAGGTGATGGCCGTATCCCCTCACAGCACACGGAGGGGATGGTGCATGGCAGCGGTGAGCTAACAGCTTCTCCAGATGCTTATGCACCAGCATGTGGCTCCATTAGTGCGATGTGGCCCATCTTGGTTGGAGCCAAGACTAGAAGCCCTTTTTAAGATTCTTGATATTATTACACTGCTTTCCCAATACCTGTGGTCCCCCATCATTCCTTTTGTTACCTCTCAAGCAGATGTGGAGGCATTGAGGTAAGCAGGTGGCCTGTGGTCTTCGGCAGTCCAAAGAGCCTGCAGCGCCTCAGCAGGAACTCTGGTGGAAAATGTTCCCATCTGACATAAAGTAGGAAATCTGGAATCTCACCCAATTCAAAAGAAAATTTAAAACGTACCTCATTATCTACTAATTTTATAAATTAACTGAATAACTAGATTGAAGAATTGAAAAGTTCCATTTGCTACATGTCAAGTAGCAGTGTTCATTGTAATGCTACGTAAGTAGTAATAGGACTAGTCTTATTTGAAAAAGATGAGGGACATTCCATATTGATTTACACTTAATTTTTTCCCATGATTCATAGTGCCCCATTTGATTAATCATTACAGTTGCAAATGTGTAGTACTTTGGTCTAACCAAAGGTGCCAGGACACTCAATAGACGTGTAACCCTGCACAGTACAGCCCCTTTTCCTAACTGCTGTCACTACGTCAGCAGACAACATGGAGCATGGTCATCAAGAACAGTGATGGATGATGTGGTTTCTGTAGAAGGAGAATGTAGACACTGTGTGTATCTACAGGTAGTTTGTGACCGTGTGTGAAGAGTGTACACCATCACAAAAAGTGCTCTTGCAACACAACAGTGCTTGTCCGCATAAGAGTTGGGAAAACCAAAACTGCCATTGCTTAAATGAGGTTCAAGGTACTGCCACACTCACCGTATTCTCCTGACTTGGCCCCTTCTGAATACCAGCTGTTCAGGGCTATGAGGAAATCTCTGCACAGACATCATTTTGTAGACTTCCAGTAACTGTGACCATCTGTCCTGTACCAGGTGCGAGAAACTCCAGAAAAGTGGTTCTAGCAAGCCCTGCATAATTTAAAGGGGCAAGTCAAGAAAATATGCTGGGTGTGGCAATATCTGCAATCCCATTTCAGTGATAGCAGCTGTGGTTTTCCAACTCATGTGGGGACAAGTATTGTCGCACTGCAAGATCACTTTTCATAACAGTACACACTCTCCACTCACTGCCACCAATTGCTTGTGAATGTCCACAGTGTTTACTGCATCCTTCTACAGAAACTGTGGTATCCAGTACTGTCCTTGATGATTGATCACAGTTTGCGCTGTCTGCTCACTTAATGACAGCAGTTGGGAAAAGGGCTTTACTGCGCAATTCTTACGCTTCTAGTGGTTGTCCTGCCGCCTAGGACTAGATCAGAGTACTACATACTAGTAGCTTTAATGAGAAGTCAAAGGTGCACCATGACTGATGGGAAAAAATAATGCATAAATCAATATGGATAGCCCCTCGTATCATTGTAATCAAGTAATATGAAGCCACAAAAAGCATATAACCACCATCTATGTAGTATAATTGAGGAAGTATCAGTTTTTTCTAAGGACAAGTTTTTCTCTATTAAAATTAGCTGTCATATCCATTGTTAGAATTAAGTAGTATAGTGATAGTTTGCTGTTAATACAGTATACAGATTAATTTCTGATTTCAATGCCTTTTTTAATGTACACCTTGACCTCTTCTGTGTTCCTGAAGTTTCTCCCTCTTGTGATGGTATCTACAGAACATGAATGAGCAACATTAAGTAGTCTATGCTCATATACATGTTAAATTGTTTCCATGCTTTTTCATCATAAATTGGATTTGGGAATTAAAAAATAATCTGAGAGAACCTTTTTGGTGTTTTATTTATTTATTTATTTATTTATTTATTTAATTTCTAGCCCAACACATTGCTGTCATTTGCAACTGATGCATAAAATTTCTATTACTGTCTCACATTTGTGTCTGGTTTCTAGAAAATGTTGTGCAGATACATCATCAATTTTCAGTATTTTTCATATTCCAGTAGAGACTGCTCTCTGTCTATTGAGTTTGATCCACATTCTTTGCCAGAGATCTCATGTAGTCCAGGTTTGTTCTTAAGAGACTGACTGTCTTCATGACTTGGTAGTTTTTTGCTAGATCTGTATCTAATTGTAATGAACTGCAGTAATTAGATGTGGATCTGAAGATGAGCTTTAACAAAAGTTGAAATCCAAGTAAAGATTAAGTGACCCAGATGAAGTCAGTCTTTCTCCATTATGTAAAAATTAAACCTATTCATTTTATGTATGTGACTGAATTGCTAATGCTGAAAAATAATTTTTCAGTGCCAGTAGCACCAGGTCTAAGCTTATCGTTTAAAAAATAAAGCATTCAAGCAATAGTGGAAGTCACCTATGCTCTGTCTGCAATTACTAATCACAGTTGATACAGAAGTGTTAGTCAGTTCACATTTTATTCTTAACCAATAAGGAAGTGAGACTGTAGTTCTAATTTAAGAATTTAAGAGAATACTTCATTACAACCACACTTATCAATGTGAATCACGATAAAATCTGATCACATTACAACTGATGGATCAGGGAAGAGCGAGTTTCTGTTTTCAACACCTGCCATCATGAAAATCAAAATATCTCTTATAATAAAAGTGACAAAATAATTTTTAAATGAAATTAGTTTTCAGAATTAACTATAAACATATATGTAGTTTTTATTCGACAAGGTATTCTGTTTCTTATGGTGTTGTATGTCTGGCGATGAAAGCTTGCCCTTTCAAAACACATCAGTTTTAATGTTACCAGATTCTGATGTTATTAACATTATATGTGTCTGAGCTGAAAAATTAACTTAAATCTGTCCGTAGTTGATGAAATATTAACCCCAAATATTCTTTTCTGTAATTTAAATGGTGGTGTTCATGCTATTAATGTCAAACACATCATACAGTTTTGGAGAAAATATTTTGACATTGATGATGCCATACATGTGGTGATCTGTTGATTGACAATGCTCTATGTAATGTAGATGTGTCTTTTTTCTGTTGAAAAAGAAAATATACTTATTCTTCACATTATATTTTAAGACAATATAAATATGAGTTATAATGTCTTATAGAAGTAATGTAAATTACAGGTATATTTTCTTCAATGGATTGGAAATAATAGCCAACCAGTCGCAAAATACTGGTTTATTACATCTTGACCAAGGTTTTGACAATTTTAAAACTGTCTTCATCAGAAGATTTTGTATCTATTAACAAATATTATGACATTGTGCGTGGAACAGAGATGGTATCATTGCAATAAGCAAAATCATGAAAATGTTTAAAAATAATTTTAGTGAAGCATATTCTTATAGAATCACATTTTATGTGTACCTGATGTGGAAGTCACTGACTCTACATAATACATGTGCTTGTCATCCACTCAATCACCATTTAAAATACCATGATATAAAAGTAGTAACTCTTTACTCTAGAGCTTGTCTTAAAACTGTTTAAAATACCACGCATTTGACAATGGATTCAACAGTGTGTAGTGTGTCACTTCAAAGATTTGTGTATGACATTTAAATATAAAATGTGGCATCAGAGTAAACAAAGCATAAATATACCACATACAGTGCTAGTGGCATGTGCCTATTGCTGAATAATTGAGGCACTAGCCTTAGATCACCTTGGTAGGTGACACTCATGCACATTCTGTATCTGTGTAATTGCAATGAGCAGTGTGTGTGATCTCTCAAGTAAATATTCATTACTAGAATTAACATATTAACCATAAAATTGAAAAAAGTGAGAGGGAATGGAGTAAAAAGATGTGCCATTAAAATCATATGGCTTAAGAAGAGTCCATAGCTCAGATAAACATAGCAAACCTATTTACAACATGTGCAAAAATGCACGAGAAACACTTGTGTGTAAATACACAACTGTAACAAGCATGAGTGTCAAAGCAAAAACAAAACAAAGAAGTATTATCAGTCTATAAGAGGCTAGGTAATTGACATATTAAGTTGCCCCATGACATGAAGGGTTACTAGAAAGGAATTGTGACAGAGAAAATGCAATTGAAAGACAAATGCAATTTGGAGAAAGAGAAGTGGGGTGGGGGACTAGATCATCACTTTTGAAGCATCGTGCTGATGGATGTGGTCATACTGATAAAGCATGCTATATGCACAAATATACTAGAAGGGGAGGTGATGTAAAAAACCCAATAAAATAATGAATAAATGAAGCCCCACTAAGGCATATATAACGAAAGTGTTGGTATGTTGATAGACACACAAACAAACACAAACGCACACACAAAATTCAGCTTTCGCAACCCACGGTTGCTTCATCAGGAAAGAGGGAAGGAGAGGGAAAGACGAAAGGATGTGGGTTTTAAGAGAGAGGGTAAGGAGTCATTCCAATCCCGGGAGCGGAAAGACTTACCTTACGGGCGAAAAAAGGACAGGTATACACTCTCTCTCGCCCGCGCGCGTGCACACACACACACACACACACACACACACACACACACACACACAAGCAGACATTTTCAACAGTGTGTAGTGTGTCACTTCAAAGATTTGTGTATGACATTTAAATATAAAATGTGGCATCAGAGCAAACAAAGCATAAATATACCACATGTCTGCTTGTGTGTATATATGTGCGGGTGGATATGTGTGTGTGCGCGAGTGTATACCTGTCCTTTTTTCCCCCTAAGGTAAGTCTTTCCACTCCCGGGATTGGAATGACTCCTTACCCTCTCCCTTAAAACCCACATCCTTTCATCTTTCCCTCTTTCCTGATGAAGCAACCGTGGGTTGCGAAAGTTTGAATTTTGTGTGTGTGTTTGTGTTTGTTTGTGTGTCTATCAACATACCAACACTTTCATTTGGTAAGTTACATCATCTTTGTTTTTAGATATATTTTTCCCACGTGGAATGTTTCCCTCTATTATATACATGCCTAGAAATCATGATACTATAGGCAGAATAAAGAACACTATAAAAAATGAGGGGGATGGGTATGAAGTGATTCATTACTAAAATGTTGCATTCTTTTTTTCTTCAAAATTCTATATTCAGTATTGTCTTCTATTTTTTTTAATTTTACAATGTACACTCCTTCAACCACAGTCAAGTTGCTGTTCAACATTGTAGTAATGAACCACCACAGACCCATCCCCCCTTTTCCCCCCTATAATATCATGATTTCTAAGCTTATATACACTCCTTAGTGAGGCTTCATTTATTCATTATTTTACTAGGTATATTATAAACCCCCCCCCCCCCTTTCTAGCACAGTTGTTCATATAGCATACTTTATCAGTGCAACCATTTACCTTAGCACAATACTTCACAAGTATCTACACTATCTCCCCCCCCCCCCCCCCCCCCCCTCCTTCTTCTCTCTTTCTCCAATTTGCATTTGGCTTTTAAAATTTGCAGTTTTTCAACCATGGTATGTCCTTTTACAGTATTCCCTCATGTCAAGGGTCAACTTAATATGTCAAGTATTGGGCCTCTTATACATTGGCAGTACAAGGGTGGTTTGAATAGTTCTCTGAACGGAATAGGACAAAAGTACTTACATCACTGAAACTTTAATTATTTTTCAGTGTAGTCTCCTTGTAGATTAATGCACTTGGTCGAACAATGTTCCAGTGCCTTGATACCACCTCGAAAATGAATTTTCTTCAGGACTGCAAAATGGTTGTCTGCTCCGGCTATCAATTCTTCATTTGAAGTGAATGTTCGTCCACCAAGAAAAATTTTCAGTTTTGGGAAGAGATGGAAGTCTGATGGAGCCATATCAGGTGAATTAGGGGGGGGTGGCAACAATTCATAATTCGTGTAATTTTGCCATGGCAACGGCACATGTGTGCAGGTGCACATTGTCTTGATGGGAGATGACTTTCTTCGTTGTTAAACCTGACCTTTTTTCACGTATCTTTTCTTGCAATTTGTCCAGAAGGCTACCATAGTATTCTCCAGTAATCGTTTGCCCAGTGGGGAGATAATCTACAAACAGAATCCCCTTCACATCCCAGGACACTGATGTCATGACCTTTCCCCACCGAAGGAATTGTCTTTGCTTTCTTTGGTGGTGAAGAATCAGCATGTTTCCACTGCTTTGACTGTTGTTTTGTGTCTGGGATGTAGTAGTGCACCCAAGTTTCAACTGTTGTCACAAACCAGCGCAAAAAATCTTGTTCGTTTCTCCTAAAACTGGCCAAACATTGTTCTGTTATGTCCATTCTCACATGTTTTTATCCAGTGTCAAGAGTCGTGGCACTCATATTGTAGATAATTTTTTCATTTCTGATTCTGCAATTAAAATATGATATACCCTTTCAGATGACATCTGGCAAGTGACAGCAATTTCACGCACTTTCAATCGACGATCCTCCATGACCATTTTGTGCACTTTTGCAATGATTTCTGGAGTAGTGACACATCTTGGCTGACCACTGAGAAGATCATCTAAGTTCTCCCAACCAAATTTAAATTCACTTGGCAACAGTTGAATATGAAGGAGCAGAGTCACCCAGTGTATTCTGGAAATCGGGATGAATGTCCTTTGCTTTCATACCTTTCTTTACGAAGTACACTACTGGCCATTAGAATTGCTACACCAAGAAGAAATGCAGATGATTAACGGGTATTCATTGGACAAATATATTGTACTAGAACTGACATGTGATTACATTTTCACCCAATTTGGGTGCACAGATCCTGAGAAATCAGTACCCAGAACAACCACCTCTGGCCGTAATAATGGCCTTGATACGCCTGGGCATTGAGTCAAACAGAACTTGGATGGCGTGTACAGGTACAGCTGCCCATGCAGCTTCAACACGATACCACAGTTCATCAAGAGTAGTGACTGGCGTATTGTGACGAGCCACTTGCTCGGCCACCATTGACCAGACGTTTTCAGTTAGTAAGAGATCTGGAGAAAGTGCTGGCCAGGGCAGCAGTCGAACATTTTCTGTATCCAGAAAGGCCCATACAGGACCTGCAACATGCAGTCGTGCATTATCCTGCTGAAATATAGGGTTTCGCAGGGATCTAATGAAGGGTAGAGCCACAGGTCGTAACACATCTGAAATGTAACGTCCACTGTTCAAAGTGCCATCAATGCAAACAAGAGGTGACCAAGATGTGTAACCAATGACACCCCATACCATCACGCCGGGTGATACGCCAGTATGGTGATGACGAATACACGTTTCCAATGTGCGTTCACTGCGATGTCACCAAGCACGGATGCGACCATCATGATGCTGTAAACAGAACCTGGATTCATCTGAAAAAATGACGTTTTGCCATTTGTGCACCCAGGTTCATCGTTGAGTACACCATCGCAGGCGCTCCTGTCTGTGATGCAGCGTCAAGGGTAACTGCAGCCATGGTCTCCAAGCTGGTAGTCCATGCTGCTGCAAATGTAGTCGAACTGTTCGTGCAGGTGGTTGTTGTCTTGTAAACGTCCCCATCCGTTGACTCGGGGATCGAGATGGGGCTGCACGATCCGTTACAGCCATGCGGATAAGATGCCTGTCATCTCGACTGCTAGTGATACGAGGCCGTTGGGATCCAGCACGGCATTCCGTATTACCCTCCTGAACCCACTGATTCCATATTCTGCTAACGGTCATTGGATCTCAACCAACGCGAGCAGCAATGTCGCGATACGATAAACCATAATCGCGATAGGCTACAATCCGACCTTTATCAAAGTCGGAAATGTGATGGTACGCATTTCTGCTCCTTACATGAGGTATCACAACAACGTTTCACCAGGCAACGCCGGTCAACTGCTGTTTGTGTATGAGAAATCGGTTGGAAACTTTCCTCGTGTCAGCATGTTGTAGGTGTCGCCACTGGTGCCAACCGTGTGTGAATGCTCTGAAAAGCTAATCATTTGCATACCACAGCATCTTCTTCCTGTCGGTTAAATTTCGCATCTGTAGCACGTCATCTTCGTGGTGTAGCAATTTTAATGGCTGCTCGAATCTCGATCCCCTCCCCCGGTCCTCCATGTTCACAAATCACTATGCAGGAACAACAACCGAGCCACGTGACTGCCACAGCTCTCTTCCAAGAGCACTAGAGCACTGATGGGCCACGTGTTTACAGGCAACAGTCCAATGAATATCGTGAACAACTCATTGCACTAACACTGACCTCTCGTTATGATTCCCAGAACTTTTCAAACAACCCTCGTATTTCCTTGAAGTGTTTCTGCTTTGACACGCATACTTGTTACAGTTGCGTATCCACGCGCAAGTGCTTGTTGTGTGTTTTTATACATAATGTAAAGAATTTATGTTTACCTGAGCCTGCGCACTCTCTTTAAGCCATACTATTTCAATAGCATACTTTTCTACCCTCCTCCTGTCTCCCTTTTTTCTGCTTTTTAGTTAATATGTTAATTCTAGTAATGAATATGTACTTGTTAAAACGCACATGCTGCTCATTGCAGCTACGTGCATACACGATCCATAGGAGTGTTGCCTACTGCAGGTGACTTAAGGCTAGTGCCTCTACTCTTCAGCCAGTTGGCACATGTCACTAGCTCTGTATATGGTATACTTATCCTTTGTATGTTCCGATGCCACATTTTGTCTTTAAATGTCATATACAAATCTTTGAAGCAACACACTATGTGTTGTTGGATCCTTTGTCAAATGTGTGGTATTTTAAAAAGTTTTAAGACAAAGCCATACAATAGAGAGATTCTGCGTTTGAATGGTGATTAAGTGGATGACATGCGCATGTGCTAGATAGTCAATGTGAGTATACTTCAATGGAGGACAAATGTAAGATTGTAGAAGCATACATCACTAGGGGGTAAGATAGATGCTGCCTATAGGAAAATTAGAGAACCACCTGTATGAACATCAAGAGCTCAGATGGAAAACCAGTCCTAAGCAAAGAAGGGAATGCAGAAAGGTGGAAGGAGTATATAGAGAGTCTGTACAAGCGAGATGTGCAGGGGGGCAGTATTATGGAAAATGAAGAGGATGTAGATGAAAATGGGAAGGGATATAGGATAATGCATGAAGAATTTGACAAAGCACTGAAAGACTTACATCAAAACAAGGCCTTGTGAGTAGAAACATTCCATTAGAGCTACTGATAGCCTTGGGAGAGCCAGCCATTGGCACAACTCTTCCATCTGGTGAGCAAGATGTATGAGGCAGGTGAAATATCCTCAGACTTCAATAAGAATATAATAAGTCCAATTCCAAAGAAAGCGGGTGCTGACAGATGTGAAAATTACCGAAATATCAGTTTAATAAGTCACGGTTGCAAAATACTAACACAAATCCTTGACAGAAGAATGGAAAAGCTGGTGGAAGCTGATCTCAGAGAAGATCAGTTTGGATTCAGGAAAAATGTAGGAACACGCGAGGCAGTACTTCTCATACAAGACAGGTTAAGGAAAGGCAAACCTATGTTTATAGCATTTGTAGACTTATACAAATCTTTTGACAATGGTGACTGGAATGCTCTTTTTCAAATTCTAAAGGTGGCAGGGGTAAAGTAAAGGAGCAAAAGGCTATTCACAATTTGTACAGAAACCAGATGGCAGTTATAAGATCGAGGGACATGAAAGGGAAGCAGTGGTTGGGAAGGGAGTGAGACAGGATTGTGGCCTCTCCCCAATGTTATTCAATCTGTATATTGAGCAAGCAGTAAAGGAAACAAAAGAAAAATTTGGAGTAGGAATTAAAATCCATTGAGAAGAAATAAAAACTTTGCAGTTTGCCAATGATATTGTAATCCTGTCAGAGACAGCAAAAGACTTGAAAGAGCAGTTGAATGCAATGGACAGTGTCTTGAAAAGAGGATGTAAGACAAACACCAACAAAAGCAAAATGAGGGTAGTGGAATACAGTCAAATTTAATCAGGTGATGCTGGGGGAATTAGATTAGGAAACAAGACACTTAAAATAGCAGATGAGTTTTGCTATTTGGGAAGCAAAATAACTGATGATGGTTGAAGTAGGGAGGATATGAAATGTAGAGTGGCAAAGGAAAGAAAAGAGTTTCTGAGGAAGAGAAATTTGTTAACATCGAGTATAGATTTAAGTATCGGGAAGTCTTTTCTGAAAGTATTTCCTTAGAGTGAAACCATGGATGGAAGTGATACATGGACAGTAAAAAGTTAGACAAGAAGTGAATAGAAGCCTTTGAAATGCAATGCTACAGAAGAATGCTCAAGATTAGATGGATAGATCACGTAACTAATGAGGAGGTGCTGAATAGAGTTGGGGAGAAGAGAAATTTGTGCCACAACCTGAGTAGAAAAAGGGATCAGGTGCTAAGACACATTCTGAGAAATCAAGTGATCACCAGTTCAGTACTGGAGGAAAGCTTGGGGGGTAAAAACTGTAAATGGAGACCAAGAGATGAATATAGTAAGCAGATTCAGAAGAATGTAGGTTGCAGAAGTTACTCGGAGATGAAAAGGCTTGTGCGGGATAAACTAGCATGGAGAGCTGCATCAAACCTGTCTTCGAACTGAAGACCACCACCACAACAACAACAACAACAACAACAACAACAACAACAGTGCTTCACTAAAATTATTTGTAAACATTTCTTGTTCCCTGTTCTACACACAGTGTCTTAATATTTGTTAATAGGTACAAAACCTTTTGAAGAAGACAGTTTTAAAAGTATCAGAATCATGGTCAAGATTTAATAAACCTATATTTTGCAACTGGTTGGCTACTCCATTAATCCCTTGAAGCCCTTGTTGCTGAAGAGAAGCCACGTCTAAAATCTTAGGTAAATTTTCTTTTCAACAAAAATTAAAATTAAGCTGTTAGAAAATATCACCAAAACTGATAAAGTAATACTGACCATTAACTAAAAATATTTTCCCCTTCCCTATTGTTATAATATTGCAAAATGCACCATTGGAACATAAATGAAGTGACTGCTGACATAATCTGCTGAGTTTTAATTAATTATGTTTCTTATAATTGCAATGAACTTAATATACCACCAACCTCTCCACTGATACAATAATAGAATATTAAAAGTGAGTTAAGAGGTTAATGCATTCAGAAAAAAGCAATGATGCAAAATGCAGTAACACATGTTTACACTTAACGATTTGCTCAGCAAAATTATGTTGTGGGTCTCTTATTATTGATTTGCCTTTTTTATATTACATCATTTCCTTAATTTTTATAGGCATAATTGGAAGCTGATCTGGCTCTTTCATCTGCTGTTAATTTCCATTGTAGTGGTTGGAATATTCTTTTCTCTCATGAAACTATATGTACAAAATAATCACTGTAATTTATCATTATTTAATACTTATTTCTCTCTTTATTTGCAGTGCAACAACATCAATTAACTCGTTAGCTACAGATTCTGGACCTGCAGGAAACCTTTCAGATCCCCTGGATACTACTATTGAATGTTTACTACGAGATTGGCATCACAATCCAGATCTGCTATACTCTATACATCCAATTGATGGCAGCTTTCTTATCTGGTATTGTTTTACTTATTCCAAGCAGTAAAGTCTTAGCACAAAATTCAGTTGCTTAGATTTATCATGACAGATGATATATCAGGTAAAATTAACAGAACATCATGGTAACTCCTAATAGTAAAATGCTTTATTGACAGCTGACTTAACAATAGACTAACAAGATATCTTCCACAGAAATAGTTGTTGCTGTACCTCATGTCACAATTTCTGCATTTTCTCATCATACACAATATCGTAGGCCATTCCTGTGCCACTTACGCGACTCATTTTCATTACCCTGCAACCTAAGGTTCACTCTCCTGTGAACACTCCAAGTGCAAGACCTGACCATGCATGAACCCTAATGAAGTCCTGTTGCAATTATTTCCTGTCTAATCAAAAGTAAGGTCATGTGTGAATGCACTTCAACAACTTCTTAAAACACACATACCATTTGATGAGTTACCACATCCCCCCCCCCCCCCCCATTTCCTCAGAAATGTCGTGGTGCAAAGTGATCCCTTCAGCACATTCTTTGCCCCCACCATCTCCGTGTCCTAGAGCTATGATATATCCCCTAACCATGGTCACCCCTTTCCTCTGCATTACCCCATTTCCTATCCCCTGGTCTCACTCCTTCCTTTCTAGTCATTTTTGCCTTCATTCTTCTTGATTGATGTTATAAAAAAAATCTGAAAAATCTCTCTCTTACACTACTGCCTAGGTTTTATTTTTACAAAAATTTAACACATCGCTCGACAGTTGTCAAGATCAGTCACTCTCCCCTCTCCCATTTCTTAATATTTGTAGAACCATATTGTCATTTGTGTATGTGTTTTTGCATGTTGCACAAATACCAGGAAAAGAGCAAAAGTTGTACACTTAAACTCCCCTCTCCATAGTGCTCCTCTTTCTCCTCCTTCCCAGTCCTGTCTTCCACTTGCTGTGCTGCCTGCAACTCCCCTTGCCTGTGACAGGCCATGTTCACCACTGCCACATTCCAATCTTGGCTCTTGCTGCCTCTTCCTCCTAATCATCAGTCATCCCTCCCTCCACTCCTACCTCCCACTCCACATTTTTCTCCTCTCATCTCTCATCAATTATATCTGACACAACCCCTCACCCCAGCTGAAATGCAATGCTCATGTAGTGTACTGTGGCAGTGCAATGTAGATTTGTGTGCATGCATCTGTATCTGTGTGTGTGTGTGTGTGTGTGTGTGTGTGTGTGTGAGAGAGAGAGAGAGAGAGAGAGAGAGAGAGAGAGAGAGAGAGAGATTTCTCCAGCTCTGGTGTACTATTAAATAATGATAGTATGGTCATGAATAAAATATTCCAGAGGTAAAACAGTCCCCCCTTTTGGATCTCTAGATAGGGACTACTCAGGAGAATGTCATCAAGAGGAAGCAAAACAAGCATTCTACAGGACAATGTGGAATGTTGGATCCCTTAAGTGGGTTGGTAGGCTAGAGAATTTAAACAGGGAAATGTATGGGTTGAAGTTACAGTGGGTATTAGCAAAGTGTGGTGGCAGGGAGAACGGAGCTTCTGGTCAAGTGACTACAGGTCTGTAAATACAAAATTAAATGGGGATAATGTAGCAGTGGGTCTATTAATGAATAAGAAAATAGGAATACACGTAAGCTACTGGGAACAGCATATTGATCACATTATTGTAGCCAAGACAGACCCAAAGCTAACACCCACAACAGTAGTAAAAGTGTGTATGCCAACTAGCTCTACAGATGAGGAAGAGATTGAAAGAGTGTGTAATGAGATAAAAGTAATTATTCGGATAGTCAAGGAAGATGGGAAAGTGGCATTTAATATTAGGTAAAAGAAGGCAGAATGGCAAGAGAACATGGATCAGGGAAAAGAAATGAAAGAGGAAGCCACTTGCTAGAATTTTGCACAGAGAACAACTTACTCATTGCTATTACTTGGTGTATAAACCCTGAAAGCAAATTGTATACATAGAAGAGACCGGGGGACGCAGGAAAGTTTCAGATGGATTACATGATGTTAAGACAGAGATTTTGAAACAAGATTCTGAACTGCAAAACATTTTCAGGGACAGAAATGGATCCTGACCATAATATGTTGGTTATGAAATTCAGATAAAAACTGAAGAAATAGCTGAAAAGTACGGATTTGAGGAGATGGAATCTGAAAGAACCAGGGGTTACTGAGAATTATAAAGTGAGGATTAGGCAAAGATTGACTGAAACAGGGGTAAACACAACAGAACAGTGATGAGTAGCCTTGAGAGATGAAATAGGGAAGGCAGCAGAGGATCAAAAAAGCAAGAAGACACTCAGTAAAAATCGTATAATGCATGAGATATTTTACTTAACTGATGGAAAGGAAATTATAAAAATGCAGCAAATGAAATTGGCAAAAGGGTTTACATAAGTCTAAAAAATGAGATTGACAAGAAGTGCAAAATGACAAAACGGCAATGGCAAGGTAAGAAAAGTAACAGTGTAGAGCAGAGACAAGCACAAATCAGCTCAATGAGCAGCACTCCAGCTCAGGCAGGAAAAAGAGCGGAGTTTGCACTCTGGCAGAAGTTAACATTGTAGCTGCTTACACAGCTTGGTGTAAGAACTGGAGGAGGGACGCTTATCAAACCAGATGTAAACTTGTGACATTGTGCTTTCTAATGTCTCATTCTATTCAGTGCATTAGATTGTAGTGCTAAATAAATATGTTTAATTATATTCCTTTCATTAGATTATGCATAGGAAATAAAAGTAATTACCTTGACATCTGATAATTCCTTTGACTGCTACTTAAAGTCATGAAAATACAGTAGGCCAACATTAAAGTTTATTTAGAATAAAGCGTAACCAATGAATGACAAGCTAACTCTAGGTTAAGCACAGAAATAAATAAATGAATAAATATAATTCACCATAAATAAAACATAGGCGTATGTGTTCTCTTATATATTAAATGTCATTCAGCAGATGATGCGGAGATGTGTATCTCTTTTCACTGAAGAAGACGTGTTACATTTGGTGCGATTGATCTTGCACTTGCAATTCGCAGAACTGCAGTGAGATCTGTGTCATTTACAGTGGCTCTTCGTGGATACTTATTTATCTTCATTAGAGAGAACAGGTATTCATACAGATATGTTGAGCTGGACATTGATAGCAGTTTGGCAGCTATTTTGTGCATATTTGGGAAATCGGTTTGCAGAAAATGTTCATAAAAATGTGGTAGGCTTGTTTGTGATTCATATTTAGCCTTCAGTTCACTATCACATTGAAGTGTGAGTAATTCACACTGTAGAGCAGATGAAACATCATCTGTTATTGTGGTAGTTGAAAAGGATGCAGTAAACACTTTCAGATCCATCGATAAATCATCCAGATCTCTAAATCAGATGGTAAACTCCTTCACAAGACTCACAAGAGTACCTGAAAATGTCTGCAACTGATCTTGAATTAAACTAGATTTCCACACTGACGGTTTGGGAAAAATAGGCTTATTCACCTTTCAACATATGATGCTGCCAAAGCTCCAACATTTGTGTGAAATCAGTAATACAGTCTAAAATTGAGTAATAACTAAGTAGTTTCCCTGCAACTTAAGATTAAGTTTATTCATTTGGAATGTGATGTTAGTGAGAAATGCTAACTCATTAATACATTTAAGATCAATGAATTTATGACTGGAACACCCCTTTGTTTCCATGAATAAAACTTATTTTGTCCAACAAATCAAGAAAGTGATTCAACATATGACCCCTACTGAGCCAACAAACTTCACAAAAGTATGCAGTATCACCAAATTCTCACTCAGTATCCTTCAGGAGAGCTTTAAATTGCCTCAGGCGCAGGCTGTGACTCTTAATAAAATTAAATGTTGTCACTACTATGGTCATTACATTTGCCATTGTGATGTGTTTTGTGCACTGGTGTTCTTAATGAATCAAGCAATGCACAGGTACAAACCTCACTTCATGTTGCAGTAGTTTGCTTCTCAGACGACCTATAAGCCCTACTTTACGTCCAACTATGCAGGGAGCTTCATCAGTGGCAACTGAAATGAGCTTTTCCTGTGGTAGACCAAACATGATAAATACATCTCCCATGAACTGCAGTAGCTCATCACCTGTTGTGGTGTCTTTGAGAGGATGTAAATCAAGGAGTTCCTCCTGTATGTTTCTATCAACACCTCTAATAAATATTGTCAGCTGGGCTGTGTCCGATAAGTTGGTACTCTCATCTAATGCAATAGGAAACATCAAGACATTCGAAATGATGTCCATCAATTGTCCCACAGTATCACCTGACAAACATTCAACACGAGTTATAGAATGCTGCGACACTCAAACTTGCGAAAGACCATGCTCATCTGCTGTGACTACCAAACTCTGCTTCACAAATCTGTTAGCACAAAATGGTCGGGAAGAACGGGTGATCAGCAAAGCTATTCTGTAATTAGCACAAACAGTTGCATCAGAAGAGGAGGCATCACATTTATGTGTAATAAATCAACAGATTTGTTATTTCAAAGGAAAATTTGGTTTATTAGGCACCATAATTAAGTTATATCATATGTAGGTACAACAGTATAATACATACCTCTGCTTTAGGTCCTTCCTCGTGTAGTTTATTGAGAAGATTAAGTCATATTTCACCCTCTACACTTCCATACTGGTTGAAGTGATGTGTTCTGTAGTGACATCCTAAATTGTACTTGTTTATGCCTAATATTTTACCACATAGCAAACATTGTGCTCCTCCTTTGCTGTCAGTGAGCAAGTAATCACACTCGCAAGTAGAGTTCAACTATAAAATAGAACACCACTTTACCGCATTGCTTTGACTAGCCATTTCAGCTACACAACACTGTACCATAACATAATATTCTCAGGTAGGTACATTGCTGTGGCTGTGCTTGTGCCTTGACTGCTCATATTGCCATGTAGTCTTTCCAGAACAAACTATTAGATAGATGTCAGCTACTCTCAGCTCCTTGGCTCTGCCCGCGCTCATGCAGGTGTGTCTGGGAGTGCAGCTCTCTCATTACCCACCTATGATTTAGAAGCATGTATAACTAGGGGAAAAATTGATGCCGTTGAAGGGATATTTGGAAAAAATAGAAGCATCTGTTTGAATGTCAAGAGCTCAGATTATAAGCCAGTACTTAGCAAAGAAGAGAAAGCATAAAGATTAAAGGAATATATAGAAGGTTTATACAAGGGAAATGAACTTCAGTGCAATGTTAGAGAAATGGAAGAGGAAATAAATGAAGATGAGGTGGGAGATATGATATTGCAAGAAGAATTTGAAAGAGCACTGGAAGACCTAAGTGAAACCAAGGCCTCTGGAGTGGAAGAATTATTGAGACAAAACTATTTCACTTGATGGGCAAGATGTATGAGACAGGTGAAACACCCCCAGACTTCAAGAGGGATTTAATAATTTCAGTTCCAAGGAGGGCGGGTGCTGACATTGAGTGTTACTGAACTATTAATTTATTAAATTATCGTTTCAAAATGCTAAACAAATTGTTAAAGTCTGTAAAATCTGGTAGAACCAACATCGGGGAAACTCATTTTGGATTCCAGAGAAATAAAGGAACCTGTCTTTGAAAGTAGATTAAGGAATGGCAAACCTATGTTTATAACATTTGCAGACTTAAAGAAAGCTTTGGACAATGTTAAATGGAATACTCTGAAATTCTGTAGGCTGCAGGGATAAAATGCAGGAAGTGAAAGTCTATTTACAAATTGTACAGAAACCAGATGGTAGTCATAAGCATGAAAGGAGAACAGTGGTAGAGAAAGTAGTGGGACAGGGTTATAGCCTCTCCCCAAGGTTCTTCTATCAACACACTGAGCAAGCAGCAAAGGAAACCAAAGAAAAATTTGGAGTAGGAATTAAAGTTCAGGGACAAGAAATAAAAACTAAGGATTTTGAAGTTTGCTGATGACAATTCTGTCAAGGACAGCAAAAGACTTGGAAGATAATTAAATGGAATGGATAGCATCTTGAAAAGATATTATAAGATGAACCTCAACAAAAGTAAAAGAAGAGTAGTGGAATGTTGCTGAAGTAAATCAGGCATTGCTCAGGAAATTAGATTAGGAAATGAGACACTGAAACAGTAGACGAGTTTTGCTATTTGGGCAGCAGAATAGCTGATGATAGCGACAAAAACTATTTCTGAAAACAGATTTTTTAACATATAATATCTTTTTAAGTGGTAAGAAGTTTTTTCTGAAAGTCCAATAAACCCAGAGTCTTTAAAGATATGAACTTCCCTGTATAAAATAGCTTCAAACTTCTGACTCCTTTAAACATGAAGTAATGTGTTAAATATTTGGCATTAAGCATGTAAATGTTTGTAAAATATTTGAAATATTGTTGGCAGTTTGTTGCAAGTCACTAAGTGTTCTTATTCTCAGTTACTGGTTGAATATACTCTCCATATTTGTGTGCAGTGAGTTACACTACTTGAAGACATATACACTGTTTCTAACTGTAATACTTGTCTTACTGTATTTAACTTTTAACATAAGATTATACATCTTGATGAGTAGACTACTATAGCATTTTAAATTTTTAAATTAGACCAAAGTATGAACACTGTAAGCAGATTCAAATGAATGTAGGTTACAGTAGCAATTCGGAGCTGAAGAGGTTTCCACTTGATTGCGTAGCATGGGGAGCTGCAGCAAACCATTCTTCAGAGTGAAGATGACAACAACATTGTCTTATTATTATTCTTTTTAATTCTTTTTTTTTTTTTTTCAGGTATAGAATAATTTTTTGTCAATATATCGTGTTTTTAGTACGCCTTAGGTTCACAACCTTTTAAATCCACAAGGGGAGAGCCTAAGTCAATGTGCTTTTGGCAGTCTGTAAACAAAATTGCTTCTCATGTGAAGTATACTATGTATTTTACATTAACGGAAAATTTTGCAGAAAATAGTTATCATTTTTAATTTCAAACATCAGTGAAACAATCTATTCAGGTTGGCTGCAAGCACTTGGCTCTCATGTTCTATATATCTGGTATTTTACAGAAAGTCATATTCATTAGATATCTCTCTGTAAGGTGTTGGGCCTGGTAGTGTAGCAGTAAAGCAAGTGCCTGGAATCCAAGAAGCTGCAGAATCAAATCCCGGTTGGGCCATGGATTTTTTTAGTCTGCATTTTAACATAGCCTTCACCTCTCAACAATGTGAGAAGTCACTAGAAATGACACGTGGTTCAGATTCCTTAAACTGTAGGTCTCCTTTCCCCAGCTGGATAACTGGTATGGGTTACAGACATACAAAAGTCACCAAAGTTGTGTCCAGTCAAAAGATATTCACCTGGCCAGTGAGCCACAAGAAACTATTATCTCTTTAAGTTGTGCTCAAATTGTAAATGTTCTGTTTGTCATAGTAACTTTTCCATCTCCAGGATTGTGGAGTGGCTGGATGAATATCATCCAGGGTCATTTCGCCAAGCTCAAGTATCTTTTTCAACACGCATCCCCAATGCATTTCCTCTTGGCGACGCAATGACCATGTCTACAAATGTATGTATGTACAATGCGTATGGCTGCCATAACTACAGAGATGTGCTGAAGCCACCTTCTACTAACAAAGGGCCTGTAAGTGGACCAGCAGGTGGGACTGAGACAGATGCTCCTACACCGCTCCCAAGTGTAATCGAAGAGGAGGCAGACTGGGATCCTTCAACTCCAGCTAAAGAAACTTCACAGCAAGTTCCTAGCAATGTGAAGAGTGCTGATCCACCAGTAGCTGCTGCACAGAAGGAAGCTGGGGCTACAAACCAGGAAGGGGTGTCAGCAGATCCTTCTCCTACTCTCTCCATGGTGTCAAAGCATTCCAATGGAACTCTCAATCTCTGGCAGCTAACATTTGGTGATAGTACAAAATTCTCCCAGGTAAAGTGCTTTGTGATCATCATCCAACATTTTACATGTATTGTGTTTTTTCTTATCTTTATAAGGCCGTTCTGCTGAAAAGATTAAAATTACATATATTTAAAATCTTCATTTGTGTACCCAACTGAATGACTAGCATGTGTATGTGATGAATGAGCTAGAACTTTATTGAACTGGGAGTAAAATGGATCAGTGGTTACTTTCATATCTAACAAAAAGGACATTGGAAGCTGAACCTCCCTGATGGATTAAAACTGTGCACCAGACCAAGCATTGATCTTAAAAGGCAAGGATCTTGACGTAAAGCCTTGAGGAACACTTGTCAAGAAGTTCCAGTAAATCACACAGTATGCTACAGTAAAAAATTACTTTGCAAAGCAGAATGTTGTCCTCTGGTAAAAGTGAATTTTGCTCAACTACTGTGTAGCAAAATGGAAGGTAACTCTAATAGGTTACATGAGTAAATAAAAAATAAAAATAAAAAAAAACTCTGTGATCAGAACTAGAGAAACATATGCATGAACTTGTAATTAGTACACTAATCTCCAGCCATGAGTGTCAGCTTCCAAAATGCTTCTACTGCTTTTCCTACAAATATATTTGTTACTTGGGGGGGATGAATTCACTTTGCTCCTGTCGACCCAGACATTCATCTGACTGATCAGCTGTGGGGACAAAAAACATAAACACTTTAGCTATAGAAGAGTAGTATATCCTCATGTCCTCAATTTAAAGGGTCTACAAGATCTTTGCAACAAGAAGACACTACGATAAAGCGTGCACTAAAAAAGGCTTTGGTGGTATCGTGACAGGAAAATGTAATTACCTGTAGGTGGCATTTGATATGAGTGCATGAGTGACTTGTTGAGTGTGAAGCCTTTCTGTGACAATATGGGATGCATAATGGTTCCTTATAATGTGGACCATATAATGCAGAATGGTTTGCTGTAACACTGGACATGTGACTTCTGGATGTCAACACCAAGTGAGACGGTGCAGTGGAAAGACAGTAGACTTGCCTTCAGAAGGAGTGAGTTTCAGTTCCTGGTCTGACGATCCAGATTTAAATTTTTACTGGTTTCCTTAAATAGTTTAAAGCAGATGGTAGGGTGCTTCCATTAAAAAGGATGTGGCCAATTTCCTGCCTCAGTCAGTGTTTTTATGTCCTGTTTAATGACATTATCTTCCTTACTTCTGAGGGTACACAGTGATCTGTAACAGAGATGTTAGGACTACAGAGTGTTCCACTTAGCGTCCTTAGCACATTTTTCATGTTGCACATAAACAGCAGTCAGCCAGATCAGTATGTCCACCTTTGGCATAGATACCAGCAGTGCCGCTTCATGGCATGGAAACAGTGAGGCCTTGGTAGGTCGGTGGAGGGAGTTGGCACCACATCTGCACACACACACACACACACACACACACACACACACACACACACACACACACACACACACACACACACACGTCACTTAATTCCTGTAAATTCCAGGTAGTGGGAATGAGCTCTGATGCCATGTTCAATCACATCGATTGGGTTCAGATCTGATGAGTTGGGGGGGGGGGGGGGGGGCAGCACATCAATTAGAACTTGCCACTGTGTTCCTCGAACCATTCCATCACTCTCCTGGCCTTGTGACTTGCCACATTACCTTGTTTGAAAAAAAAAAAACCCACTGCCATCAGGTAACACAGGAAAATGATTGTCACGCAGGAGTGTACGTGGTCTGAAACCAGTGCACTGTGGCACTGAAACCAGTGTCATGGTGCCTTGCATGAGCTCCACTGGATGCATGGATGCTTAAGGGAATGTTCCCCAGAGCATAATGGAGCCACCATCAGCTTGACTCCATCCTGCAGTAGAGGAGTTGAGTAGCTCATCCCCTGGAAGACAATGAATTCACACTCTCCCACTGGCATAATGAAGAACGTATCAGGATTCGTCAGACTATGTAGTGCCCTGCCACTGCATCAACATCCAGTGCCAGTGGTTGCATGCCCGTTTCAGTCATAGTTGTGAATGTTCTAGTGTTAACATTAGAACTGCATGGGTCGTCAGTGTGGAGGCTGATCGTTAGGAGTGTTCGGTGCACTGTGTGTTCAAAAAAATTTATATACTCTGCCCAGCATTAAATTCTGATGTTAGTTTTGTCACATTTCACCACCTATCCCGTTTTACCAGTTTGCCCAGCCTACGACATCCGACATCTGTAATGGAGAATGGTCACCCAAGCCCATGACATCTGGATGTGGTTTTACCTTGGTTTCGCCACATGTTGAAAACACTCACCACAGCACTCTTCAAACACCTGACAGGTCATACAGTTTCTGAAGTGCTTGTGCCAAGCCTCCACGCCATCACAATATGCCCTCGGTCAACTTGTGAACAGAGTGTGTGAATCACTCTCCTTGTTGAAGAACTCGTCTGTCAAAAGGGCAGTACCCCACTACTTCCAGGTGCTTTCATGCTGTGAAAGACACCACATTCGCTGATCCATGTGGTACATTTTTTCAAGAGAAATGAATGTGACAGGTTTCCAAATACAGAGCAGAGCCTCTCAGAGATTACAATATATAGTCTAATGGGAGGGATGTGATCCTTAAATCTTTGGTGAGGTTAAACATTTTAAATTTCTAAGGCTGAAACTAGATGGAAAGCTTTCTTCAAGCTTGAAATCCAGAAAGCTCTCATTCTAAGCTAATGCCATGTTTCTTGTCTCCTAAAAAATCTTTGACACTGTTCTGAACTGACATTTAGTTAAGAGATGATCGATTCTGGTGAGACTGCCACAGCATACGGCCGCTGCTCGATTTCGAAAAATGTCATGCACTATTATCTGTTAGCCCCACTCATCTCAAATGATAAAGACCAGGATGACGTGTGCCCCCAAATATAATCATCATCATCGCTATTGCTGAGTTAGTATTTCACAGTCTACTGGTATCATTTTGTACATGACGAAATATAGTTTGAGCACTTAATGTTTAAAATGTGGCATGCAGGCAGCTGCTTTTCTTATAAATACATTCCATATCTCGTACATAAACATGAACATCCATAAAGTCAGAAATATATCTAGTACACTGCAGAATTCTTCTGTTATATCAGTAATCCCTTGTCTCTCCAGATTCAGGCTGTCATTGATTGCAAAGAAGTCTTTATTAATTGGATGTAGTTTGATCATAAGATATGTAACAAAAAGTTTTGAATAAGTGAAGTGAAGGGGAGAAAGGGATGCAGTGTGAACTCAATATACATCAGTTTTCCACCATGTCAGTGATCCACACAAGAAACAATTGAAAATATATCATGCAGTAAGTTGTGTGTCATCACTTGTATCAACATTAACATCATTTGGACTCAAAACCAGTGTTAGTTCCTTCTTAACACTGCAAGAACTGATAAACGTAGATTGTCTCTCATGGGGGATTTCCACTTACATTATTCATAGAGCTCCTCGGGTTTCTCTCGTTTGGAGTCACGAGAGATTGCAGCTCAGGGGTTTTGTCTTTGACTTTTTCTGTTGCATATTTCTTGACAGTGCTTTGTGATGGCCTCATTTGCCCTGGACATACATGAAACAACATAGCATATTGGATTCCTTTGTGGGAGTGGAGCATTCAAGTCCCCTTCCAGACATCTGGCATGTGGTTTTCCATGATTCCCATAAATTACTTGAAGTGACTGCCAGGATAGTTCCTTTGAAAGGGCCATGGTAATTATGATGCCTTGTTCATGTCAAATTGGAGCTTTGGCTCATTCACCAATAATCTTATTCTTATGGCAAGTTAAACCCTAATTTTCCATCATTTTGCTCTGAATAGATCTTGTGTGTACCAAGACATGAGAGCAGTTACTGAATCTGTTGGGCCCGTTTGGAGGACATGCGAGGTTCATTTCTTGATTTTATGAAATTATTAATCTGCTAGATGAAAGCATACCATTTCATGAATTAAATATGAAAATTTGTCACATTGATTATTCTTAGATAAGTGGTTATCCACTGAAGGATTTATATCAAAACCGTAATATTCACCTGTCAGGGAAGGTAGTAGTGATACTGTACACCAGTGGTGGAACTTAATAGAAAGTAGAAGAATTGTCAGCTGTAGAACACACATCTGAATGGCAGGTTAGATTCCACGTAAGTAGATGTTTTTGTTGTGCTGTAGTGGCAGGTAAAGTCCACATTAAATTGGCAATCCACTGTACTTGACTGGATGAATTCGAAGATCAGCTGAAGGCTGGAGCATACCACCCCCAATAGGACCACAGTCAGTAAAGCACTGTGGTGTTCAAATCAACCTTTTGATTGAGTTAATGATAGTTCTACTTTTTCCCCTTGTCCATTGAACTAATGATGTTTTTACTGACTAGCAAATGGAAGTTGCAAAATCAATACTCTGACCTCACTAACATTATGTTCCTGTAGTACAGGAGCTAATATATTGAGCAACTTGGCCAGAAGTCTAGAAGTGACACTGGTATTATTTAATATCTCCCAAGACTTTCTCAACATTACAGGAATATTAACAAGGAAGGGTGTAATCACCAAGATGTTATTACAACAGTGAGAATTACTCATGCAAAAAGTATGATTATGAAAGGTTTTTTAAAAAATATTTGTTACGTTATTGTCACGTATATCCTACCTGAAACAGGAAGAGTGAACATTCAGCTTGTATAAGACACATGTAGATTAGCCATAGTCATAGTTTCACATGTTATTTATTGCACATGAAGTAATTACATTGCTACTAATGTAGTAAAATATGATCATTGTGATTTAGTTGTCATGTGGAGAATAGCTTTGGTAATACCATCTCGAAAATATTGAAAAAATTAGTTGAAGATTACTGTGGGAGTACTACGTTTATAGTTAATAACAAATTTAGGATTCTATACGACTTTTGCACAAGGCTCACAAGTTTCACATTCATGCTTTGGCAACTTATCTCTCAGTAAATCACTGAAAGTTGCAGTCTAGTGCAACTGATTCAGCTGCTGTTTAATCAGTATCCTGGCATGCACATGATGAATGTATTTCTTAACAATAGTAAATAACAGCTGAAAAAAAAACCTAGTGTGCAATCATTTGTTTTATTATGAAAAAGGGGGGAGGATGTTGTCTTATCCAGGGTACGTAGTTAATGGCAAGCAGCTTCTGAGAATAGAGGGTTCGAGTCACTTTGATTTGTAAAGCTGTCAACACCTAATGATGACTGACAGTTGATAGACTTAGGAGATACTTGACTTAACAACGGCTATTCAGGACGTAAAGTGACATTGCTGCGAGTCTTCCATGATGAGGGAGATGCTTGTAAGGGAGATAGTATGTTCACCACTTGATTGTGTGGCACAAGCAGATCACACAGTTGTACAAGAAGTCAGAGGAATCCTTTCATTTGTAGCCAAGTGGAGGATATTAACCAGAGCCTGATAGTAGTAGTTGGATGTTTTTGGATCTACACTACCCTATTTAGAACTCTGAGGTAGCAGAGAAAGCTGCACCACAGATACAAAGAACTCTAACCGTAAACAAGAATAATTTAAATTAAATCAAAAGAACAAACAGGAAGATTAAGTGAGTAGCATTAACGGAATTTAAAACTGTGGTTTATGTGAAAATCTGCCAAAGAACATAAAAGTTTTTCGAACCACATACAAAGGCCGTAAGCTGAGTGAGATCACTTATGCCGTACTAAACTGCGAAACCACTAGATCAAGGCATGTTAACCTAATGGAATTCATTTAGAGCATACTGAATACGTAGGTAGCAGAATTGACCACAGTTCTTCCTACCACATACAGTAGAGCACTTCAGCAACAATACATTTTGTATGACTGGAAGGGAGTTTACTCTCATTGTTAAGTGGGATAGTACGAAGAACTGCGGACTTCTACCACTGATTCCAGCTTACGATAATTTTTTTTTTTTTTTTTTTTTTTTTTTTTTTTTTTTTTTTTTTTTTTTTTTATATAGCACATGTGGGAATCACATATAATCAGAAGTAAAGAGATGAATTCACCTCTAAGTGCATGTACAGTTTCCAAAAAATGGGTTATAAGAGTAAAAAAAAAGACAGTTTTTAATTAATATCTTCTCACTTATTGCGTAACTCTTTTATTGGTACAATATATTGGGGTACATGTGTCACTTAAGAGACATGAAAAAACAAGTCCATCATAGGAACCCTCACCTCAGGCCCACCAACATATGTTGAATACAAATAAGCTTTGTGACAACAGATTAAAATTGGGTGTTAGTCCACAAAACCAAACAAAAATAGTTCATGATGGAAATTAATATAAGCGTTAGTTCCTGATAGAAATTAACATGCAGGAGTCCCTACCTGAATTTGATATAAGGCCAAGCATGCATATTGAAATTATAATACTAAACAAAATTCCACTTAAGCCTGACAATGGTGGAAACCATATGCCGATCAGAGTGCGATGCAACTCAGCACCAATCTAGATTAGATCGCCGGCCGGAGTGGCCGAGCGGTTCTAGGCGCTACAGTCTGGAACCGCGCGACCGCTAAGGTCGCAGGTTCGAATTGCCTCGGGCATGGATGTGTGTGATGTCCTTAGGTTAGTTAGGTTTAAGTAGTTCTAAGCTCTAGGGGACGAATGACCTGAGAAGTTAAGTCCCATAGTGCTCAGAGCCATTTGAACCATTTAGATTAGATCAGTCTAGTTAAACAGCAGCTACACTCATCATTCACTTTGGTGAATTTGGGGAATAGCAACTGGGAGTGCATCAGCTGCCAGGCAGCCTTATATTTACTCATCATAGAAGTTCACTTGAACGGGCTGCAGCATCATCAGCTTTCTCGCCGCAGGCACCCTTGTTGAATGTGTGTGATGTTATGCATACCGATTCATCTGTATCTTCCGTTTGCACATTCAGCAGGGTTACTAAATATATGAAACAATCTTAGAATTTGAAACTGACATAATCTAAATGATATCCATTTTGCTGTTCACTCTTGGAGTCTCCTGCTGAATAAAAATGTGGCAGAGATTTCCTGGTGTGGTGCTTTTTTCTTCGTCCAGTGTACGTGGTTTGTTTATGTAAATCTGTGACTTAAAAATCATACATGCTGAGATCTATGCAATGTGCAGGCAAAGTAATGCCACCACTATGAGAATTAGGTGACCAATGAATTTAATCCTCAAAGAATTAATCAAAAATTTAGATGTTTGGGTACTACTCCGCAGTCTCTATAACTATTCATCCACAATTTCTCTCAAAGAAATAGGAGCCAACTACACACATCTTAATAACTCCACACCACATTCTCTTCAGAGTTTTTGTCTGATGAACAGCAGAAGTTATAATTGTCAACATAACCAAATGAACTGTAATGATCTTTAAGGCTCATCACGAGAAATAATCTTTTCACAATCATAAGCAAATGGTCGACATACTATCTCCTCCACACGCACAGTCCTCATTATGTAAGACTCACAGCAGTGCCCTCTTGATATAAGTCAAGTAATTTCTCCTTAGTATCTTGTAAACTGAATTTAAATGAACGTGATGTGTACGTCGTCATTACTCAAGGATGATGTTTATCTGTCTTGATTTGGAAAAAGTGTATTTTGCATTTAAATGGTTGAGTTTACATCAATACTAACTAAGGAAAAAAATAATTTATATTTCCTTGGAATCTTATGATGATACAAGGAAAATCACAAATTGATGGTTTCATTGTAGCAGTAAATAAATATTTTAGTCTGTTGGTAATTGTTGTACGTATACCAAAACATAATTTACCTACATTTTTATACATATATACTGTGTGTGTAACAAACAGGAAAGAATGTCTTTTTTTTCTGCTTACAGGTTCTGAGTATTGGGCACTCATCACGAGTATCTGGTCATCGTTTCAGGGTGAATGATATAACCTGTCATCCTGTATTACCTCTTTTGCTTACGACATCCCATCACAATATTGCTGATGTTAATTCTCCACCAACTGTTTCTGAGGCACCACCATCACCAACATCAAAGCCTAAGGAAGCTTATATCTACACAGTATGTTTCAAAATATAGTTTTGATTATATTAGTTAGTGTACTTTATATTGCTGTTATTAACATGTGACTCATCAGGCACATGCTATAACCCAGAACATGTACTACATGTTATTGTTCTGGATGTTGGTGATTCTTCTCCTTTATTGATAGTTTTGTAGAGTGTATTTAAAACGAATAATGCAAAATAATCCTCAGTCAAAATGTGATAGAGTTATGCTATGTATCTTACTGATACATTGAACGGGTAATGACATGAAGCTCCCACACAGGGAACAATCGTATTACTGAAGCAACTTAGAGTTCAGAAGAGTTGCATGAGGATTTGTAGTGAAGGTGCATTGAATGATCACTGGGTAGAATGAATAGCATAAATCACTGACACTGTCTTGAGTAAGACAACAATAATGAATAACAAGACAGAGTCTGCCAGTTTTACAGGAATGTTGTTTCAAGAAATGGGGGGGGGGGGGGGGGGGAGGGGAATGATGATAGGACTATCATCACGGAGGATAGCAAGTCTTGAGCATAGGCAGTGTATTGATATAATTCTGTTTATATTTAGTAAGAAATTCCTTTGCAGCAAAGTATATATTTCCACGAAGATAACTCATAATTTTTGCTCTAATGCATGTAGCTGAGATGTTGAATAAATTTATTACATTACACATATACCAACTCTCTATTCCATGTACATACTACTATTCCTGTTCATATTGCTGTTGCTGTTACTCTGTTTATCTCCTTCGATATTCTGTGGCCTCAACTTTGTTTTTGATGCCCCGTCATATGCACCCAATTCTTCCTTTGTAGTTTGTTTCTCTTTCGTTTTTGCATTTTCATCATATGTCAAGATAGCTGTAATGTTGAAAGCATGTCAGGACAGAGTGCAGTTCACAATTCTGTCCAACCATCTGTTGTTTGGTCTCCTGTATTTTCTCCAATCGTGCTTAAGACAAATGCTGGAATGCTTTCTTTGAAAAGGGCACACCACATTCTCTTTGCATCCTTGTGAAATTCAAGTTCTTACTACACTCCTGTTCACCTCACATCAGCAGAAAGCTAAACCCTATATTTCTTCCTTTTTAACTTTCGTTTCTTTCATGACACAAATTTCCTTTTTTGGCTGTTGCCTACATTAATACCTTATTAGTTCTTTAGAAAGGCAGCCTATTTCTTTTTGTGTTCTTTGGAATCAGTGAGTAATAGTATCCTAATGTTTTTGTTGTTGACAGATTCTGAAGCCTTGGGCAAAATAGAAATCTAGCAGGTCTGTGTACTAAAATTTTATACAACCTGCTGTTTCTTTTGAAATACTTTATATCTTTCTAACTTTCATATTTTTCCCATTTAAATCTTTCTGATACTGTATAAGAAACCTTAATTCAGAAAGTCTCAGATTCATTACCACTTGTGTATGTGGATAAAGCTATATTTAAACTCCATTCGTCCAGTGATTCCACTGTTCCTAGAAACATTTACCATTAATTTGAATGATTTGATGTGTTGATAACCACTCAGTACTGTTGTTAGGTAATTGAAATACAGGTTTCTCCATTGGCACTCACTTCACTATGACAGAACCTTCAATATAAGAGATTATTTCCTGGCAAAATAATTTGATTGTTTTAGAGTATGTTTTTTGTCTTTAGTGCATATTTTAAGTATATTTGAATGTAAACTTTTAATCATTCGTATGTTGTCACAGAAGCCATACACTGGGGAGCAGAGAGGCTTAAAAAATATGCTTGTTATAGATTCCCATGGCCTTTTCTTTTTTCAGTCCATACTGTAAAAATCTAATTTTAGCTTAAAGATGGCATGTCCCATAACACTGAAACAGGTTATAGTAGTATCAGACCTATCACTGTACAAAACACAAATGAAAAATACAGTGCTTCAGAGTAGCACTGTCTATCAGTAAAATGCATTGATTGATCTTTTTAATAGTATTTCCTGTGGGTTTTGAGCAGTCATTGTGACACTGATTTAACATTTGTGAAGTACAGGTTTATCTACTCAAATTCGAGTAGGGGTACTGCAAGAGTAGGCATAAATTGACACAAAGCCAACACGCACCACGGTAGTACAGATTTATATGCCAACTATAGTGCAATCCATGATTGATAGCGGTTCGTGCAGGTCAAGACAAGGACAGGAATCACATAGTTGGCTGTTCCAAGCGACAGGTGTGGTCCGCGCATACATGTGCTTTGTGCTTTGTGAAAGCATTTATCCCATAAATTATCTCTCTCGCTTGCTTGTGTAGAATTTGTCACTTACTACCACCATCACCCATGACAATTCGCAACAAATGGAATAAAAATTCACTGAGTAACTTGCTGTGATCACGTTAAACAGTCGCACAGCATACAACATTCACAACAGAGCACTCGGTACAGTTTTGAATGCTCATTGGCTGTCAGAAAATGCATGACGTAGGTGCACAGAACAAGCCCAAATTCAACCATCATTGTTTGTAACTCCAGCTACAGCTCCACATATGAGAAATAAATTGAAAGAATTAACACTTTAACTGCTCTGGATGTGTTAACGTGCACACTTTTGTACCTGTCTCTGTGTGCGCACTAAACACGTTCAGAGCACACAGGGACAGGTACAAAGACACACGCGTTAACATGTCCAGAGCAGTTAAAGGGTTAATGATGAGATAAAGGAAATTATTGAGATTGTTAAAGAAGATGGAAATTTAATTGGATTGGGGAACTGGGATTCAATAGGACAAAAAGGAAGTACCGGCAAAATAGAACAACATGGACTGGGAGGAGGAATGTGAGAGGAAGTTGCATAGTAAATTGTGCTTCACTATCACTTGGTTTAATAATCATGAAAGATGGTTGTATACATGGAAGACAGATGCAGAAACAGGAAGATTTCAGACAGGTCACACAGTGGTAAGACAGAGATTTCGAAATAAGGGTTTAAACTGTAGCTATTGGCTTAATTTCATATGCAGCAACATATGATGTAATATGCACCAAATGCAAAATCATAGCAACCGCTATTTTTCATTGTAAACTTTTTCAAATTTTGGGTAGTTTCTTGCTTAAATGAAAATATCACAATGTGATCATTAACGAAGTGATGGGTGAGTCATCATGAAGCTGACGTATAAGCTATAAGTAATGCAAAAATTAATTTTTTCTGAATAGTTTCTGTAAAACATTTGGGAAAGATTGTAGGGCCTGTGCCTCGATTCTACTGTTGCTGATTGGCCAAAAGCCGCCGAGCAATCTCGGCTTCCCCTTCCAAACAAATGAATGAACTTGCCCATTGCTTTACACGAGATAGTGGTTACTGTGCATCAGCCACCGTATCCTGCTTAGGCTCCCTGTATGAATTGAATTGCCAGTCAATCATGTATAAGTATACAAGACCTAGTATAAATCCCTGGATGACAAAGAAGATATTGAAGTTACTTGATGAAAGGAGAAAATATAAGAATGAAGTAGGTGAAAGAGAGATTGACAGAAAGTGCAAAATGACTAAGCAGAAGTAGCTAGAGGAGAGATGCAAGGCTGTAGAAGCATGCATAATGAGGGAAAAGATAGATGTTACCTATGTATAAATTAGAGACATTTTGGTTAAGAGAGAAGCAGCAGTATGAATGTCAACAGTTCAAATGGCAAACCAGTACCAAGCAAAGAAATCAGTGCTCAAAGCTGAAGGAACATATAGAGTGTATAAGGGAACAAACATGAGGACAATATTATAGAAAGAGAAGAGCAAGTAGGTGAAGATGAGCTGGGAGATAAGATACTGTGAGAAGAATTTGACAGAGTACTGAAAGATCTAAGTGGAAGCAGGACCCTTTAAGTAGATGAAATTCCCTGAGAACTGTTGAGATTCTTACAGGAGCCATCCATGGCAAAATTTTTCCACCTGGTATGCTAGAAATGTAAGACGGGTAAAATACCCTGTGATATCAGGAATAATGTAATATTTCCAATTATAAAGGAAGCAAATGGTGACAGGTGTGAGTACTATTGAACCCTGAATTTAAAAGTCATGATTGCTAAATACTGGCATGAATTATTTATGGAATAGTGGAAAAACTTGTGGAAGCACACCTCGGGAAAGACTGATTTGTGTTCCGGAGAAATGTATGAACACAGGAGGCAATACTGACTCTTGACTTATTCTATTGGATGGGTTGAAGAAACACTAATCTATGTTTATATTGTTTGTAAATTTAGAGAAAGCTTTTGAAAATGTGAACTGGATTACACTCTTTTAAACTTTGTAGATAGTGAGGATAAAGTATGGGGAGCAAAAGGTTACGTACAAATTATATGGAAATCAGACTGTTGTTGTAATAGTCAAAGGACATGAAAGGAAATCTTTAGTTGAGAAAGTAATTAGACAGATTGTAGCCTATCTTGAATTTGTGTGTTACGCATGTAGTAACGGAAACCAAGGAGAAATTTGGATAGGGGATTAAAGTTCAGCTAGAAGAAATAAAAACTTTGAGGATTACCAATGACATTGTGATTCTATCAGAGACAGCAAAAGACTTGGAAGAATAGTTAAACAGAATGGATAGTGTCTTGAGAAGATATGAGACGAACATCAGTTAAAGTAAAACAAGGGTAAGGGAATGTAATAGAATTAAATAAGGTACCGCTGACAGAATTGGATTACGATATGAGACACTAAAAGTAGTAGATGAGTTTAGCTATTTGGACAGCAGAACAACTAATGATGATGATGATGATGATGATGACCAAAGGAGAGTTAATGTAACATAAAGCCCGGGAGTAGCAAGAAAAGCACTTCTTAAAAGAGGGAAGTTAATATCTAGTACCAATTTAAGTGTTAAAAAGTATGTTCTGAAAGTATCTGTTCTGAATGCAGCATTGTGTGGCAGTGAAATGTGAGCAATAAGCAGTTCAGACAAGAGGAGATTAGAAGTTTTTGAATTGTGGAGCTGTAAAAGAATGCTGAAGAATAAATGGATAGATTAAATAACAACTTAAGAGGTGAAGTGTATTGAAATGGGGGGGGGGGGGGGTCGTTCGATGGTATTTTCAGTTTGGTAATGGAAGGAAGTGCAGGGGTAAAAATTTTAGAGGGAGACCAAACCTTGAACACAGTAAGAAAGTTCAAATGTATTTAAGCTGGATTGTTTTGTAGAGAAGAAGAAGATGGCAGCAACAGCAGTGACAACAACAAAGTGTGCTTTTAAAATGTTGATGGTGGTAAATTTCTTTTAAGTATATGCTTTTATTTTTCAGTTGTGCACTTTATTTTTCAGGGTTTCTGCAGTGAATTAATTTTATGGAGGGTTGATGCTGTTGGCCCATTATCTAAAGCAGGTGGTGTTTCTGAATTAGCTCGAATTAATTCACCAGAAATTTCAGCCTTTTCAAATGTTGCTTGGATTCCTACACTACTACCAAGGTGAGCTATATTCAAAAATTAGACATGTGGGGACACTGCAAGTAAATGTGACATAAATTGTTGCAAGTAAATGTGACCTAAATTGTTTGGTTACATTTTTTGATGCTTTATAACCTTGTATTTTGTATTTCTTCAGCACTACTCTTGGAAATCTTTCGAATTCACCAAGTGCCTGTTTTGTGGCATCAGATGGAAAGAGTCTGCGTGTGTACCAGGCTGTAATTGATGCTCGAACATTATTGGCAGAAGTATCGAGTTCTGAGCGTAGAAGCAAGATGATGGTAATGATTTTCTTTAGCAGAGTGTAATGTGTATATTTAGTAACAATGTTAGTGTGAAATATATCTTCTTATAGATTATTGCATATGTAGTATTCTCTAGGGAAAGTAAAGTATATTGTTAACTCTTGTGGGTGTAGGCTCTCATCATCAACCATTTGACATCTGTTGTTGGATAAAAGCCACCCGAATATTTCTCCATGCATTGCAGCCTCCTGCATATATTCTCATATTGCCTGCACACTTCGGTCTCTTGTTATTTACTGGAATACAACAAAGTACTACTTAGCTCACTTGTCATTCATTTGCTTTGCTCCATACCCTGCCCACCTGCCTTCATTTCCATTACAGTCATAATTATGCCTACTTATCAGTTTTTTCCTTGATTCATTTACTTATTTTGCTGTCTTTCCAATTAATTTCTGACATGATTATCACTTCATTGCTTGCTGAGAAAACCACATTGAATGTTCATTAACCCTTAACTCATGAGATGACTTTTCTGTAACATATGCTACGAGGTGCGGTCTCTGAGACTTCTATCTATAAACCAAGATTTAAGCTGTAAATCATTTGAAAATTTAATTTATGTTATATAACATTTATGGTTACAACTATATAAGTGGTGTTTAAATACTCCTTGTTGATTTTATTGCACTAAATAAAGGCAACGGTACTTTATTTTTCTATCAAGCAAAAATCACATACATTTGTGAAGTTTTTCCAATAGCACACAAAACGAACTGTTAGAAACTGAATTTTATGTTCTGAAAAATTATGGTGTCTCTGTAGAAAGCAAATTTTTGTGTAAAACTAATTTCCAGGTTTTAAACTTGCATATAAAAACTGAACTTGATAGCTAGGAAAAGAAAGGCTGCAAAATTAATATTCAGTATTGAGATCCACATCTTTCTTTACCACCACTCAGAATGCATGTAATTTCAACTTAACACTAAGTATTTTGTTGGAGAAACAGTAAGGTCCTCATCACCATTGTCCTGAAGTTCTTCCTCTGAATGTTCCTCTTGTTCGCTAGCAGAATTGTGATCACTGGCTATTGAAAAATCATTGTCTTCTTTATCTACTTCCTTTTCTGTATCATTTACATCATTCTCCAACCACTGAATAAAAATTTCATCGAACTTAAGAGTGTGTAAAATTGTCACAAACTTGCTAACGCATTTTGTATTGAACTGACGAAAGCAAGTGCATCGTTCACGAGACATGGTCTAGGAGACTTCATCACATGTCAACAACAATCAAATAAGGTGATAATGCAACTGACAATAATAATTTGTAGGGTTGGTGATTAACATAGTGTAGGGGGTGTATAAAAATATTCCACCATAATTTACCTACGAGAGCAACTAGGAAAATTCTAGCATGGTATGAGAGATCATACCTCTTGAGTTAAGGGTTAAATAGCCAGCAAGATGACTTGCTTCCAGTCATGAGCCATTAAACACACAGCTGAAATAAATTAAACTTATTTTATAAATATGTATGTATAATCATCTTGTTAGTCTTACAATAGCAAGTAATTTAAGGTGATGCTGTTGCATCTGAAACAGTTTATATGAAAGAGCATTTTTTTTGTTTCCAGGATTCAATGATTAGCCTTTCAACTGATACATCTTCGGATGACGGCATAAGACATTCATCTTTACACGACAAAATTAAGATAGTTTCACAGCAGTCGACTGCAAGGCCAGGTTGCATCATTCAGTTGGATCCAATTTCTGATGCTACACATGTATGTTGCTTGTGATAATTTTTGTCATCATATTTAGTATTTAACCATCCCCCTCCCCCTCTTGCCATGCATCCCCTTCTCCATCTCCCGTTTTTTCCTCCCCTTTCTCCACCACCCACACCATCCTCCTCTCCATACTAAACTTACCTGTCCAGTTTTCAGATCACAACTTTTCAATATATTTGCTATAATATATGTGGAGCAAAATTTTAAAGTGATAAATAGCGTAATCTAAAAGACACTGAAGCTTGCAGGAATATTGATAAAGAAAAAAGCATCAGTTTTGAGCCTGTTGTTATGATACTCACTAGTTGTATAAAGAATAGTCAGTGTAATCCACATCTACTGGTATTAAGTTGTTGTAGATGAATAACGTGTGTGGGTTGCTTTTTTTTCTTTGTCTCAGAGAATTGTTTCATTGTTAGTGTTATTGTTCATTGCTTCTGCTGTTTCATTCTATTTAATCATATTCCTTTCGGTGTTGCACAGTTTTCAACACAGTCTGTATTTTCCTAACCTTACAGTTACAATTTTTATAAGAAAAGCTATCCATGTTAAGCAGTTCAAATATGGTAAAAACAATTTGTAATCAGTAAATTGCACCAGTCTATAGATAGTCCAAAAAGTAACTCCTGAAAACGTAGATTCACAAATTTAACCACTGCACCACTACGTAGTTGCTGATTTCAAAACAAGTGGTCAGTTGTCCTCTGCTTTGGTTAGTCAACACCTATAGGCCTAATTGGTTTCCCAAAAACTTCAGTCATGTGTTAACCACTTCTTGAGCCATCTGTAATCTGTGTTTCTCCTATTTCACACCATATCTTACTAGAAAACCTTAATTCATTTTATGTTCACTAAAAATGGTTCTACATTGGAGTTACATAAATACTCATGGTACAATCAGGATACCTGTCTTTTGTACGAGTCTTTTTATGGGTCACTAAACACAGCTGTCATCCACAGCCTTTCCTTTCCATGGCTAATTTCCTCCCCCCCCCCACCTCCCCCCACCCCATGCCCACCCCACCCCACCCCACCCCCACCCCTCCCTCCCTCTCTCTCTCTCTCTCTCTCTCTCTCTCTCTCTCTCTCTCTCTCTCTCTCTCTCTCTCTCTCTCTCTCTGAGACTTTATAAGGTGAGCTTACATTTATGTAAAAACTTTATTATGGTTTTTGAATGTCTTGTTTGCTTAAGGAGTATTGTCATATTTATAAGTAATGGTTGATAATGCCTGATTAACTGTTGTAGAGATTCCACTTGATGCTTTGCGTGCAGCCTGCACGCAAAGAAAAAAAAAGGATTTATTTTTCCCCCTCCATGATGGCTTTCGTAATGTCTCTAACGGATTAGACTGTAACTATATTATGAAAAGAAAAGTTGCTACTCTCCATGTAGTGGAGATGCTGAGTCACAGATAGGCACAATAAAAAGACTGTCACAAAAAAAGCTTTCAGCTAGTAAGACCTTTGTCAAAAATAGATGATGCACACACACACACACACACACACACACACACACACACACAACTGCAGTCTCAGGCAATTGAAGCCACATTGCTACAGTTGCCTGAGTTGTGGCTTGAGTTGCCTGAGACTACAGTCGTGTGTGTGATTGTGGAGGGGGGGGGGGGGGGGGGGGGGGGAGACTGGCTCCATCATCAATTTTTGATGAAGGCCTTACTGTTTGAAACCTTTATTTTTGATGGATTTTTTGTTGTCCCTATTTGTGACTCAGCGTCTCCGCTATATGGTGAATAGCAACTTTTATTTTCATAATATTGTTACATTCGATCCTGGATTTTCCATTGTTTGATTTTTGCTCAACAGTTTAGATTTATTGATACAGATTGGGGTCTGCATGTCTTCAAGCAAACTTCTGCAATTCAGTATAAAAATATATATTTTTTGCTCTATTGTTTCTGTATCTACTGTAAAGATGCAAATACAGCTTTGGCTTCAGCAGAACAACTAGAAGTCCCTACTAGGAAGGAAAGTCAGTTCTTTATATTCAGAACTCAGTGACAGGAATGCCCAACTGAGTGTGCACTTACCTATCTATGGTTTTACAGCCATTTGTGTAGCTGTCAAAATACTCTGAGAAATTACAAGCAATGCAGTTCCTCACCAGTTGTTGTGCTCTAGTTTTTTGATGGACAGCAGAAATGTCAGCTGCTGCTGTTATTTTCTTGTATTGGTAATCTGAATTATGATGTATTGCATTCTTTGTAGAATAGGTGAAACACCCTTTAGGTCTATGAAGCTGGGATATAATTCTTGTTTTTGTGCACTTCACATTTTGAGTCCATTCATTTCCCCACAAGGTGTTCAGAGTTTCTAAATTATTGAGTGGCCAATTGCAAAACGTCTTTCTCAGGAGGAATTTCAATTAAATGGTGGGCATTTCTGCAGCTTCTGCCAATAATACATTTGTTGATGTAGAAGGTGTGGTATCTAAGTCATTCCTGCTCAAACTTTCCTGTTGTTCTGCTGAAGAATATGCAGCCATACTAGAGTCAAGATCCTTGCGCATATTAACAACGGACTATTATGATATACTCCTCGCCGTATTCTTGTGACTAAGGGAATGACCTTTAGACAAGGACTGATTTTTTTTCAGTGGGTTATTAATATGCCCAGTGATGTGAGTCCTCTCTCATTCCTAGAACTTTAGTCTGACTGTTCATTGGAAAAAGTTGATTTAGTCTCAGGGGTTAGTCCCTTTGGAATCATTCGCTTGTTAACAATTATCTTCCTGGTGGATGAGAGCTATAAACTGTCATGTATTGAACGGTTTTCTGTAACATCACTGAACTCATTATTATTTGCACACTTCTTGACAACACTCAGTATGGTGTCTAATGGCAGCTAACTAAAACCATACCCATCAAAGGTACTCAACTGGTACTGACGGATTTCCCTCTCTGCCTGCCCAGCCCGACCTCATTACCAGACAGCACTGAGTTTAGTACATTATTTGCTTTAATGTATGAAAAAAAAATCGTGACGTGTACATAACATCATATGGTGACGGGCGACAACAGTGTCAGTGCAAACAGCATTATATGCAGTGATATGGCAGTAGTGATTTCAAAACAAGTGAATATTGGCTCTCGGTCACAGGCAGTCTTGTGTGACTTTTATTGATTCTGCTACTTTCGTCAACCACTGCGCTTATTATCGCCCTGGAGTCTGCAAATAGTGCTCCCATTGTTTCATCAAAAGGTAATAGAAGATATATCTGTGTCAGTGTATTATGATACTTGAATAGCTCTTCACAGCCTAGTTCCCATGTCTGCTGTGTAAATACTTTTTAATGGTCATTCCAGGAATGCTGGACATGAAAGGTATACTACTGAACTTATTTGTAATTTGGAAAGTGAGATAGAAGTACTGGCAGAAGTAAAGCTGTGAAGGCGGGTCGTGAATCATGTCTGAATTACTCAGTCTGTAGAGTAATTGCTCATGAAAAACACAAAAATTCTGGGTCCGAGTTCTGATCCGGCACACAGTTTTAATCTGCCAGGAATGTTCAGAAAATGACTTCACTACATTGTACAATACCAATTTTGCTTCTTAGGACTGGCAAAACACACAATTCCTTCATGTATTCCAAGAGCAGCTAATAACTGGAGAACGTGCTGATGATAAGTCTGGAGCAGCAGGAGATGGTGGAGAGCGTGAGAGTGACATTGGACTCACTGAAGCTCAGCTAGGGGCTATGGTTGACCTTCAGCAGTCTGTTGTGTTTGAAGAGCCATTTTACATTGTCGTTTTGGAACGTACCAACCATGGAACTGTTGTGCACATGTGGCGTCTCGTTATTGCCTCACAGCCTGACATGGGTGAGTGGAATTGATTTTACTTCTCAGGCTCCAATTAAAGCATCAGTCATTTTATTTTATTTGTATAGTTAATGAAAAAACTATTGTGACACATGACTACTATGTGTACTTGAAATAGATATGTATTACCAGCACCAGTGAATTGTGTTCTCTGGATAATAAAGCTACAATGACACTGTCACTATGGAAAAGCAGAAAAAACTATTACATTTGCAGTTAAATAAGCAGGTTCAGCAGAAATAGTCTTCTCTTCCTCTAACCTAATTAATTGTTCGCTGAATTTAAGGAAACCAATATTTTAAAATAGTTAACAAAAAAAAACAGCTGTTTGGCATTATCAACACATACAGAACACTGGCAGAAGTAAAAAGTCAACTGCATCAAAAAATTCATGGTGACAGGAGATTTTATTCCAAACCTTAAGATCCGATAGCACTATTTCTCCCACAAACACACCAGGCCTCACTCAAGCACTATATTGACTTGTGTATGTAAATATAAGGTGAAAATTCCTCGACCTAGCAGATTGACAGTGTTAAAAACAATGAAACTGTGTTACTGCATTAGTATGTGTTGCACAGTAATGTAAGTCAGCTATAAACTTGATCTGGAGCATAGTTCTTTAAAAAGATGGTCTTTGTGTGTGTGTGTGTGTGTGTGTGTGTGTGTGTGTGTGTGTGTGTGTCAAAGTAAGTCAGTCAGTCAGTCATTAATCTCGTAACATAAAACCCCAAATTATTTCATTTTTATTATTTTGACTTAAGATCCCGAGTATACTCAGGCAACTTAAGAACAGACTTTCAAAGAAATTAAACCCACTATATCCAGTTCAGCACTGATAGTTGAGTGTTTGGCCACTAGAGAGATCTGGTACTACATTTGCAGCCTGGCTATCGCGTTTTGGTTGACGGGGTTGCCACAAGGTATCGTCTTTACTATGTGCAGCTTTGGATCATTCAACAACAAAATACATGCTTTCAGACTCTCTCCTGTATTGTTGTTTAGGCAATGCTTAAGAAAATGGATGGCTATAGTGATCCTGAGCTTGAGATTGAATTTAGCAGCTCAGAAAGTGAATAAGAATGTGACATTACTTCATTAGGAACTGAAAGTGATGACAGTTCATCAATTGAGTAACAAGTGCTCAGCAGAGGTACGAGATAAATGCATCCACTGTGCTCTTACCAGCTCCTCCAAGATTTATATTCATAAAAAGTCATTGTGAAATATATGGCTGGACTTCATAGCTACAGAGGAACTAAAACAGGGACTTTTAGATTTAGGATACTTTAGTCGAAGACCAGTGCACAAGTACACTTGGTATTTTATTATTAGCGATCTTCAAAATTTTGCAACTCGTTATTTTGAGCTTTAAAAGCTCAACAATGGATATTCAAACATGGATCTCCGGCTTTGCGTTCCACCACTGTGACCACACAACCACGACACCGTGGTCCTTGCAATTTGCTTGCTGTTACACAGCTTCAGCTTGGACCATTCACTGTTTCTAAACTGCTTCTTTTTTCACAGTTAAGTACACCATCTTCTGTTGTCAAACTTGATCTGAAGGGGATGCGATTTTCAAAGTATATACATGACCATGTACGCACACACACACACACACACACACACCAGTCGACAACAGATGCAAGAAAAATATAACTATTTAATTGTATGGAATTAGCTAACAGATCAAGCCAGAAATTACCTGGCAAAGCAGTCCATAGACTCAATCATATTGGGAACTAATGTTGACATGTGACCAGGTACAGCCTCTGTCCAAACTAGTGTGTGTCGTTAGCTTGTAGTATAAGGACAGAAAGAGTTCTGAGCCGCATCACACAATGTTGAGGCTAGCAAGAAAATTTAAGAAAGATTGTGCTATCCATGGGAATTGATATTAAAAGGTACCAAGACAAATGAATCTAGTTGCAAAACATGGCATACTATATTAAACAATGGAAAATTCAGGATGGAATGCAACAATATTATGAGAAGGAAAGTTGCTACTCACCATATAGTGGGGATGCTGAGTTGCTACTCAGCATCTCTGCTAAGTGGTGAGTAGCATACTATATTAATTTTTCTAAAAAAAATGAAGCACCAGAATTGAAGCAGCAAGTGTTTTATTCAGATAAAAGTGGATTCATACACAGCACTTTGAATAAATGTTTCCAGAGTGGTAGTTTGCAAAGAGTATTGCCAAACAAAAGTGGTTGACAGTGTTTCACTGTTGTACTATGTAAGGCATTGTTACATAAATATCTGGAATGTGACAGCACTTCACTTGTAAAAATACTGGAATGTACACCATTAATAACTCCTATCCCAGTTTGTCAACTGTATATACAAAAGTGCTGCCACTTCAGTTCACTTTGCCAGGTAATAATTTCTACTGCTAGAAATCTTAGGCCAGTATTTTATGAGGTGCAACAGGGATTATCCTTATTGTTTACCTTGTAAATGGCAAAACAGTAACTGGTGTGTATTACAAAAGTGTTCTGTGCCAATTGTATCAAAAACGTGAGAAAGAAACTTGATTGCAAAAGGTAGAGAAAAAAATTGTTTTTCATAAGCATAGTGTGCCTACCCACAAAAGTGGTTTGGTAATAGGGAACCAAAAAGTTTTGCAACTCCAGTTGTTGAAGCGTTCCCTCTATTCACCAAATTTGACATGTCTTATGTCCGCACATTTGCAAGTGGAAAGAGCTTTGTGACTACGAAATATTAGTCCAAAGGAGTAGTTTAGCATTTGTCAATCGATCTTATATAGACCTTCCAGAATTGCACTGCATGGGGGAAATCTACTCGGTGAATAAATGTTAGACAAATACTTGGCCTAAGAGATAACTACTAGAAATTTTTTTTTTTTAACTCGCACACTTTCACTTCCAAGTGAAGACATATTCATCTTGCCATTATATGGGATAAGAGTGTCAGCTTCTTATTTTGTGGAAGAGGAAAGCAGAGAAATAATACTTTTAGTAACATTAGTCGAACCTAACTTTGAATCTCTGGCATTCCAGAAATGTCTGGGAGTATGATGTATGTGCCAGATAGTCAGCTAGTCCAAGATGATGATGAAGCAGAATCTGGTGGTGGTGGAGGCAGAACAGCTAGTATTGGCACTGACCATGCTATGCGGGATGATGAACCCACACCAATGCAGACTTCACATGTTATCATAACCACTACAAAGGTAAGTTTTGCTGCAAAGAAGTATTACAATTTCTTCCCTTTTAATGCATGTATCCCTCCCTCTCCCTCTCCCATTACCACATAACCACTGCAAAGGAGGTTTGTTGTGGGTGTACAATAAAAAATTAATCATTTAGAACATTACTTCAGAATTACAAAATGCAAAATGTGAAGTGTGCTACAGAGGTATTAAAATAGAGCAACCAATATTTGATTGATGCCAGTTCATGGGTGTCACTGCCGGTTCATGATTATTAAAATAGGCTGAGACCAGTGCTGGAGATGATGGGCCAAGTTCTGGATGTTGGTTATTTTTATCTGTGTTAGGTCAGTATTAGACCATTTTACACTACTGACTTGTACACAATTTGAATGTAGATTTTGATTGAATGAGTTGGTTCCCTTGCTGCGAGAAGTGTGTCATCATTATAATATTACAATCAAGTTGCAAGATGTTTTGTAGGAGAACATAATGATATACAGGAGTCAACTAGTGTCCAGCTGATGTGCCATATTTCCAAATAGAGGTATGCTTCAATATTCATGAGTCATCAGTTATTGCTGTTATAACTCAAATAAAATAATTTTGTGATTGACAGATTGCAGTGTTGGGTTACATTAGTGCCATCATGGAGCCAGCAGTGCTTGACAAGGCTCTGCGTATGTCTCCAAAATAGGCAACACAGTTGGCACATTGCGCTCATGGAAGAGCTGTGATTGGTTGTGGGTTGGTCACCATCAGTCAGCTCCCTGAAATGTCAGTTACAAAGTTCTTTTAATTGAAGTATGGGGATGGTTAGTTCTGGGTTAGTTTATTCTTCTTGAAGTAGTGTAATACAAAAGATTTTTATATTTTTGAGTCAACCATTAAAGTTTGGAACAAAAACGCTGTCTGCCTGAAAAATATCACCCTTTCAGAAAGAATGTTGTGGTTATCTTCATTGTTAGCAGTGTCGTGCAGCTTGTGGTGCTGATTGCTTGAAAGAGTGTAACAATGAAATAGGATAAGAATGATTGTCATTGACCAGACTTAGAACTACAGTTACCAGTGTGCAAGTAGGCCATGAAGCAATGGACTGGGAGCAGGGATGTAGTGGGGATAGCTGATATCCCTGCAATGGACCTAGATGCATGACCTATTACAATCTACTCCAGCCCATGACAGGCATCTTCTAGCCCATCAATGACGTGCTACTTGTGAAAGCACCCACTGTGCAAACATTATGCTGCTTTCTATATGGGCATGACAACTAACGAGCTGTCTGTTCACATGAATGGCCATTGCCAAACTATAGCAAAGAGACAGCTAGATCACTGAGTTGTTGAACATGCTGCCCAACGCAATGTGTTTCACTTTAATGACTGCTTCATATCTTATGCCATCTGTATTGTTCATACCAATACTGGCTCTTCTTAAATGTGCAGGTGGGAGCTCTTCCTACAACATATCCTTCATTCCCATAAGGTCCCTAGCCTCAACTTTTCTAATCCCCTGTCCTCCACTTATTACCTACCCCCTCCCTTGCTATCACTTCGGCACTACACGTATCTTCTATCTCTAGCTGCCCTATCTTGTCCCACCACACATCACATCCCCACACCTGTGCATGCTCTCACTGGGAGTGCAGTATCGGTGGTGGTGGGTAGTGTTTAACGTCCCGTCGCCAACGAGGTCATTCGAGACGGAGCGCAAGCTCGGGTTAGGGAAGGATTGGGAAGGAAGTCGGCCATGCCCTTTCAAAGGAACCATCCCGGCATTTGCCTGAAACTATTTAGGGAAATCACGGAAAACCTAAATCTGGGTGGCTGGAGACGGGATTGAACCGTCGGCCTCCTGAATGCGAGTCCAGTGTGCTAACCACTGCGCCACCTCGCTCGGTGCAGTATCCCCCCACACCACACACACACACACACACACACACACACACACACACAGTAACAATGTGTGTGTGAGTTGTGCTTGTGCGAATTTGTGTGCATTTGCTATTTTGGAAGGAGGACTTTGTCTGAAAGCTTAAATATTTTAGCAGTCTCTCTCATTGTGGCTGTCTGTGGTTCAGTGCCTCCTCTATGTGGTGAGCATCAATCTGTCCTCTCCATATTATTGTTATTCCATCATGGATTTTCCATTGTTTCATATAGGAAGTGAAAATACTGAAACTATACCCTGGATGGTACAGAAAGTGAAAATGTTACCTTCCTCAGCTGTTTCATCATTCTACAGGAACAGTGTTTTCACAGCACAGCACTAATCACATACAAAATATTCTTGGTACCCTTGCTATGTTAGAGTTGAGTTAAAATTCTACCTTCAATAGTCTTCACAATAATCTGTTGTTCATCTTCTGTGGTCCCATTTAACACCAGTAGTCAGCCTGATATTGACTATTAAACATATCTGTGATGTGGAGCAGCCAATTAATAAATATGTCAATACTGCCACATATTGCAGCGATACAAATAAAATCAGTGTACTTCTCTTAATGCATTCTATCATGTTCCTGTTATTGTTTCTCTGAAATTACCACCTTCTCTAGGAACAAATGATAACATGAGTGTGATAGAATACTCTATTAAAAGAAAAGAAGGGAAAAAAAACACTATTAAGACATGTCTCCAAGTGGAGGTGAGAAGATATAATGAAAATTGATTGAGAACAATAAAAATATGGAGCATACAGAAACATGTTGTAGAGACATCACATTATATCGGGTCAAGTGGTGGATAACACAAAAATAAATAACAGATATCAAATTATACAACCGTTGGAAGATTTCTTTAACACGACAGGTAGGAGTGGCTTCAGTCAGTGAGTATATGCAAGAAAGGAGACTTTGTTGGTATAAACATATCACACGGACACTGCCCAGCTCAGTCATCAGCTCAACCTATCACCTCATTGTTGAAGGCCAGAGACAGCATCAGAGACCTAAATTATGGTGGATGGGCACTATAAATCCAGATCTTGAATTAAAAAGCCGAAATCTGTGGAAAGCATTAGATTGCAAGAAATGGCATGCATTGACCCAAGCAGCAGACCCTGTTCTAGTGGGAAGGTGCCAGGAAGATGAAGATGATGATGATGATGATGATGAATATGATGAATCAGAAACAAGGATAGTCCATGTTGAAAATGATGACAATGCGCAAGTAATGTCAGGTGATGGATGTGAAGCTATTTGAGGTATGAAGAAAGGTATAGCACCTGAAGATGATAGTGTTTCAATAGAAATGATTTAAGCTGAAAGAAAGACCATACAAAAGGAAGTGCAGCATTATTTACAGTATGTCTGTGGGGAAGATAATTTTTGGAAACTGGAACAGTGCTGTAATTGTTGTACTTCCGAAGAAAGGAGACGTACAAGACAAAAACCACACATTGATCAATCTGCTTTCTGTGATGTTCAAGATAGAGAAGTTATCACTTGCAGTGGGTTGCATGAGGAAAGGGGAGAGGAGGGCAGGAGACCCACATTATGTTTTAATCAAGCAAAGGAACTAGTTCACTTCAGAAAGCATTAATCGTAATTATCATTAGCAAGTTGTGAACAAAATTATGGAATTGACCAGTGCGTACAAATTAGCTTTTAATTTCAACAAAATCATTACTGACCGCCCTTCAGTAATAATATATTGATTCAAACTGTTTTAGTACAGTAAAGCATATATATGCATCAATGTTGAGACTTCCCGTATATTTTGTCAGGGTAGAGGAAAGCTCAGAACTGAAAGAAGAGTTGATAGTGATATTATCAGCAAGATGTTAGCACTCTTCAGGCCTCCAGTAATGATCAGACTTTGTTATATTAGCGGTTTCCTATCCACGGATTTATCAAACAAGCACTCCTGCACCCCCGGAAATCTGGGAAAAACCCGGAAATTTTTTCATCTGCGCGAGCGGGAACCGGGAAAAACCCAGGAATTTTTTAGAATTACGGGAACTTTTCATTGTTTTAGTTTTCAGTTAAATTTTTATAAGCAAGAACTGATACTCTAACAAATAATATAACTGTTTTCTGCTACTGCAGAATAATACTGCAGCAATAAAACAAACAAGAGAAAATCATCATCATCATCATCATGTAAGACTGATTATGCCTTTCAGCGTTCAGTCTGGAGCATAGCCCCCCTTATACAGTTCCTCCATGATCCCCTATTCAGTGCTAACATTGGTGCCTCTTCTGATGTTAAACCTATTACTTCAAAATCATTCTTAACCGAATCCAGGTACCTTCTCCTCGGTCTGCCCCGACTCCTCCTACCCTCTACTGCTGAATCCATGAGTCTCTTGGGTAACCTTGCTTCTCCCATGCGTGTAACATGACCCCACCATCTAAACCTGCTACATCTATAGAGTTCATTCCCAGTTTTTCTTTGATTTCCTCATTGTGGACACCCTCCTGCCATTGTTCCCATCTACTAGTACCTGCAATCATCCTAGCTACTTTCATATCCGTAACCTCAACCTTGTTGATAAGGTAACCTGAATCCACCCAGCTTTCGCTCCCATACAACAAAGTTGGTCGAAAGATTGAACGGTGCACAGATAACTTAGTCTTGGTACTGACTTCCTTCTTGCAGAAGAGAGTAGATCGTAGCTGAGCGCTCACTGCATTAGCTTTGCTACACCTCGCTTCCAGTTCTTTCACTATGTTGCCATCCTGTGAGAATATGCATCCTAAGTACTTGAAACCGTCCACCTGTTCTAACTTTGTTCCTCCTATTTGGCACTCAATCCATTTATATTTCTTTCCCACTGACATTACTTTCATTTTGGAGATGCTAATCTTCATACCATAGTCCTTACATTTCTGATCTAGCTCTGAAATATTACTTTGCAAACTTTCAATCGAATCTGCCATCACAACTAAGTCATCCGCATATGCAAGACTGCTTATTTTGTGTTCATATATCTTAATCTCACCCAGCCAGTCTATTGTTTTCAACATATGATTCATAAATAATATGAACAACAGTGGAGACAGGTTGCAGCCTTGTCTTACCCCTGAAACTACTCTGAACCATGAACTCAATTTACCATCAACTCTAACTGCTGCCTGACTATCCATGTAAAGACCTTTAATTGCTTGCAAAAGTTTGCCTCCTATTCCATAGTCTTGTAGAACAGACAATAACTTCCCCCAGGAACCCGGCCATATGCCTTTTCTAGATCTATAAAGCATAGATACAATTCCCTGTTCCACTCATAACACTTCTCCATTATTTGCCATAAGCTAAAGATCTGGTCCTGACAACCTCTAAGCAATCAGAGCAAAACTGACGAGAGAAAATAAATAAATAAAACTTAAGTTGCAAAGGAGGTGCACCATGTACAGCCGCAAAAAGCACTACACACCCAAGTGTCTGCCAACAGCTAAACATGAGAAAGGCTTTAGAACGAAGACTATGTAATACTTCATAACAACAAACTGCTTCTGATGAGCATGACATCACAATTATTTATATTAAGTTCGTTTGAGCAGTTCCCAGCAGGCTCATGTGCATGCGTAGTTGAGTCACATATGAGCAGTACCTTCTCCCACTTGGGGCTACTTGAATTGTGGTGGTTAGATGCATTGGCAGTAGCAACAAGCAGCCAGATGCTACCCAGAAAAAATTTCTGGCACTCCCAAGTTGCCAGATTCGCACATGCGCAGAGCAGTCTCGGTTGTAGTAGGGAGGGTGTAGTCTCTACATGACCCGTATTTACATTTAGTGATTCTGCTGTTTCCTCTGTGTTTACAGCTCTCAAGTAAAATGAAAACAAAACAGATTTCTGTGGCCAGGAGCTATCAAGTGAATTAAAATACATTCGCATAATTATGGAAGGCTAAAAATATGTCATCAGTTTCAGTTTTGGAAATTTTATTTCCACATTTTTGGCAGTCAAGCATTAATCTCCTTGCAGAACTATGAAATCCTCTTTGATTGTTTTCTAAAGAAATTTGACTTTCATTAATCTTTTCTGCTGAGGCAATTGATTTGTTTGAAATGAAGTATTTCTTTCCACACTATTGGCTAGTTTCAACTGTTCGTTGATTTTCAAGTGCTTGTTTTCATCTTCTGGCACATATGGTGTTGTGCCATAATAAAGAACCAAACATGAGATGATACTGTTCTGGTACTCCAAGAAAGTTTACATCCCGAAAACCACACTGGAAACCTTATCATCAGGTTGCTGCCTACTTCATTATGAATCTGGATAGATGAGTGTGCACTTTCAGCTAAATCATGCATTCTAGTATGGTTTATGAAATTCTGGTGCTCTTGGAGTATCCTTTGATGTCCTGTTTCCTTTATGACATAATGTAAGATCTTTTAATGCTTTGTATGTACAAACTATGGGCTTTCTATGTCATCGTAGGTGCGCATCTGTGCAAAACATCTCTTGTTCTGCAACTATCTGGCAGCTGCTGAAAGGAACCTATTTCTAACAGGTCATGGGAAAATACTGTGAATCGTGGTTTGAATAGCGGTACTTTCAAAGTAAATTTCCTTGTACGCAAGATGAATTATGTTAGGTGTGAGAATGTGTGATGACTCTTAAACCACAGAGGATGTGCCTCATTTAAAACTTAACTTTTGAGGATAGAACAAGCCATGTGGAAGAATTTTGAGCTCAGGGAAACAGACATTTATATAGTTGTCTGAACTTTTATTGGCACATTTGTGTGATGTATCTTAAAGTGTAACACATGCAAAAAAGACCAATATTATATCTGAAAGCCTAGCTTTTCTTGTAGCTTATTGATCTTTGAAACCGTTATTATATGTGAAAATTGAGCTTTTCTTGGCGCTACACTATGTATATTAATTTAAACCATTAACTTTTCCTATTGTGTGTTTGCGCTACTTAACAGTGATGTTGCTACTGGATGACTGCATCACCTGTACTGTGCTCTGAATACCTGCTGTCATTGGCTGGCGAGATCATGTGACATGAGCCATGTGTGACATACAAAAGCGCAATGTAATCTCGATTTCAATGCTTCAGAAACTAACGTGCTGTGTTTGGTGGAATTTGAACTTATACTTTCGTAATATGAAAATATGCAGCGTAAATATTGCTGCACATCAGAGAGCTTTCTATTATATATTACTTTTTATTTCGTTTTGCAAAGCCCTGTAAAGCTCTACACTGGTGTATAAAACCTTAACCGTTCAAACGACTGATAAGTTTTACAGTTCTGAGAGAAAATATACTGTCATTGAACACAGAAAATGGGTATTTTTAACTGGGAAATCTGGAAAAATGGTCCAGGGAATGGTTAAAACAGAGTGAGAAATTTACCTGTGAGAATCGGCTAAAAGAAATACTAGAATAAGATGCATTTATGGTGAAATCTGTTGTCTTCTACTTGGTCCTCTAATAGAAGTTCATTAAAATAACACAACATGAGAACTGAAACAGTATCCATTAAAGAACCAGAGAGCTTAGATGTTTGTTTGTTTTTTATTTTATTTTACTGCACTCTCACTTCTATGTTGCACATAGAGTATCAAATTATTTCTTAACATCATCCTGTGTAATATGTGGCTGGAGAAGGTGCATCACCTCTACCATTTTGGTAACCGCCATTGCTCTGTTGTTCGTATCCACAGTTGTGGAAACTCTCAATACAGTGAGATAATTTGTAATAAGGCTCTTTCTCACTAAATACATGCAGCAAAACATCAACATAAACAATATCCATTATCTTTTCAAATGGGCCGTCAATCAAAATTTCTCTCAAACACATTAAAGTAAGCCCCACAATGCAAATAATTTGATAAAATAGAGAGGTTTGACAAATTGTTTGATCATTTACATGGGCTTATGGAAAAAGTTTTGAGATTCCTAAACTGGAGGAAGACTTCACAATGCTTAACATTGGCCAATTCCATGCTCTGTCATTTGGTGATAAAAGGAATGAGAGTAGCAGCAGTTTTTCCTGATGGTGATAAGTGTATTTCATCATATTTTTGAGTTTTTACTCAGATTTTACATGGCAAGAATATCATACTTATATACTTTTGAGCATTCTTTTTTTGAATTTAGAATTTGCATGTTTTATGACTTTCTTTCTGTTTAACATTTAGTTTCATTGTTCTTCACTTGTGAATTTGTGTGTTCTGCTTCAGGATGTCTTTCATTTTTCCTTCCTTCCTTTCTGTAATAGTGTCCATGGGAAAATGTTTTGTACACAACATATTTGACAGATTTCTGTAATATGTAAGAACAAAATATATTTGTGTTTCTCTATAAATACATCATTCTAGTCACCTCATCAACTGTGGAGACAATCATGATTTACTGTATTTCTTTCCTTTTGTATCCTCTTATCTATAGTTTCTTTCTTCTAATCAGCCTAGAACAAGTATGAAGTGATAAATACAGTCAAGTGCAAATACCAAATCACAAAAAAAACAACTCACTCAGTGTATTGGTGGACACGTTTAATGTTCCATCACATACACAAGAGTCATGGTAACGACAGACTTAAAAAAAGTTTGCTTGCTAATAATTATTTCAAGAATTGTAAAGCAGATGAGGTCAAAAATGGATTGTAAGGAGCAAGATATGGTCTCATGGGTTGCATTGTGTGATTCTGTTAATGTGTCAAAATATATAGGTGTGAGGCAGAAGAAATTGGCATTTCATAGCAAGATTAATATGTTTATGCTTGACACTAAGTAATCCACAAATGTTCAAAAATTAAATACCTAAAGAAAAAAGTTATGGTGAAGAAGATAAGAGAGTGTTCATCTTGTGCTTAACTTCTGTTCCAAAACTCTTGTTCCTCATTGTTACTATTGTACGTATGTTGTAGGTGTGCACCCAGGACCTGCCACTTCCAGACGGTGTAGAAGTCGTACATGCTGCCCCTGCTGCAGGACATCTGAGCTCTGCCTCTATATATCCTGCTTGTTTTGCCCCATACATCATTGTCACAGCTTGTTCTGATAGCACAATTAGGTGAGAGATTTTGAGCCAGTCGTTAACATTAAAGTATGTTCATAAAAACTTTTACTCTGGACATTTTGAATTCTTTTATATAGGTTTTGGAAGTGCAAAGTAACAAAGAAGGATGAAAAGAAGAAGAATTATGAATGGTGCGAGTGGGAAATGTTTCGCAAAGATCAGGAATCCACCATTGATATCACAGGTAACCACATATGTTTTAGTTTTTGTAAATGTATGTTAGTAATAGAATATGTTTAAGAGAGACATATTAACTTCAGCTTAGTGTAATGTTCAGATTTGATTGATTCACTGAAATAAAAATTGGTCGGGCTTGGAGTAATTGTCTCAATTTATTTTTTTGTATGTTTCAGGGCAGCCACTGAATGTTAGTGCAGCTTACAGTGGCAGAATAGCTTGTGCCTATAAATACGGAAAATCTTTTACTCGACCTTCAAAGAATGATCCAGATTCAAGATACGTCAATTTGTGTGTTGCCATATATGAATGTGAAAGCACAGGAGGTACGTATTTGAGTATTTAGTGATCCAGTTTGACATGAGCTATATTTTGCAGATTTGTTGCATTTTTCATCTTCCTTTTATGCTATTGCACTACGTAATTTAATAGAGCAAGGAGGAAATTCAGGATTAAATTACAGAAAAATCACCAGATCACCACTGTGTCTTAACACTCTCTCTTTGTTGGAGGATACATTTGTGATACAATTCAATATGCAAAACGAATACTTTAAGAGAAGTTATGACACTCACACTCTCTCATATGGTGTATAATATTGTGCAGTGTTGTGGTATTATAACATCAAGTTTGTAAATAATACTGAGGACTTAAAAGCCCAAGCTACACAAAGAGAGAGAGATACAAACTTTATTGGGATAATTTGCAGAAACATACAAGAAATAATATTAAAATTATTAGAGATTATGGATGCATTGTACTAACAGTGGGACATCTGTGTTGGAATATTGCATGTATGTACTGCTGTATGGGAGGACGTTAGGGGGGGATGCAGGATGTATAGAAGCTCTATGTGTACTATGTTCCATTTGCTGTTTATGCGCCTATTCTCTCCCCGTTGCCTCTGCTATATGGTCAGTGAATGGTTATCTTTATCCATTCCTTAGTTTATATTTTAATTAATTCATACCTTTAGAAGATTACAATTAACACTGCAAAATTATCACATTTGTGTCTCACAAGTAGGTATATTCCCAATAAAAATTTGTTACCTAAGTAGTGATGCAGGTTTTTATTTCTCCCCTTTTCCAATGTTGTTAAAAGAAACAAATACAAATGATATGACAAAAGCATTTCCTGCACTTACTCAACACAGACATTTGTATCCTTATCACAATGAATTGGATGGTGAGGTCAAAGGCAGAAGGATTATGTCAATGTGAAGTGTGTCACACAGTCAATGTGGTATTGATGCCACCAGGTTTGGAAAACATTTACATTATTCAACTATTAACACCTCCCAAGCACACAGTATGCAATTGCTATCTAACATATGTGGGGCTATTTTGGCCAGCCACATGGCATGAGTTTCTTCGGGTCAATCTGTTCACAGTCTATCAGGTTAAATCAAGTGCCTTTAGAGCCCAAGTTAGGTATCCCATTTTAGTCTTCTCAAGGAACCACATACATCGCACTGGGTAACTTCTCGTGCTCCATGATATTAAAACACTCATATGCATTAACCGCCTCTGTGGCCAAAATTGAGCTGAGGTAAGCCAATTTGAATTCCGGGCAGTGGAAAAAATTTCCACTGCCAGTATTTCTTGGCAAGAAGAGCATAGGTAGTGGCATAAAGTTCCTGGTCACCAGACTTAGTGCCAATGTCCTTGTTTAAATACCAAGCCTCTCTGCATGGTCTCAAAAAGTGAGGGCATGTGACAGTGTTGATAGTGATCCATCTCTTGGATGGGGCATTTACCTTGGCAGCCGTGTTGGTGCTATTCATGAGGAATGGGCTATGTGCCAGCACCGGGTTTCATCTTCTCTGTTCTCTCATCATCATCATCAATCATCATCATCATCATCATCATCATCATACAGCACAAGCATTATACTAAACTACACACACACACACACACACACACTCACACACACACAAACAATTATAAATAATGTAATGGAGCATGTTGTAAATAAATAAACAAAAACTAAAACTTGTATGCATTCGGGTTATCAGTAATGCAGTTAAGTAAGTTAGTTCTTCAGGTGATGTTACAATGGTCCTCTTTCTTGAGCTTTTTCTCACTAGCAGATTTGACCGGTTTCTGGAAAAAGCAGCTAACTCATAAACCAATATACTGGGTGGTTATAATTAAATTTTCACCACTTGAAAGGAGCCCATGGAAAACAAGAGATCATAAGACAGTGAAACTTTGTGGAAACATGTGTAAGGGCACGCAGAAGAGAAATAGTGAATAGCTTATTGGAAGAACCACATTTTAATTTCCACATGAAAGGTTCAAATCTGATTATTCTGGTGGCCACGCAGCTCGGAACAGTTGACCAGAAATTCTGTTGTCTCCAAATTCTTATGAAGCAACATGAGGTGGACCTCCCTTGTGCACCAAAATAGTTGAATCCAAAGAAACATTCTCCCATAGAGCGGGATCACATGTTCGCAAAGCAGATCACATTAATGTGTGCCATTCATGCTGCAAGTCCGTGGTCTTTGGGCTCCAAATTCCTCAAAGAAAAATGAACTGGTTATGAACTGTGTTGTGATACGACACCACATAGTGATGTGTTCACTATGCAGGGGAACGTCATGAAATTTCGTTGGTGGTGATGATCCCCAAATGCAACTTGTGCGTGTTCAGTGCCCCAGTGAGCGTAATGTGTACTTCATAACTCCACAAAATGTTCCAAGGATACATGTGGTCAACTTCAACCTGTGCAAGGAACATAAGAGTAGAGCAATGACTGTGTCATATGGCAAAAGTTGGTGACTATTGTAAAGTTTGAACAGATACCACTTCACAATTGTTCACAGCACTTTTTGAACTGTAGACCATGGAATGATCAGTTGTAGTAACACAGTTCATGCACTGCTTGAAGATCACACATTGCATCCAGCATTCTCACCCATAGCAACAGTAACTTCTTCAACAATTTGTGGCACAGTTGGCCATCAGCCTCTCCCAGAAACAATTTCCAAATTGCCAGTTAATTCATATTTCTGAACAATGTTCTTCAACCCCAGTGCAGAAAGCGGACCTCTCCGTATTCCTGTAATGCGTTGATACTCACGAAGAGGAGCACTATTGCTGTTGTCTTAATAAATCAACTTTGTGAGTTATATCCTGCTTATCTTTTCCAGACCCATCTTGACTGTTTGCAACTATAATGCTCATTGACTCTCTTGTCTCAACCATACATCATTGAACCAGTACCAGTGCCTAACAGCAAGTGATGACGCTAACAGTACTAACAACACAAATTCTGTAGCACACAGTCCCAACATCATATCCAAGTTGGATACTGTACAGTAAATTGTTTTCCATCTACACTGGCTCAAGTAGAGAAATTTTAATTATAACCAACCATGCGTCTCAAAAAGGAAAAGTAGTTAACAGAAAATTATGGTAGAAAAAAATCTGCACGGCATAGTGTAGCTCGTCCTTTCAGCATCTTTGGACTGCGCGGAAGATGTAAAAGCAACCAGTTCATGATATAAAACAGACAAACCCCAGTAACCTTGGCACTCGCTCACCTCAAATAAAATAAGAAAATTTAGAGTCAAGTTCCTTTGAAGGAAAATTGAATAAATTAAGTCCATTAAAGGTGCAACAAAAGTAGGCATTATCTGTGATTGTGCCAGCAGCAGGAATTTGAGTCCTAACATCAATAATTTTTTTAAAATTGCAGACCAGCCTCACTATATACTCAATCACAGGTAGTGAAGTCTGTTTCTAATGTTAATTAGACTGACAAAATATTGATTCAATAGCTTTTGATACATGAATGAACATCACTTGGCCGTCTCATCTGACCCCACTCCCCCTCTTCACCACCAATTCAGTATCTGTTTTGTTGGTATTCAGACAACACCGTGGCACCACTAGCTAAGTTCTTTGGCCAGTATAACAATATAACTGATTAGAAGATTATGACTTTGTGTGTGTGTGTGTGTGTGTGTGTGTGTGTGTGTGTGTGTGTGTGTGTGTGTTTCACATAAGTGGGCATATAACTCAGGGTCCATTTACATATATTGGAGGGGGGCTAACCTCACACCCATAGACAGTACACACTTCTGTACTTTTCACTGGAATCGGACCTTGAGAAGTATTTTATTGACTATGGAAGTATTCAAAACTGCTCAAGATAGTGTTTCCTGTTGAATGTGAGATGTTATTTTATTTAGAAATTTAGTCCTGGGAGCAGCCAAAGTGTTGTGAGCCAAAAGAACAAGGTGCGATATGACCTCTCATTATCCTGAGAGGATACCAAATTTACTTTCTAAGGTAGTTAACATAAACCATTTCTAACAATACCTAAAGCATAAAACATGAGAACTTCCCATACTGCCACAAACCAGAATGTTTAAACGTTCAACTAACATTGCAGTGGAACACAACATGGATGCCTGTAACACAATCATTCAGTGGAGCTGTAATTGATATTACCATCACCTGCCAGAACTACAACACCTCCTCTTCTAAAATAGCTTCTGCTCCACAGGAAACATGGTTCACTGATAATCATTCCCTGACACACTGTTGAAATTATGCATTTTGTCAGAACCATGCTGGCCCCAAGAGGGTATCTGAAGGAGTCTATACATCAGGTCCCATGGATGTGTTTGGTGACTGGATTCCCCTTCGTACCACTTTGGAAGCAATAGTGGGTGTGAGTGCAGATGACCCCAGCAATCACCATTTGCAGGCCACTTACTATCTTGAGTCGACTATCTTAATGCAGTAATCCATCCCCCTTTTCTCCTGCTTGGGGATTTAAGTCAGCACCACCCCTTGTGGGAGATACTACCACTTCATCTTGTAGTGGCCTTCTACTCGACCAGCTTCTTACCAGTTGTGATGTGTGTCTCCTCAGTGATGGTACCCTTACCCACTTCAGTGCAGCCCACAGCACATTTTCAGCTATTGATCTAATGATCCCCTGAGTCTTGTGGCTCCAGTGCATTGGTCATTACACGATGATGTTTAGAACAATGACCACTTTTTGGTGATCATGTCACTTCCTTGCCACTGGCAGACCACATTAGGTGCTTCAAAGAGCAAACTAGCAGTTGTGTAGATCTGCTGTTACCTTCGCCCCTCTCTGTCAGATTGCATCAACGAGGTTGGCCCAGATGTCTCTGACGTGATCACCCACATTGCTGGAACAGCTATTTTCCTTTCTACAGGTTCCCTCTACCACTTGCCAGTGCCACCCACGGTGGACCAAAGACATTGCAATAGCTGTTGAGGATCACCAAAGAGGCCTATAACATATCAAGCCACCACCTTCACAAAGTAACCTTATCAATTCTAAGAAACTTTGTAGTAAGGCTTGCTGTCTAATTAAATTCAGTAAGGAGGACATGTAGAAGAAAAGAAACTACGAAGCATGAGTAACAGCCAGATTGCCCAAAACTGAGAAGGGGGAGTAGAAGATGAATAGTCTAAATTCAAAGAAACCCATGTTAAAGAAGCCAGAGACATCTGCGGTAAAACGATTGTGACACAAAAGAGAAGGAAACATCTTGGTGGAATGATCAGGTCAAGACAGCCGAAGATAGAAACGTACTTACAAGAAAATTATACTATGAAAAACAGAAAATAGATGATGCACCGAATGAATTAGCAATTGAACATCTAGCACAGGAACGCTAGAGAAAGAAATTAGCTGTAAGACTGATCCACAAAGAAAAGAAAAAGTTTTACTAAAGTATAGAGGAAGATTGTCAGGCAAGTTGGAAATGACTATACAATGTACTAAAGAGTAAACAAAATGAATATGTAAATATCCTTGCACTGGAAACAGATGACTGTAACTTAATATGAACAGAGAAAGGGATCAGGAATGAAATGAAAAAGTACTTCAACATTCTGCTAAATGGAGAAGGAGACCTCACAACCATCAGAAACTGTAGAATAATTAATGAAGTCCAAACCAATGGACACTCTTTAACATGGGCTAAGATGGAAACAGCATTAAAGACTATGCGGAATGGGAAGTCGACAGACTTTGATGATCTCAGCTCAGTCATGAAAAAGGCAGCTGGAATATTAGACTTAAATTGGCTGTATAGAGTGTTACCAGTGATTTGGGAAGAAAACAAAATCCTAGAAGATTGGAGCAAAGGAATCACCATCCCTCTGATTAAAAAGGGCAATCGATGAAAATGCGGAAATTACAGAGGCATCACACTGCTGTCACACACCCTGAAGCTGTTATAAAAGATCGTAGAAATGAGACTTAGAAAGATAGAAGAACCTTTACTTGAGGAAGAAAAACAGGGGTTCAGGAAAGACCAAGGTACTATGGATCTTATTTTTGCAGTAAGAAATGCTGATAGAAAAGTACTGGGAATACGGAAGAATTCTTGTGATTGTATTGGTGGAAATTGAAACAGCATATGACAGTGTTCCTCAAAACAAGATATGGGAATGTTTGGAAGACCTAAAGGCGCCAAAGCACCTAATTCATAAAACCGAGATGCTGTACCAAAAGTATTACAGCTGTGTCCAGATAGGCAACGGACATCAGAATGGTTTGAAACAGAGAGAGGTGTCCAAAAAGGAAGTGCGCTATCACCACTCCTGTTTGTAATAGTAATGGACAAGATCATAAAATCTATCAAGAAAATAGACAGCAAACCAAATGATCTGTTTTTTTTCCAATGATTTGATAGTATGTGGAGAGACAGAAGCTGAAGCACAAAAGAAACATAATGATGGAAATAACACATTCAAAAATTTTGGACTAAAAATAAGTAAATGAAGACAGTAGAAATGACCAACAACAGGCAAGGATCAATCTCAGATATATTTCTAGAAGGAGTCAAAGTAAAATATGTTTCCCATTTCAGGTACCTAGGAAGCATGATCTCAGAAGACAACACCATTAAGCAGGAAGTACACAGCAGGACACAGAAAGCACAAAATTTTTATAGTCAAATCAGAAATCTTCTCTGGGGCGATAAAATACCACGAAAAGCAAAAGTGACTATGTACCACATCTGTTTCATACCAATACATGTGGTTTAGAAACATGTATCCTACTAAACAAAGACCTCAGCAGAATTCAGGCAACAGAAGTGAGATTTATTAGAGCTATGACTCAAACAACTAGAAATGACAAAATCAGGAATGAATAGAAAAGTAGCTGGTATTGAGGTTCCTGTTACCAGTGTCATAAAGAAACGTACATTTCAGTGGTATGGGCACATAATGAGAATGAACGTCGTAAGACATGCCAAAAAGTATTTCAACCTGAACCTCATAGGAAGAAAACCACAGAGGAGACCAAGAAAATGCTGGATAGAGGATGTAAGATTATATTTGGAAGAGAAAGGACAGCCGCATGGGATTAGCCGAGTGGTCTAAGGCGCTGCAGTCATGGACTATGCGGCTGGTCCCAGCAGAGGTTCGAGTCCTCCCTCGGGCATGGGTGTGTGTGTTTGCCCTTAGGATAATTTAGGTTAAGTAGCGTGTAAGCTTAGGAACTGATGACCTTAGAAGTTAAGCCCCATAAGATTTCATACACATTTGAACATTTTTTGAGAAAGGACACAAATGGAAAGTTGTCCTGGAACAGAAGGTGTATGAAGGCAGAAGGAGATGGCAAGCACTTGTACACCACACCAGGGAAACTGAAGTTGGAAAACAACAACAACAATGATGATGATGATGATGATGATGATGGAATGCTGGGAGTGCTGTGTCTCCTCCCTGGGAACATATGTTTCTTCATCCCAGGTGCACGCCAAGTTGTAGTCTTCTGGGCCACCAATGATCAACAACTGTTTACAACTCTTTGTCCATAAGGCTGATCTATGTACCAATGCACCATTCCTTGCTGAACACCTTGTGACCCACTTCATGACAGCATCAGCATCCTCTTCTTATCTGGCTGTCTTTCTACAGCAGAAATGACAAGTTGAAGATGATCCCTATGTTTCGTCCTACCCCCTGCCAAGCCAAATGATTTAGCGCCCATTCACTGACTGGGCACTGCTTCAGGTTGTTGTCTTGTCTCATGGTATGACCCCAGGCTCTGATTCAATTCAAAACCTGAATGTTACTTAAGGGCTAATGTTAGTTAAGGGTTACATGTATTCAGGGTCTTCAAACGTATTTGCCTCGAAGGTTCTTATCTTCGCAGTGGCGATATGGTATCATCATCTCAATCTTAAGCCAGGCAAAACCAAACATCTCTCGACACCTGCAAACCAGTTAGCCTCATCTGCATGTTCTGCAAATAATGGTTGCCCACACATTATGTAGAGTTTTCAAGTCTTAGGGCCTTTTGTCCCCCTATCAGTGAGGTTTCCAGGAGGGACAATTCACAACAGATGTGGTTGGAAACAGCAGTCCGGCAGGCTTTTTCTAAACACCAACACTTCATAACAGTCTTTTTTGACCTACATAAGATGTACAACACCACTTGGCACTATCATATTTTACTTACCCTCCATGATGGGTACTTCCAAGTCTCCATCAGTTTTTATCCCACAGGCCAGGGTTTGAGTTGATACTTTACTCAACTTTCCATGGGCCCAAGAGAACGGTGTCCTGCAGCTCTCTGACCTAAGTGTCACACTTTTTCTCCTCGCAGTCGATGGGCTAGTGAGCTCAGTTGGGCCAGTGGTCACCGTTGCGCTGCTTGTCGACAACTTTTGCATTTTGTACAGCTCCCACTCAGTAGCGTCAGCTGAATGACACTCCAAGGTGCCATTCAACATGCCTCTGCATAGATCTTTTCCCATGGTTTCCAGTTCTCCCCTGCAAAAATGTGGGTCATGCATTTCTGTTATCATAACTTGGTCCATCCTGATCTAGAACTCCACAGGGCTATCCAGCACTTAGAAGTTGTTCCATGGTCCCAATTTTTGGGCCTCCTTTTGGATAAAAAAAAACTGACTTGGCTGTTCTGTATTCATCTGCTAAAGACTAGTTGTATGTGGAAGCGCCATGCTCTCTGATTCCTTGCCCACACCTCTTGCGGTGTGGATCATGCTATGCTTCTCCATATTTACCAGGCCCTGGTCTCATCCAGAATGCATTATGGTCACCAGGTTTAAGGCTCAGTGGCACCTTCGGCTTTGAAATTGTTAGACTCGGCCCATTGTCTGGAGTTCGTCTGACCAGTGGCATCTTCCAGACTAGTCCCATAGACAGTTTCCTTTCAGAAGTGGGGATGTTACCTCTTCATTTCCTACGGTACTACCTCTTGGTCTCCTATGTAATCATCATCCAACAATTCCCTGATTGTTCAACATATCCCATTCTTTTCACATACAAGGTGTGTCAGCCTCCTGATACTGGCCCTCAGCTAGGATTGCCAGTTGGAATGCACCTTGCAGTTCTCCACTAGGATCTCCACCTATCGTCCCTGGAATGTGCTCCCCATGTTTCAATGCACACACACCCCCCTGCCCCTTTTGGTTGGTGCCCAAGCCATGAATTAGGACTGATCTATTTCCAGGTTCTAAAGTCTCTGACCTTTCGGCATCTGTTACTTCGAGTTCTTTTGGAGTTTCAGGATGCTGTTACCTTTTACGCTGATGGCTCTAAAACTGTGGATAAGATGGGACATGCTTTTACACCCTCTGGGTGTCAGGAAAATGTAGCGTTTTTACAGTGGAAATGATAGCTGTTGACAGAGACCTCCACTTTATTAAATGATCTTCCCTTTACAGTATTTTAATTTATAGTGACTCAATAGCAATCATCAGGCCATTGACCAATGTCACTCTTGTCACCCTGTGTGTGTGTTATTCATGATCTACTCATTGAACTTAGCAACACAAATGGCTCAGTTGACTTTCTCTGGGTCCTAAGTTCTCAGGGAATGAACTGGCTAATCGCTTGGCTAGAGGAGCTATAACTTGCCCCACATTTGCTTTCCAGATCGCAGAAGTGGATTTACAGGTGCAGATAATAGCTCAAAGATGGAATGACATCTGATTGGCTACTGCCCCCTCTAATAAAATCTGCACAATCAAGGAGACTACTGCTGCATGGCACTCTTCCCTCTGTTTCTCCCAGAAGGTATCCACTGCCCTGTGTCACCTCACATTTCTCCTCCAAATCAACAGTGCAATTCCTACAACGCTATATCCACTATTTTTACTAGCAGTGCTTTCAGTACATTTAATATATGTGTGGGGTTAGCAATCTCTATGATCTACCAAGTAATTTCCTGTAACTTACTGTCAGTTTGTTCTTTTCAGCATACAAAATCTGCTGGTACTGGCTATAGTATTCCCATTTCCCTAGCTGTATTTTGTCAGAGTGTTTCTTCCAATTCAGTAATCAAGTGGTTGTTACAGTTCATATATTTCTGTAAATTTATCACTGTTTGTTTATTTTCCCTTAATTCAGTTACTATATTCAAGAAAACTCTCGTTCTGTAATTTTCTTTTGAAATTTACATCAGGTAACACTTTCTGCTCAGCCCTTCATAGTACTTATAAATTTTGTTTAACTCCTCTTTCAAACTTGGGTTATTTTTAACTACTTCTTTGTCTATTGTAAGTTTTAAATTGTTTAATTGACAATTAATTATATTAACAACTGATTTTAACCTTTTTTCAACTCTCAGCTCTGCAATATGATCCAGTTATTTGTCAAGTTTTGTCATACTACCATTTAATTCTGCAAGTCTGTCTATATTATATTGGTTACAAACTTCAAAGGCTGCTGACAAGGTCTCTAAATTTTTTATTCTAAGTATTTATTTCTTTATTTAAATTGTCCACTTCAACATTAAACTCATTATTTTGAGTGAATATTTGCAGCTATAATTTTTTTGTTTGAATCTACTACAGTTTTTTTAAAATTTATCAGAGTCATTGTTGGCCTCATCTATTCTTACTTAAGCTATTAAATTTCAACAAAGAAATAGCTAATTTTGTCTTTTCTTGCCGTTCTTTCTCTGATAAAGTTTCAGAAACTCAATCGCTGGTGGTTTGACTTGGTTCATCTTCAGAATCACTTTGCATCAGCTTGTCGTTAGTGTCATCTGCTACTGTAGTGGAGGTCCTGACTGCATCAGTCCGAGACTGTGTGTCAGCAACTGCATTCACTTCTACGATGACAGTTGGTAGTAGTGGGACCCAGCAACTGCAGCATCGCTGCTGGCATTTCTCAGCAACAGTCTTGGCATTTGTTGATCTTGAAACTTTGATGAAAACAATGTGGGAGCAGTTGGAAGGTGTTTCTCAGCACTCACTGCTGCTATAAATATTAGTCTTCCCCAAAATACATCAGCTCCAACTGTTCTTCTTTTATATGTTATGGTTGGAGGCTGTTATTTGTCAAACATTACTTTACTTTACAACCAGAGGTTGTACAGAGTTTCAGGGAGAGCATAAGGGAACAATTGACAGGAATGGGGGAAGTAGTACAGTAGAAGAAGGATGGGTAGCCCTGAGGGATGAAGTAGTGAAGGCAGCAGATGATCAAGTAGGTAAAACGACGAAGGCTAGTAGAAATCCTTAGGTAACAGAAGAAATATTGAATTTAATTGATGAAAGGAGAAAATATAAAAATGCAGTAAATGAAGCAGGCAAAAAGGAATACAAACGTCTCAAAAATGAGATCGACAGGAAGTGCAAAATGGCTAAGCAGACATGGCTAGAGGACAAATGTAAAGATGTAGAGGCTTATCTCACTAGGAGTAAGATAGATACTGCCTACAGGAAAATTAGAGAGACCTTTGGAGAAAAGACAACCACTTGTATGAATATCAAGAGCTCAGATGAAACCCAGTTCTAAGTAGAGAAGGGAAAGCAGAAAGGTGGAAGGAGTATATAGAGGGTCTATACAAAGGCGATGTACTTGAGGACAATATTATGGAAATGGAAGATGATGTAGATGAAGATAAAATGGGAGATATGATACTGCGTGAAGAGTTTGACAGAGCACTGAAAGACCTGAGTCGAAACAAGGCCCCGGGAGTAGACAACATTCCATTAGAACTACTGACAGCCTTGAGAGAGCCAGTCCTGACAAAACTCTGCCATCTGGTGAGCAAGATATATGAGACAGGCGAAATACTTCAAGAAGAACATAATAATTCCAATTCCAAAGAAAGCAGGTGTTGACAGATGTGAAAATTACCGAACTATCAGTTTAATAAGTCACAGCTGCAAAATACTAACACGAATTCTTTACAGACGAATGGAAAAACTGGTAGAAGCCGCCCTCGGGGAAGATCAGTTTGGATTCCATAGAAATATTGGAACACATGAGGCAATACTGACCTTACAACTTATCTTAGAAGAAAGATTAAGGAAAGGCAAACCTACATTTCTAGCATTTGTAGACTTAGAGAAAGCTTTTGACAATGTTGACTGGAGTACTGTCTTTCAAATTCTAAAGGTGGCAAGGGTAAAATACAGGGAGCGAAAGGCTATTTACAATATGTACAGAAACCAGATGGCAGTTATTAGAGTCGAGGGGCATGAAAGGGAAGCAGTGATTGGGAAGGGAGTGAGACAGGGTTGTAGCCTCTCCCCGATGTTATTCAATCTGTATATCGAGCAAGCAGTAAAGGAAACAAAAGAAAAATTCGGAGTAGGTATTAAAATCCAGGGAGAAGAAATAAAAACTTTGAGGTTCGCCGATGACATTGTGATTCTATCAGAGACAGCAAAGGACTTGGAAGAGCAGTTGAATGGAATGGACAGTGTCTTGAAAGGAGGATATAAGATGAACATCAACAAAAGCAAAACGAGGATAATGGAATGTAGTCGAATTAAGTCGGGTGATGCTGAGGGAATTAGATTAGGAAATGACCCTTATAGTAGTAAAGGAGTTTTACTATTTGGGGAGCAAAATAACTGATGATGATCGAAGTAGAGAGGGTATAAAATCTAGACTGGCAATGGCAAGGAAAGCGTTTCTGAAGAAGAGAAATTTGTTAACATCGTGTATAGATTTAAGTGTCAGGAAGTCATTTCTGAAAGTATTTGTATGGAGTGTAGCCATGTATGGGAGTGAAACATGGACAATAAATAGTTTGTACAAGAAGAGAATAGAAGCTTTCGCAATGTGGTGCTACAGAAGAATGCTGAATATTAGATGGGTAGATCACATAACTAATGAGGAGGTATTGAATAGAATTGGGGAGAAGAGGAGTTTCTGGCGCAACTTGACAAAAAGAAGGGACCGGTTAGTAGGACATGTTCTGAGGCATCAGGGGATCACAAATTTAGCATTAGACGGCAGCGTGGAGGGTAAAAATCGTAGAGGGAGACCAAGAGATGAATACAGTAAGCAGATTTAGAAAGATGTAGGTTGCAGTAAGTACTGGGAGATGAAGAAGCTTGCACAGGATAGGGTAGCATGGAGAGCTGCATCAAACCAGTCTCAGGACTGAAGACCACAACAGCAACAACAAAAAACAACAACTTTTACTGATTTGTCATTTCTTTTTAGTTAACTTCCTCTGCATTTAGTCGTTTCTTGCTTGCCAGATATAATGGGCTTATATCTTAGGCTTACACTCATTAGCAGATTTGATCAGTTTCTAGAAAAGGCAGCTAATTTATAAACCAGTATATATTTGCGATCTCTCTTTTTATTGGTATTATGTAAAGAATAGTCCATTTTTTATTAATATTAATACATATATTCTCTTCATTGTACAAGGGTGAATCAAATATAAACCACAATTTTTGTTTTACGTGCCTGTTTGTAAACTGAGAGAGGCAAGATCTCTCCACATTTTTGCTTTTGTTTCCAGTAATTGTTCTCCAAAGCTAGAATGTTGTCGTACTATTGCTGCAGTCAGAATCATGATGTAATATGAAGAGGTTCTGTCATCTGTTGCACAGTGCATATAATAAAGTTTCTCACTACAGAGGGTGTAAAACCATCCGAAATTTGAAAGTTTTGTGGCACAATTCAGGGACGACATCCTGCAAAAGACTCAAGTGATTGCATGGCACACACAGTTTTTATGAGGTTGAGAAACAGTTGAGAATGCAGCTCACTGACATTGTCAGAGGACCAGCATGACTGAGGAGAATATTTGCATTGTTAGACAGCTTATTGACGACTATCACCAAATAACAATTGTTGAAATTGCTCCTGGGGTTGTTCTAAGCTACGGTAGTGCTCAGGCGGTCATTACTGACAACACTGAATTTCAGAAAGAGTTCATAGTGTGGGTGCCTCATCTTCTCATCACAGAGCACAAATGTCATTGTCTTGAGATGTGCAAACAGCTATCAATGCTATATAAAACCAAAGAGGAACATTTTTTTACTCCAGATCTTGACTTGTGATGAAACATGGGTGCACCATTACGCCATGTAATTGAGAAAAAAAACAGCAGCATGGAATGATACAAAAAGGATGAATCTGCTACCATCAAAGCCAAAAACTATCTCTCGGTGCCAAAAGTTCTTGCAGTTGTCTGTACAAACAAAACATGCATAATGTCAGAATGGTCTCACATTTCCAATCTGGGATGTCATCATGCTTCATGACAGTGTTAAAGCACACACAGATGCCCATACTCAACAAAAAATTCAGGAATTGTTCTGGACCAATATAGAACATCCTTCCTACTGTCCAGACTTACCACTATGTGATTTTTCTTTGTTTGAATCACTAAAGGAAGCAGTTAGAGGACACAGATACGATGAGGATGGCGCTATTGAAGTGTTCGTGCCCAACTGGCTGTTGTCACCGTCACATTCATTTTACGAAAACAGGATCAGGAAACTGCCTATCCACTTAGAAGAATGTGTTTCCCACTCAGGAGACTATATAGAAAAATAAATATGAATGTATGAATTTTTCTGAAACTGAAGTAAACTTATTAAAAAATAATAATCCTGAAACTTCCTGGCAGATTAAAACTGTGTGCCCGACCGAGACTCGAACTCAGGAACTTTGCCTTTCGCGGGCAAGTGCTTTACCAACTGAGCTACCGAAGCACGACTCACGCTCGGTCCTCACAGCTTTACTTCTGCCAGTATCTCGTCTCCTAGCTTCCAAACTTTACAGAAGCTCTCCTGCGAACCTTGCAGAACTAGCACTCCTGAAAGAAAGGATATTGCGGAGACATGGCTTAGCCACAGCCTGGGGGATGTTTCCAGAATGAGATTTTCACTCTGCAGCGGAGTGTGCGCTGATATGAAACTTCCTGGCAGATTAAAACTGTGTGCCCGACCGAGACTCGAACTTGGGTCCTTTGCCTTTTGCGGGCTAGTGCTCTACCAACTGAGCTACCGAAGCACGACTCACGCTCGGTCCTCACAGCTTTACTTCTGCCAGTATCTCGTCTCCTACCTTCCAAACTTTACAGAAGCTCTCCTGCGAACCTTTCAGAACTAGCACTCCTGAAAGAAAGGATATTGCGGAGACATGGCTTAGCCACAGCCTGGGGGATGTTTCCAGAATGAGATTTTCACTCTGCAGCGGAGTGTGTGCTGATATGAAACACCCTGGCAGATTAAAACTGTGTGCCTGACCGAGACGCGAACTCGGATCCTTTGCCTTTCACAGGCAAGTGCTCTACCAACTGAGCTACCGAAGCACGACTCATACCCGGTCCTCACAGCTTTACTTCTGCCAGTATCTCGTCTCCTATCTTCCAAAGGTTCGCAGGAGAGCTTCTGTAAAGTTTGGAAGGTAGGAGACGAGATACTGGCAGAAGTAAAGCTGTGAGAACCGGGCGTGAGTCGTGCTTAGGTAGCTCAGTTGGTAGAGCACTTGCCCGCAAAAGGCAAAGGTCCCGAGTTCGAGTCTCGGTCGGGCACACAGTTTTAATCTGCCAGGAAGTTTCATATCAGCGCACACTCCGCTGCGGAGTGAAAATCTCATTCTGGAATAATAATCCTGTTTATATTTGATTCACTCTTATAGTCACAGACTGCTCATCAGGGCTAATTAAGCTTTTTAACCAATGCCTCCCAAGAAAACCAAAACAACAATTAACTGATTATTATTGATATTTAAAAAAAAAAAAAAAAAAAAAAAAAAAAAAAAAAAAAAAAAAAACCTATACAGCATACTGGAGCGTGTCGTTTCAACATCTTTGGCCTGCACAGCAGACACAATAGCAGTCAGTTTATGGTACACTGTGAATGAGCCCCAATCGCCCACAGTGCTCACTCGCCTCATATTAAGTAAAAAAAAAAAAAAAAAAAAAAACCAACGGCATCAAATTCGTGTGAAGGAAAATTGAAAATATTAAATAGCAGTCTGTTTATGCAGCAAAATTAGACAGTATCCATGATTGTACCAGAGACAAGAGTATGAATTAAGTGTCAAAAATTTTGTTTATTAGTGTGTCCAGCTGAGAAAGAGCTTTCACTTCACACAATGATAAGCACAGGAAATGTTTCAAACCTGGCTCTGCCACACTTGTAGGCTGATCTCAGAATATCCTTCCCATGATTTAACATCAAACTTGCCGCCCCCCTTCCACTTCCAGGAATATAATGCAGAAACATGTAAAACATTACAGTCCATATGACCTATCTTAAGAAATAGGCCCAAGAAAGGCAAACCCACATTTAAAGCACTTGTAGATTTACAAAAAGCTTTTAACAGATTTCACTGGTCATCCGGGATAAAATGCAGTTATAAGAGTCGAAGAGAGTGAAAGGGAGGCAGTAACTGGCAAGGGATTGAAGCTTGGATTCAACCTTTTTCCTATGTTGTTTGATCTTTGTGTAAAGCAAGGAAGAATTAAAGTGCAGTGTGAAGAAATAAAAACTTCAACCTTTGCTAATGTTGTTATAATTCAGTCAGAGTCAGCAAAGAACTTGGAAGAACTGTTGAAGACAGTGGATATCTTGAAAAGGAGTTGTAAGATGAAAACAACAAAAGTTAAACAAGGGTGATGGAAAGTAGTTAAATTAACCCTTTCAAACCTGATTTTTTTGCTAGAGGAAAGAAAATTTTTCTTTATGTGGTAATGCTCTTAGGTAACTTTTTAATGATTTTAGATGCAAGATTTATACAAAAATATGTAACTGTTTTCAAAGCATACGTTGCACACTTGGCTTTATTTTATATACTAAAATAATTAATTATGAAAAAATCTCTATTGTAATGAATAGTAACATGATAATTCAAGAATTATCACCCAAAATAACAATAACAATATTCAGTTATATGGTAGAATATTGTGAACCAATCACATCCGTGTATTCTGGTGGTCATGACCTGCTATGCACTGCTGCATTGACTTGCTAATATTTTCATAGTGGTGCTCAACAGTTGGGAGCACTTGCACATGATGAAAAGGTTAAACAGTCACAAATGTGTACCTCAGGTTCCCATTTGGGAAAAATACTTCTGTTGCAGTGAAGACAAAGTGAAAGTTAATGCTCACAGCTGTAATCAGAGTGTCTGAAAGTGTTAAATAAGGCATTTACTGAGGGAATTAGTTTAGGAAATGACACCAAAGGTAGCAGAGCAGACAAGTTTTTATTATTATTATTATTATTATTATTGTTGTTGTTGTTGTTGTTATCTGGACTGCAAAATAACTGACAGTGTCTGAAGTTGTGAAACTATATAAAATACAGGCTGGCCATAGCAAGAAAAGATTTCCTGAAAAAGAAACATCAAAATAAACTTAAGCTTTTTGAAGTGTTTTCTGAAAGTATGTTTTAGTGTTATATGGAAGTCAAATGTTGACCATAAATAGCACAGACAAGAAAAGAATAGAAGGTTTTGGAATGTGGTGTTACAGAGGAATGCTGAAAATTAGTTGGATAGGTTGATTAACTAGTGAAGAAGTACTGCACTGAATCAGGCAAACAAAGAACTTTATGGTACATGACTAAAAGAATGGATCTGCTGATAGGCACAACCCAAGACATCACAAACAGATGATTTGGTATTGGTGTTGGGAGTGAGTGGAGAATGGGGTGGGGAATTGTAGGAGGAGATCCAGGATTGCTATAGTAAGCAGGTTGAAATGGATACAGCTTGTGGTAGTTATACAAAGATGAAAAAACTTCCACAGGTATGAACCAGTCTTTTTAGAATGAATACCACAGCACACAAATTCTTCCAAATTATTTCTGTGATGTTTTAATGGGTGTTAATAAGTGCATTTCAGGAAGAAATATATCTTAAATTTGTTGTTTTGATACAAAATTGAGTAGACTGCTACTCAGTTTCCATGTGTTTTTACCTACAGTTACAACAAAAAATCTGAATCTCTGTATGCATAAGATCATGCCAATCATGATATTTTTATCTTTGGCACACACATTTGGTATGTATTAGATTAGTCTGATGGGTATTTTAACATTGTCAGGAAACTGCATTGTGGAAATAATACTTGACATTTTTGATGATCGATTCGTCATTTACAAAACTCGTTTGTGGTAACCACACAAGAAAAGTACCCGTAATAGTTAAATTGTTTAGTGAGAGCATCAAACTTCACAATATAACACAGACATTTACAAGTTTGAAATAGCGCAGCCAAGATCATAGCAAAGACCAGTTCACAAGATCCCAGTACTAGTGAGGATCATAACAGTGCAAGTGAGAGAGATTAAGTGGCCTCTGGTCTGGGTTATATGCCATTGAGCTATGATGGTTCTGGTAGACACCGGCATGTGCAGACCTCGGTGCAACTCAACTCCTGGGTCAGTGTGCCACTGGCTGGCAGCCAGTACCATACTGAGCCTAGGGAAAATACAGGTGAGTTCATAGCGGTGGCTCACAAGGGTGCTCTGTATTAATGTAGATACCGTCTATCGCAAATTTCGGGGCTCCTGGACCAATGCTGATGACTCAGTTGGTCCTTTCTCTGTATGAGAGAAAAGACTGGCTGATTTAGTTGTAAGGGCTGAGGTGTTGGCCAACAAAGGGTGGTAACATCGTGTATTTCACTTCCTCTATTGTACCAATTTAATTTTTTTTCTGCTCTATATTCCCCTTCCCCTCACCAAGCTCATTTGTTGTCCTTTTATCTTGGATAAAACCAGAATAATTTGTGTATTACAGAGATGAGAGAGACTTATTTTGTAACTTATACTGAAAGAATTTAAGAAAATTGTTACTATTTTTTATTTTCATATATTTATATGTCAAGTGGTTCACAGTTATATTTATAGTACAGAACGCAAAAATATGATAAAAACTAGATATCAAAACACATGCAGGTGACATTTTGCACAATTTGTTTCAGGTTCAGAATGGGTGCTGGAAGATACAATTCACTTAAAAAATATTCATTTACCCCGTATTCAAGTAGATCCTCACCTGGACCTCAGCTACTTGTATGATAGCCGTTTTTTACAAAAGAAGCAACGTTTGAACCACATATTGCAAACACTGTCATCAGAAGACATTCGATCTCCACTCAAGAATGGTGATCAGACTGGGCATGATCACCACAGCCTTCAAAAGACAAGTGGAGGTTAGTGAAAAAACATTTTTACTATAATTTGGTGAAGGAAAAGTGCTGTATTAAATTTTAGTACAGAATTCAATGATTTTATAATTTTCTTAACCAGGACATTTTTCAAAAAAGTCTATTATTACACCAAACAAATTCTAGTTATGCAAACTCTTAAAAAGAAAACTAACTATCTCACAGTGGAGATAGTAGTCACAGTCATTGTAGGAAATATCTTGGTCGTAGGGCTCAGTTAAGCCACATTCCATTTCTTTTCTTCTTTTCTTTTCAATCACAAACACATTGATACTGAAACTGCCTGGCAGATAAAGCTGTGTGCTGGAGGAGGACTCTAAAGTAGGACCTTCGCCTTTCATTGGCAGGTACTGTATCTACTGAGCTACCCAAGCACGACTCACAACCCATCCTCTCAACTTTACTTCTGCCAGTACCTCGTCTCCTACCTTTCAAACTTCACAGAAATTGTCCTGCAGGAAGTAAAGTTGTGAGGGCTGTTTGCGAGTCGTACTTGGATAGTGGAACACTTTCCTGTGAAAGGCAAAGGTCCTGTGTTCGAGTCCCAGACTGGCTCACGGTTCTAATCTGCCAGGAAGTTTTATATCAGCACACACTCCACTGAAGAGTGAAGATTCATTATGGAAACAGTGTTGCTGTCACTCCAGTTGGGACTACAGTTCGCCTTGTCAGGTAATACAAGCAAAGTACATTACCTTCTGCGAAGACACTAAAAGAAAGCAGAAGTAAGAAACTCTCGTTTAACTACAGTTGTTAATAATTTAGGAGTAAAGGAGACCACTCACTGAAGAAGCATTGACTAGTCAACAGACACGTGAAAAAGAATGAAAACTTTGCTAGTTTCCAGATAAATCTGAAATGAACTAGTGAAAAGAAGAGAAAGAAAAAAAGAAAAAAGACCTCTGCAGCTACATTGTGCAGGCTCACCACAAAATGCCAAGGAGTCCAATTCAGTACCAACATCCGTCATGTCTCATAGCCTTTTTGCTATCGAACACTGTCCCTCCCAACTTCCTTCTGCCTCCAAACCCACTACCTAATTACTTAAACACCTTCCTAGTTATATCTTCATTCACAACTACTTCTCTGTTTAGGTGAATATATACAGACAAATCCATGCCAGAGCCATGACCACCCTCATGACATTCTCCTATGGTGACCTGTTTATTGCCGGCCGGAGTGGCCGTGCGGTTCTAGGCGCTACAGCCTGGAGCCGAGCGACCACTACGGTCGCAGGTTCGAATCCTGCCTCGGGCATGGATGTATGTGATGTCCTTAGCTTAGGTTTAATTAGTTCTAAGTTCTAGGCGACTGATGACCTCAGAAGTTAAGTCGCATAGTGCTCAGAGCCATTTGACCTGTTTATTGGACACCTAGAGGAAATCTTCCTTGCCTCTCAAAATCCCAAATTCTTTGTCTAGGTCAGGTTCATTGACAATGTCTTCATGATCTGAACCCTTGCCAAGACACCCTATCCTCAGTCCTCTGCAACCTTTTTATGAGACTGACAAAATTGCAGAAAGAAATGGTCATAGAGTTTTGCACCTCCTGCCATATTATTGCCATTTTAATGCAACAGGACTTGTGTGGGTTCAGGTGAAATCATATGCTGCAGAGTGAAATAGAAGTTTTAAATTAAAAGAAATAAAATTTTTAGTATGTGTGGCATGGAGCATATTACTCTCACGGAATGGAACAATATTGTCAAACATACATGGTACATCTTGGAATCATCATGGCACTGAAAAGGTGTGTTGGAAAAAGAGTGGAAGAGTTAATAATAAGATTAGGATATGATAGCAGCAGCAGGAACAGCAACAACAATTTTTTAAAAAAAGTTTGGCAATGTATGTCGAGATAAATGAAAGATTTTGATGTTTCTGTATTTTAACACATAGATGCATCTCTTACCTGCAACTTATGAAAGAGGGTAGACTCCACAGTCTTCAAAGAGAATGTTGTCATTATTCACATCTCCATGTCATTGTCAGTAGCTTCACTGCCCAAGGTTATTACCATTTTTTCAGTAGTATGGAATTGCAAGGGCTGTAGAATTTTCTGGTGTGATACTCATAGTTGGGTGAACATCATGTGCAAATGCAAACAGTATAGTAGGGTGAACAACATATGCAACTGCAAACAGTATAGTAGGGTGAACAACATATGTAACTGCAAACAGTCACATAATAGCATTGGTAGCATATCCACCATCTGTCAAAGATGTTCTTTCAGCGATCCAATTATATCTTATCGTCATCCCCAGAAATGAGTGACATCCTACCAACAATCCTTCCTACTCCTCCTAAAGTGGTATTCTGCCACACACCCAACCTATGCGTCATTGTGGTCCATCCCTATTCCAGTCCCACTATCAACTCCTTGCCACAAGGGTCACCTCTCTGTGAAAACCAAGATGCCAAACCTGCCAGTTCTCTCACCCACCACATCCTACTCCATTCCTGTCACAAGCTTATCCTAACCCATCAGAAGCAGGGTCATTTGTGAAAGCAGCATGCGAACCAGCTGCTGCAGTTTCTGCACATCATTCTATGTGGAAATGGCCACCAACCAATTGTTCCCCAAAATGTGGCCAAGAATAGAGTTTGACCACCCAGTGGCAGAACACACTGCTGAGAGCAACATGCTAGATTTCAGTGGCTGCTTCACAAACCATACCATCTGGCTCCTTCACTCCAGCACCAGCTGTGCAGAATTACACATACAAGAGTTCTCCTCACTGTACATCCTCTGCTAACCCACTGCACCCAAACCCTCTACACAACAGTCTTCCTCACATCTATTCTGTCACCCCCTACCCAATCTATACCTTCGCATTGTCATTGTGCGCTCCACAACTTGCATGTTCTGGAGCCTCGGATGCATTCCTATCCCATGCGCCTGCTCCCTTTACCACTTACCAACCCCCCTCCAGCTTACTGCCTCTCTCTCCCTCTTTTCACCCAGTCCACCCACACCAATACCAGCACTGTGGGTTCAGCTCCTCTGGTGTGGTGGGGGGGTTTGAAGTTGTGATTTGAAAACCCAGATCCACCTAGTTGTCTAATTATTTGATTAAACAATGATTTTAAGAAGCAAATAAGTTTATAGGAACTTCAATGCTGAATACCCAAATATAAGTGCACAATGGTGTATCCCAGTAGGCCAGTACTTTATAACACCACCACCACCTTAAACTAATATCCATGAAACACCTAACCTGTAGACCCAAAGAATGTGGCACACTTCCCTAGAGTACGAGCGGTGGAGAGCTCTTCTGAACAGCACATTGCAAGCCATCCCAAATATGCTCAATAATTGTCATGTCTGGAAGTTTGGGAGCCAGCAGAAGTGTTTGAACTCAGAAGAGTATTCCAAGAGCCACTCTGTAGCAATTTTGGATGTGTGGGTGTTGCATTCTCCCGCTGGAATTGGCCAAGTCCATCGGAATGCACAGTAGATGTGAATGGATGCAGGTGATCGGACAGGTTGCTTATGTAAATGTCACATGTCAGAGTTGTATCTAGACATATCAGAGGTCCCATATCACTCCAGCCGCACATGGCCCACACCATTACAGAGCCTTCACCACCTTGAACAGTCCCCTGCTGACATGCAGAGTCCATGGATTCATCAGGTTGTCTCCATGCCCATACACGTCCCTCCTCTCAATACAATTTGAAATGAGACTCGTCCTACCAGGCAACACGTTCCCAGTCATCAACAGTCCAATGTTGGTGTTGACAGGCCTATGCGAGGCACAAAGCTTTGTGTTGTGTAGTCACCAAGGGTACACAAGTGTGCCTTTGGCTCCAAAAGCCCATGTTGATGGTGTTTCATTGAATGGTTCGCAAGCTGATACTTATTGGTGGCCCAGCATTGAAATCTACAGCAATTTGCGGAAGGGTTGCACTTCTGTCATGTTGAACGATTCTCTTCAGTCGTCGTCGTTGGTCCTGTCCTTGCAGAATCTTTTTCAAGCCACAGTGATGTTGGAGATTTGATCCCTACTTCATCACTACCTTGGAGATGCTGTGTCGCATCACTCATGTGCCGACTATAACACCAAGTTCAAACTCACTTAAACCCTGATAATCTGCCATTGTAGCAACAGTAACTGATCTAACAACTGCACCAGACACTTGTTCTCTTATTTAGGCATTTGCAACTGCAGCGCCTTATTCTGCCTGTTTACGTATCTCTGTATTTGAATACACATGCCTATTCCAGTTTCTTTGATGTTTCAGTGTATAAATTCTACAGCTTTTATCACATTCCGTCATTTCTTCTTTTCAGCTCATTGACAGCATGTATGTGGCTTATTGAAACATGCTTAAAACCCTTTGCAGTAATTCCAAAAATACAAGATTCTGACTTAACAAATATAGACAGTGTGTTAAACTTTCTAAGAAATTGTTTTATTAACTCTAATGGATTTCCCTAACATTGCAGGTTTGTTAGCAGTTCCCAGTTTCAGTACATTGCAGTCACTGCGTAAGTCAATCATAGAATGTGGAAATACCTGCCCACTTACTCAGAAACACTTAGTGCAACTAGATTGGGTATCAAAAGAAGATGGTTCCCATATACTTACTGTTGGCGTAGGAAGCAAGGTAAGAAATTTTACTTATGTTGGTTACTGTGTTAAGAGGTTAATGGTTAGATAGGAACAAGCAAATACAAATTACATTGTTACAGATCTTGCTGTTTACTCCTGTTTCAAGTGACCTTGCCCAAGCGAACATGAAGGCTATGAAAGAGTCTCAGTCAACAAACAGGCCTATCTTGAGGAAGGCTTCTTCATTGGCTGTTCCTCAGTTTGTGGATGAGATCAGGTGACTTCAGTTAATGTACTTCTAAAAGTGCTACTGAATAGATAATTAGAAGTTAGCAGATCCTTCTATTGTGTGATTAGTAAAACAATTTTGTGGATTAACATTGCTCTTTTCCTGACTTTGCTTGTGAGCTTATGTGTGTATATTTTACACACACTTGTAATGTGTGTTATTGTATAGGTAAAAATATGTATTTGTGCTTCATAATGGAATTGCGCTTCTTATCAAAACCCTCATAGCAAAGAAAAGCCAGAGCTCAGCTATAATACAATCACTGGTGCTTCCATACCATAACTCTTTAATCTTTTATGCTTTTTCATGCTAATTATCTCATTCCCTGTCCTTAACTTCTGTCATTCGTTTTGTTGTTAAGTGTTACTACTTAGAGAAGTAAGGTACATAATCTAAATATTTGTTGTTTTAACACTTCTTAACTAATCTTTCAGTATGCTTTTACTGTATGTACTGTGTTAGACTATGTCTTAGTGGGAGAGTTTTAACTACATTCATATTGAAAATGTTAATTTATTTTGGTAATGTGCTCAGAGTGAGAAGTAATAAATTAAAAACTTAAGTTGAAACTATGAATTCTACATATATGTATTTATATCATTACAAATAATATGAATTTGAAAAGAATTAGACAGAATGAAACAAATATGATAATTATTAGAAGTTGTATTAATATATCAGATGCAATTCTTTTAAAGTGGATTAAGATCATTGTGTGTACCATGTTCATGTACACGATGGTATGAACTTTCCCCACTTCAAATCAAAATTGCACCATCCATGATATTTTCAGAATGCCAGCTTCTGTGTTCCTGTTATTTTATGTAGAATGGTAAAATTAAAGTCTGAAAATTTGTGTAAGTCACTGAACAGCATACCACAAAATTTGTATCTTGAAATGTTATTGTCATATAAATTTTCTGGTTAATTTTGTTTTGAAACTCTCAGCCTTCATGACTATTTCCAGATCATGGCATGTCCACTTCTTTTAAATTGAGCATTGTGAAACTGGTGGAATAGTAACACTCTGAATTCTCGTCAAAAGAAACGAAGTTAAAAATTCTCATACATACCTGCAGATCTTTTTTCTCTGGTTTAGATATGCAAGTGTCAGAATGGTTTATTAAAGAGAGCCGTGGCTGATTTCCTTTCGGAACTTTGCCTGAGCTTATGCTCTATCTCAAATGACTGCATTGTTGTCAGTGAGGCATTAAATTTCAATCTTCCTTCCTTCCTTGCTTAATTTTTTAGGCTTCCTTACATGATTCTAAATGAATAGAAACAGCACATATATTTGTCCAAATTAGATCTGGCATAGTTATTTCTTTTCAGCTTTGTTTTAGGTGTGCAGGTGCAAGCTGCTACTGTGACATGTGAGCTGTCATTTGTGGTTACATTTGCTCGAAAGTAACAATATGTGTTTCATTTACAGATGTTCTTCTCAGCATTGTGTCATACTGGAATAGTTCACTGTGATTGGGCTTTATTTATGTTTATTCATTTGACAGTATCACATAATTATTGCTATGTGTTTCATATTTTGATCATCTTCAGGTGGCATTTTGTTAACAGTTTACTGCATGATTAAATGCAAGTGACATCAAAATAATTTCAATTAGTTTATTAATATGGAACTTATTATTTCTTGAAAGTGCGTATATTTCGGTGTTCTGTTGATTTTGTGTAGAAATTTAGAGGTGGTGTAGCAAGAGGTACCAGCTAACAGAATTCAGACATAAGGTGGACACTAATTTAATTTAGAGGCCCAAAGTTTAATTGTCTTTCAAGTCAGCTAAACACTTGTGAGAAACACGTGCTACACTATACTATATCTAATATTGAAATTAAAATAAGGTACGAGAAACGTCTCGTCACCTTTCCTGTACCCTTTCAATAGTAATGCAGCCAATGCATTAAGTTGTGATTGGAGAATTAAGTGGCTAAAGCAGGGAAAACAATAATTATATCATCTTTTACTATTTTTTGTTGCTGTATTATAATAGTCTTTATTTTTAACTTATTTTGATATAAGTCAAATACGCGCAGTAGCTCAGATTTCAGATACATTATTTTAGTTTCACTGTAACATGTTTATAGGTGGATGAAGTTGCGTAAGGTGGACTTGGTAACAGCTGATAGTTTACCACCTTTGCCTATGCAGATATCATGGGTTCGAGACGGTATACTTGTTGTTGGAATGGATAGTGAGATGCATGTTTACTCACAGTGGAAACCAAAATGTAAGTTCCTTGTGTGCTGTATATATTCAGTCCAGTAATTATTAATAAAGACTGTAATAATTTTTGCTCTACAGTATTCACCGAAATATATTTCAATTTTCGTAGCTTCAGTTGCTCGTGATCGTGGTGTGGGATTAGCCCATCAAGAATCAGATGAATATCAAGATTCTAGAAACTTGAGAGATGAAGACTTAAGAAATTTGGCTCAGGTATTGAAAGAAAGTAGCAAGATGCTGTAAAATTTGAATTTGTATCAAAGTTGTGTAATAAATTTTCTGTTGGCTTACAGGAAACTTCGCAACGTCGATTAGCCAATGTCAGTTCCATGCCTCATCTTTCCCGTGTCAGCTCCATCAATTTAACAATGCTGGATAGCAAAAAGATTAGAGGTATGGTGCTTCTCTGATGAACCTAATATTTTATACCGTAACTGATATGCAGTGATAGGAACAAAAGTGTGTGTGGGGGGGGGATTTTATACTGGAACAAAACAGATATGGATCCAGGTGCTTTGAAACATTTGTAGTGTGTTTGAGATGGTACTAAATAAAACCACAATTCATGGATGATAAATCATCCATCATATTAGTAGAGCATTTTTAATTGCATATTTGTGCTATCATTTCCCTTTCCACTAGTAGAGCATTTGTAATTGCTTATTTGTGCTATCATTTCCATGATATGGTTCAACATGTAGAACTAATCAAATGCTATCAGTGTAAAGAATTCTCATTTGTCATTAGGATGGGGTTTCATACTTTGCACTCCACTGCTGTGCCCACATTACAAATGTTTTGAGCATCCAGAAAATTATCCTGTAAACTGTCTAATTGGTTTCCTTTTTCCTATGTACCACTTACAGAATTAACCTTGAACATAAAGGACTCAATATATATGTTAGTGGCAGCATGTAAAAAAATACTATTGAAATAATTACATTTGTTGTTACCTGGCTGCAGGTGCTATTGTGCAGACTGAGCAGTTGGGAGGTTCTGATTATATGCCTGACTATGGACTTTTTGAAGCCAGCCGTATAGCTTGCCCTGTCTTGCCACAGTATCATCCAAAACAACTAATGGAGCTGCTGAACTCTGGGAAAATACGTTGGGTGAAAGCTATATTAGCACATTTAGTAAGGTATGCATGGTTCACAAAAGTAAAAGTATTTCTTTTTAAAAAAAAAAATTCATAGATTTTTAAAAGAACAAGTTTTCATTTAAATTTTCATTAATCCTTACTACTTCTTGCTGTACTATTCATCTTTCTAAAATTTATTCTTTACAATAAGCTGCTGAAAAGAAAGAGATGTATTGTCTCTGGTATCTTACTCCTTCAGTGTCTTGTTGTTATGTGCTAAACATGACTTTCTCTCCATATTCCATAAATTCAGTAAAGGAAGTTGAGTTTACTTATATTGCCTTTTAAGTGTCAGCACTGTTAAACTTTCATGTGATACTTGAAATGATGAAAACTCTTTTTACTTTTTTTTATTATGACAGGAAACAGATCTCCTAAGATAAAATGTAAATAATGAAGTTTAGAAAGAAAGTTGTAAGTTCTTGATACTGGCACTAGATACAATCTCATTATATAGAACTTCAGAATTTTATGAATGCTTATTATAGATTGAGTTTGTATAAGGAAAGGGAATGTATATCAAAGTGCTCTTTGCAGCCATATTCACTAGCATCTCCGTACTCATTTTTTGGCAGAGGCTTCTGTTTACAAAAGTACTAAAAATAGGATGTTAATTTGTATTTTATATAAGCAGTATTGTATTCTTTTCATTTGTATTAAATACTTCATAATCTTCATTAATTTTGGACCATCAGCATTAGAGAGTGTGGATTATTGCACCTGCTTGTCTGTAATTGCAAGGAAGTTATACTGTACCTTTGTCCTTAGGCCAGCAAAGAAACTCAAGTTTTTTGTGAAACAATTACACTTACTTTTTGTCACTAAAATAAGTTATTAGTACCAGGGGTGGCGGCAAGGAGGGGGGGGGGGGGGGGGGCTATGGGGGTTATAGCCCTCCACCCCACCCCAATGGAGTATCATATTACACTGGATAAAATGACTTCAGAAATTAGCAAATATATTACTCCCAACAGATTCAATCTTTTTTTATATATAATTAATATAATGGAAGGAAACATTCCACGTGGGAAAAATTATATATAAAAAAAACATAGATGAGGTGACTTACCGAACAAAAACGCTGGCAGGTCGATAGACACACAAACAAACACAAACATACACACACACATGTGTATGTTTGTGTTTGTTTGTGTGTCTATCGACCTGCCAGCGTTTTTGTTCGGTAAGTCACCTCATCTATGTTTATATATAATTATGTAGCAATACAGGTTGCAATGTATTTCAAACACAGTTTAACAAAAGAATAACAGCAGCAAATAGCTTACTATCTAAACCAATAAATATCATTTAACTTAAAATGGGTGTCTTATTATTTATTAATGCATGTTTTTTTACCCCAAACTCCAAAATAGTTACCAAAAACTATGTTAAGCAACACCAAATTTTACCAATTTGTCGGTGGAGGATCCCAACTCTCCTTTTGTTCAGCGATATTCCATTTCCCCAAACCCCACCCACCATATTAGCTCCCCCTGTGACAGACTTCTAGAATCGCCCCTTATTAGTACCATATTTATAAAATGATATTGTTGTATGTGTGTTAATTTGTTAGCTTAATTTTAAATGTTGCAACAACACGTACTGTTATATCTCTTTCCTACAAGTACTGTCTTTTACGATGGGAAACACGAGGGTAAATTTACTGAGAGATCATATGCTTTGCACTGTATGTTGTATCCAAATAATATTTCATTTCCTCATAATAATATAATGTAACATGCATGTCTTAGAACTCCTGGAAATTAACTTGCAAAGTGGGAGTCAATGCTTCATTCAACTAGCTAATAAAATGAGAAAAAGAACAGAATGCATGATTTCAAGAACTGTATTTGGATCCATGCAGTGTGGCCTCTGTTGCTCATAAATTAAATTATTTGTGTGCATTGAACTAATATTGAAACAATATCACTTATGGAAATGCAAGAGTTGAGTAATACTTACAGAGTTTTTAGTACTTTGTAGATATCTTGAAACCAGCTGATTTTGTTCCTCTGAGATAATGTCCACTTTTGCAGATGCATATCAGGAACATGTACAGTGCGACAGGGTGGAATGCTTCAGTCCAGCACAGACGAGGAGAACCTAGTACGACAGAGGGGTTGGTCTCGTTCGCGTACGTTGTCTGTGAGCTACGTTAGTGCAGGTATGAGAGTAAAGCCATTCCTGTATCCCCGGTTAGAAGTAACATGCAGCTTACAGCTTGAGCTGCTCAGCCACTTTGCTGCTGTTAACAACACTGCTGAGCTGGCCAGAGCAGAGCAAGGCGTTGTCTGTAGTAGCTGAGTGAGTGGATGTGTGGGGTAAGGCAGGGGACCATGGCTTCTCTCATACAATTTCATGTTGTCTTCCTGTATAAAAGTTTCTTATTGCATAGTAGCCTGCCTTTTGTACTTTTTGTTTGGGGCTGTTCACCTTGGCTTTTGCAGTAGCAGCAAATGTGGATAGTTAATAATAGTTTCTTTTCATGAATCAAATATGATTTGTGATGAATGAAGTCCTGCATTTTACAGCAAGTACTGTAGACCGGGTACAAAAATAATTTTGCGCACTTCGTTTATAATTAATTGTTAGTAACAAAATTAGAAATACAGATAAAATTCAGTCAAATTTTCTAAATAATTTTTTGTTCTTTGTCCATCAGGTCTATATATTACATGATCCAGAACTAGCAGAAAACGTAGGAATCAATCATTTGAAATGTATTGCAGTATGTGTGAGCTTCAACATACCACTCTTTTCTTGTGTTTAAATGATATCAGTCACAAACTTAATGAAGGCTTTTGGAATGTATTGCTATTGAAGTTAGAGCTTATGTAAAGGTAAATATGAGGAGGCTAGAATCTGTGACGTTGTGCCTAGTACCCCTGCTGTGTCCCTGCTTCGATTTTAATGCAGTTGGGTCACCAGTCATACTGGCATGTACGCACAGTGGATCCACATGAAAAGATGGAACTCGACTCTAAAATGTGGATGAAGATTTACACTGTTGGTACATTTTAGTATTGACTATGAAACATATTTCACTAATGGTGGCAGTAACATATGATGGATTTTATGTTCCTTGATGCCACAGTTTTAAGATTGCTGCTTATGCTGGTATAAATGCTTTGTTACTTGAAGATGATCTGAATACCGAAACTAGTTGTGAATAAAGAGTGATTCTACCATGATGAAAAAGTATGCCTCAGGTTATGATAAATATTTATTTCTGATCCAACTAGTTTCATGGCATATTAGCCACATCTTCAGGGGTACATCTGTATACAAACAAGAGAAAAAGTATAAAGATCCTGTATCAGTTAAAATGTTGTTGAGCAACATGTGAAACTATATAGGAAAATTATGTACTCACATTTATTTCACAATTTATTTCAAATGATAACCAGTAGATGACCCAACATCTGTCCATTGTGATAAAGGTGTTCAACTGTCACGGGGTCAGTAGTCCAATTTAAAAGATGGCAGAATGTAGGGAACATAATCTTGATACAGGAAATCTAGAATAAGGATAAAGTGGTAAACCAGATGGACTGTAAAAGAATAAAACAAATTATGAGTAGGTGAGGAAACCTTCGTTCCACCTAGTAAGATAAAGTAAATCTCATAAAGCAGAGTCTGTACAATTGTATGATAGGTAATGAAGGTCTAGTCTAGACAAAACACTGCTTACAAAAGATCATCGTCTAGACAGAAGAAGGACTGGACAAAAAGAAAATTAAAATATTGTATGGACATAATGACAACATGAGGCACACAGTGACCACCTAGATGAACTGAGCTGAATTGGTGCATACAAGCAAAAAGGGAGCATGCACGTAAGAATGTATGCAATGAGAGGTGATGTAGGAACAGTATCATAAACGGTGGCAGGGAAGGTTGGGTAACATCTTTAGAACTAACTTTACATGTGAAAGATAGAAAAACCTAAGATATAATTACTTTATTTTCAAAACAGGAGGAGGTCAACCATCCCAAGTGGAGTACAGTTGTAAAATAAAGGAATTATATAGTACTTAATTAATAATGATCTTCGGGAACCAAAAATGCATAAATAGTGATTATGAGTCTCATAGCGATTGACAATTATGGAAGTCAAGTACAGAAATGGCAGAGGGTTTTCAGGGAAAAAACCAAATAACTGTGTATAAAAATGATTTAAAGTAGGGAATTGACTATATGTACTAGGTTGTCCTATTCAAACTGTCGAAGTTTGCTAAAACATTGCGATAGCACAACTCTAGCTGCCCATTGAGGGTATGCATTGAGAGATGCTTTTTGTACCTCAATGTCTCAACCCCTTGAGAATGTTGAGATTATGTCCCTTTCTTTCCCTGTGATCTGGTTTACTTTATCCATATTGTAGACTTCCTGTACTCCGATGATGATCCCTGCATTTTGTCGTGTTTTAAACTGGACTACTTACCTCTTGATGGGTGAACATTTTTATCATAATTGGAGAAAGAATGTTGGGTCATCTACTGTTTATCATTTGAAATAAATGTGAGTATGTATTTTCCTAAATAATTTCATGTGTAGTTCAACTACATTTTAATCTAAACAGGATATTTATACATTTTGCTCTTGTTTGTATACACATCTATCCCTGATAATGTGGCTCTAATGCCATGAGACTACTTTAATCATAAATAAATATTTTTTATACAGCTGAAGTGGTTTTTTAATCATGGTATAGTACTGCAATTGTAGATCCCCACAATACAAAATTTTTCTGTGAAAAATTATATATCAGCTGCTGTTGGTGGTTGAAATATGACATTTTTCCACATACTTGTGAGCTGTAGGCCACCACCTCCACAAAATATATTTGTACTGCATAATACACCTCATGTTTACAGGAACCTATGCAGATTTGTGGTCTCTCATCCTCCTTTTTCACCTTAACCACTCCCAGCCTGTACTCACAAAGTACCCTTTCCAGTCCAGTGTATCCTATCTAGCACACTCTGTCTCATGTCTCTCTGTACCCTGTTGTATTGCAACTCTTTCTTGTCTCCTTCTCAAGTCATCAGTCATTTTATTCAGTGTAACAATATATTTTTGTTTTTATGTTATCATTGTTAATAATATTATTGCCATTGTTGTTCAGTGTTGTAGTCCTCATATTCTTACCAATTCTGAATTTCATTATGTGACTTTAATTCTCTTGTATATCTGTTTTCCCCCAATTCCTTGCCTCAGTTCATATGTATTTGCCATCAAATGTATTTTTACCATGAGACTGAACTCTTCCATCTATTAAGACTGCCAAATGCAGTGCTTACCATGAATTTGCTTCATTCATCTTACATGAGATGGTATCTTCTTGACTCTTTGCCAGGTGTGACCTTCCCCTTTGGTTTGCCTCATCTCAATTGATCTATCATTAAACTTCAATCTCCTTTCTTTTACTTAGCCATATTCTCACACTTTAATCTCATTCCTTTTCCTGTACAAAGGAATCTCAACCAGTGACAGGAAAAAAATCATGGTTACATAAGTATATTTTCTGAAAAGATTATATTCACTATGAAATTTCTATTAGCTAGGTAGGTGTGGATGGGAAGAGATTAGAAAGAGGAGAGTGAAATATTATTCTGTACAACAGGTTAACACGAGTATGCAAATCAAGGTAAATAGCCCCTAAGAAGCAAGTTTCTTCTAGAGCAAACTAGTAACGCTTTCTCACTCTGTTGACAAATTGTCTGCAGAAATTTTATTTTTGCATAAAACTGTCAGCCTTTGGTCAGTCTGCTTTTTATTCTTTGAATGTGTCTGTGTGTGGCATAAAAATGCTGTTTTTCTGTTGGCATTTGTCTTTTCAGTTTTGCAGTTCACTGCTGATTTATTAATTTCACAATCTTTCTGATACTTATTATTTTCTCTATCGCTTTTTTATGTATTGTGTTTATTTCCTTAATTGTATCAAAAATTGCTTTATGCTGTGTATTTATTATTCAGGTACTACAAGCCCTCTTGAACAGAGAGGTTCCACTACTGCCATACCTGAGGAACTAACACTTGATTATGCCGAGATAAGTTCTATACCGCCCTTACCATTGTGGACCCTCTTAGCTGCAGACAGGGAAACAACTAGCAGTGCTGCCCAAATCTCAGAAGATCAGGAGGTACAATTCTCCTTGTAGTTTCAGTTTAATAGCTGTTATCATATTTCACACCAGTGGTTCTAATTTCTTAATGTTTTTTTCAGGATTACAATAATTTATTTGATGGAAGTTTGGCCGTTGAAGATGAGACACTAGATGAACTGCTGGAGGATGAAATAGATTCGCCAAAACGTCATGAAAGACGTTTATCCATGAGTCAGGAGCGACAAGGCTTGTCACATTTTGGACCGCGACAGGTTTGATAAAACCTTGATCTTTCTCCCTTCTTCCCTATTATGTTAGCTGTAAAGCCATGTGTGGTGTTTAATTTATTTCAACTTTTCTGTAAAGCCCGGTCCACACGCAATGATCTGTCTGCGCAGACATCGTCGCAGATGTCTGTACATGCAAAAGATCACTGCAAATGTTGTGTGTTCACACGACACAAACCCCAATCTACTACTCGTCCGCCATCTGTCGGTGTAGAAAAGAAATATCAGCGGCAAGCAGCAAGCGACTACGCTCCCCGTAAACGTCAAAAATTGAATTCAGTTATTTTGAAATATAGAAATGGAGGAAGTTCTGTTGTGGTCTGTGTTCGCAACTTGTGTTGCAAAAAACATTCAGACCAACTGCAGGAAACAGAGAAAGCGGTCAATGGTGTGTAGACTGGCTGCCAAAGCGAAAGCAGTTTTCTCACGTAAATTTACTGCGAGAGTTGCAGGGCGAACCTAATGACTGGCGAAATTATTTGCGGATGCATGTTGAAACTTATAATTATCTCTTAAAGCTTGTAACCCCTCATATTATGAGAAAAAATACTTATATAGAGAAGGTCAATTTCTCCTCATGAATGGCTGGTGGTAACATTAAGATTCCTAGCAACAGGAAGGAGCTACAAGGATTTGGAATTTTCAACTGCAATATCGAAACAAGAGTGGAGTGAAATAATACCCGCAATTTTTCAATTAGAGCGTTGTATGCTGCTGTCTTTTTGTCTCAGTCTCTATATTCTTTACTTTAATCTTTCACAAACATGGGTGGTTTCTATATATTTCAATGAATTCACTTACAAGCTCTCGAGAACACTGACAAGTATCAGCCATTTTAATGCCCTGTGCGCACAAATACAAACACTAGACTGAGCAAACAGCTGTTTTGCGCCAGATTTGTAGCGATCTCCTGTCCACATGTTCCAACTTGTCTTCGCAGATGTGGTTTGTACCCACAGATTTGAGAGATTTCGCTCAAACCTCCAACTCCAACTTCCAGGTTTGCACACACCTCAAGTTGGTGCAAATCTTCTGTCCACATGCAACGATCTGTCTGCGCAGATGTGATATGCGCAGACAGATCGTTGCGTGTGGACAGGCCTTAAGAAAGGGTAGCAATATGCGTAGAGCAATGTGCACCTTATTCAGCAAAATGTGGCTAGTTAAAAATGCCGTAGCATATACTGAAAATATGTCATCCATCAAAAAAAAATTGCATATCCTGTCTTTTTTTGTATTTTGCACAAGCCATTAAAGCATGTTAGCTATAGAAAAAATTAAATATTTACTATCCTTTGTTAAATAATTGCCTTACTGTAGCATATAATCAACAGACAGTATGGGAAGTCACTGTGCAGTGAATAAAAATATGCCCAGAATGAGATTTTCACTCTGCAGCGGAGTGTGTGCTGATATGAAACTTCCTGGCAGATTAAAACTGTGTGCCGGACCAAGGCTCGAACTCGGGACCTATGCCTTTCGCGGGCAAGTGCTCTACCAACAGAGCTCCCAAGCACGACTCACGCCCCGCCCTCACAGCAGGAGAGCTTCTGTAAAGTTTGGAAGGTAGGAGACGAGGTACTGGCAGAAGTGAAGCTGTGAGGACGGGGTGTGAGTCGTGCTTGGGTAGCTCAGTTGGTAGAGCACTTGCCCGCGAAAGGCAAAGGTCCCGAGGTCGAGTCTCGTTCTGGCACACAGATTTAATCTGCCAGGAAGTTTCAATAAAAATATGGTTCCTTTGTTCACTTAAGGATTCTCAGAAACATTTACTTGATTTATTAAAAAAAGTTTCTAAAAAAATCATGCAATATGGCCTAAATAAACCAAACAGAAGATTTGAGATCGCTGTCCTGCTGATGATGTCCGGTAAACATAAAAAGTTTCTAGTTCTGCCTTTCTAAGGTTAAAGTGAAGATAATAACTCCCTAAACAATTCGCAAAAAAAAGAGAGAGAGAGAAATGCAGCTGTGAAATGCCCATAGAACTCTTTAATAATGTGAAATCATATTCCGAATGAAACAAAGAATGCTGTGGGAAATATAGTTGAAGGTGTTTCAGAAAGACTTGATGCACATTATTAATAATTTGTACAAGTGGATGAGTTTGTTCTTAGACAATTCTCGTTAAAGGATCATATGCCTCCTAGCAACTGATACAAATACTAGCATGCCATATTGTTTAAGTTGAATTCGACAGCTTGATAAAACAACTGAAAGCACTAACTGTGTTCACCAATTGCTTTCAAAAACAGAAAACTCTTAATATACTACTCTTGATCAATTATGGGAGTGCAGTCCTGAAAATAATTTTCAGAAATCAAACAACTACACTGTCCACACAAAAAATATTGTTTTTCTAAAAACATAACTGATAATGCTCTTCACAGGAAAGAGAAGTTGTATTATCATGGATGTAATTATTTGTCACCTGCCTTGAAAAAGTTTAAATCCTTGATTAATGTCAATGCTAATCCACATGACTAAGCCAAAGAAATGGAGAAAATATTACGTGTTATTTTACAGATGTGTAGTATAAATAGTTTGGAATACACTGGCAGAAAACATTATTTGGAGTTTCAGAGTTATTCTTTATGTGATAGTGAATGGCTTAGAGCTTACATTTGTGTTTGAGGCATGGTTCTTTGGTGCTAAGTCAGACAATTTTGATCTCAAACTATGACATCACAAAGTGCTAGTCTAATAAACTGAGATTGGGTGATGGATGCCTACCACAGTAAGATGAGTAGTAGTCTCCAATAGGGAGATTGTGTTGGAATAAACTGCCAAGAAAAGCATTATGATAGATTAGCATAGGTTTGTGCACCTAATTCATGATGGGTATTATTAATGCATGAATTTATTACTTAGTTTTCTGCATTGTGGTAACCATTTAAAACTCTATTGAATACTGAATAGCAATTTGTGACACACTCGTAGTGCTAGTCTCATTACCCTACTATAGAGCAAATCGTAGTCTAGGGTATGCAATTTAAACAGTCACTGAGCCGTAAACATCTACTCATTCCAACATGTTAAATGTAGTATCCATTATGTAACTGATTCTATTTTGCATCAACCCATCATCTAATTTTTCAGTTAGTGTGAAAGTTCAGAGCATTCTTCAAGCTATAAGCTTATTTTCCTCTATTGCTTTGTTTACACATATCACAACTTTCACTTGTCAAAATTTTCACTCTTTCAAATAATATTGCCTTCCGCTTAAAAGTAAGTACCTATTTATTATTGGTATTGTCTTGTGCATAAATGACATAAGAATTCACTTTTAATCTGGCAGAACATTTAGTACACAAATTTACATAACTAAAATACCCTACACCTCTTACATTACTGTTAAAGGAATAATCATTGTAAACTGCTTATTAAACTGTATGTATGTTCACTAAAGATATTTTCCTTCTCCTATACATATGGAATTGGCCATGGCAGTCTAAGTGGTAGAGTACTAGGGTCTGGTCCTGGAGGTACTGCGTTCAATGTCAGATAAGGGTGGGGATTTTTCCTTGTTGCAGAATGGCCTCAGGTCTGCCCAGTCTGCTATCAAATTAGTATGAAGATCTTTCCTAGGAGTTAAAGGTGGTGGGATGATAAGCACCTCCTAGAGCTGCTGCAAAGGAAGGTTACACTCCATCAGTCAGACCAGTAGCCTGGTCACAGGCTTGTGCAACACACAAGAGAGTTCAACAATATTAGGTAAAGGATAAACTGCTACTCACTGTGAAGATGACTGTTGAGTTGCAGACAGGTGCAACAAAAAGACTGTTACACATTTAGCTTTTGGCCAAAGCATTCTTCAGAAAAGAGAACACACACATTCGCACTCGTGGCTTCCATCTCTGGCAGCTCGGACTAGAATGCAGCTGTCACATTGAGTGGAAATCTAGAGTGAGGCAGGGAAGGAGGAGGGATAGCAGAGTACAGGCAGGGAAAGAGGTGGCATGGCCTTCGACTGGCTCCATCTGAGGCCCGACAATCTGTCTAAGCAGCTCTCCTGCAGTCATTGCACTGTTTTATATATTGGTGTGACTACCAACCAGCTAATCACCACAATGAATAACTACTGCCAAACTGTGGTCAAGAGCATGGTACACCATCCTGTGGCACAAGATGCAGCCAAAACATAACATGCTTAATTTCAGTGGCTGCTTCACAACCTGGGCCATCTGGATCTTCCACTCCACCACCACCAGCTTTTCTGACCTGCACAGATACGCGTTATCTTGACAACACATTTCCCACTCCCAAAATTATCCTGTCCTCAACTTGGTAACCTACTGTCTCCAACTCCACACCCTCCACCCAACAGCCCCACCCCCCCACTCTTCACTCTCCCATGGTCCTATTGCCCCCTCTATATTGAGGCGCCCACACTCTCATTGTGTGCCACCCTCTGCCAATGCACTTGTCCCCATTTCCCCTTCCTTGCTCCTCTCTTTTTCTGCTCCCCACTCCCTCCCACCCACCTTCTTGCTCCACAGCCTCCCAACTTTGCACCTGACAGTGTTCTTGTACCTCCATCTAATCCCTGCATGCTCCACCAAATAGCACCCTTCTCTCACCCCACTCATACCCTACTATCCCTTCCCATTCCCTGCCTCACAGCATATTGCTGCTCGGTTCAGCTTGACAGTTGCATTCCGATCCAAAATGCCAGAGATGGCAGTCATGTGCATGAGGTGTGTGTGTGTGTGTGTGTGTGTGTGTGTGTGTGTGTGTGTGTTCTTTTCTGAAGAAGGCTCTGGCCGAAAGCTAAATATCTAACAATCCTTTTGTTGTGCCTGCCTGCAACTCAACATGTCAGTTTTACAGTGAATAGCAGTCTATCCTTCTCATAATATTTTTGAAATTCGAACCTGGAATTTCCATTGTTAGGGATAGGAGTTCGCAGGTGCAGGCACTTGCTCCCTCATGGAATATGGACAGTAGCTTTTTATTCATTACAGAATTCTCTCGACTTTCCAGTACTCATAGTCAGCAGCTACTCTAAACTGCAGATTTACAGGTAACAAGTCTGACCAAGAAGAGAAGTTCTGCAGCTGCAGCAATCATTATATATCTTGAGCTTCTTTAGTTGTTGGTCTGCTCACAGGAAATTACACTGGTGTCTTGTTGCGGGTCCAGATTCAGTGCTGACCTGCAGTCAAGATGGATATGAACATTTACAGAACCATGCCAAAATTTAATTTTTAGTCTTTGCTCTGTCACTTCCTTATTAGGCCCTTACAGAACGGAAAGGAGTAAGTCTTTACACCGTGGCACATGGATTCCGTCACTGATTTTGAGCACATAAACATGGAAGCAGTATATATTCCAATCACCCAACCTCAATCCCCATAAGGATGCCCCCCCCCCCCCCCACCCCCTTTTGTTGTGTAGTGGAATCACAACAGTAATTCATTATTTGTGTGTAGAAAGAGAATACTATTTTCTGTCCTCGAAGAGAGGGAACAAAGTGTGAAATTTCATGGAGGAAAAACTGTACTCTTCAAGAATGGGAACTCATCTGTGTGCGACTCAGAACCACATGTTGGCACCGAGCTACAAATTCTGCATACTAGTTGGCTTGCTGCACAGTAATGTGATAAACTGGAGAGGACAATTACCTTGGTCTGGTTCTAGGCTGCTTTATCTTGATTTTGCTGTTTTTTACTGGCCTATTACAGTTGTATATTGGTCCTGGGCTACGCTACAGTTCACCTAACCAACCAAAATAATTGTAGCTTTGAAAGTGCTTTTTTCAAGTTCACATATGCCATCAAGACTAAACACTATAAATCATGTAAATATTGGAATAAATCCAGTGACGTGAATTGATGTGCAGTTTTATAAGCAAAGTGTCATAGATGGCATCAGAGTCGAATAAGCCCTTCCTAAAGTTTATTCTCTGCTTCTCCACTTCGAGGAGTATTAATTTGGCACTTTCATTGATATCCTGTAAGGTTTTCTCAATCATTTTGACCTTTTTTTTCCATTTCAGATTTTTAATTTTTACTTTCAGCCTAACCTTATGGGAGCATGAGTACATCATTTTTATGAATACTTTCTATCTTTATTTCATAACTCATTGAACGCCCTTGATTTAATCATATGAAGATGTAATTTCAGATCATGGAATCAAAAAGTGATATCCGTATTTATATTAATAACATAAAAAAGATTTGCTGCAAATACTTCTGAGATATGCTTACCATTTATTTACCAAAGTAATCACCTTAAAAATGTCAAGTAGATAACTCTCAATGTTTTAAGGCACAATAAGTTTTGTTCACTTATTGTCAGATGTAGTTCTTGGACACGTTTTCAAACTCGTTGAATCAGTTACGTACAAACTGGCAACATTTTAATCTTGTGCCCCCTCTTGGAAAACTTTCTGCAGTTGCCCATGGCCACATATTTTACTTAACCTTTTTATTTGTATAGTATATTGTACATGTTGATACCATTGTGTGTGTAGTAGCATTTATTCATTTTGTATGTGTTGTAGTATGTAATACCACCATTTTGTTATGTAGGGGCGTGTCCTTTCACGGCTATTGACACATACACACTTACCTGGTCTTTCAAGTCTTGATCAGATGCATCTTTTAGCTTTGGCAGATACTGTTTCTACATGCAACACAGACTTTGCAGAGCGATTTGCTATTGATGCAGCAAAAACAGCAATTGCAAAAGAAAATCTGTCAGGAGTGCCTGAAGGAGAAGATGTATCCACAGGTAAGAAATTTTTTACAGAATACTCACTGCTGTGCAAAACTTAAGGACAAAAGGTTACCTACACATGTGTCACTGCCAAGTTAGTATGATCAATGAAACTTGGACCATATATAGAAAGAACTGCTACAGATAATACTAAACGTAACCGAAAGAAATACATAACTAGACAAACAGAAATGACATTTTTATTCAAAGTAAATAATTATAATGAAGTCATTCTGATTTATAATCGCCTCTTACAGAAGCTGGGACACGGTTCTTAAGAGTGTGTGTGATAACCAAGAACGGCAATGCATATTCTGCAATATGCTTTCATGTGACCACAGTGTTGGTAAGGAGTTCCACTTGTCCACCAGTGCAATAGACAACTGCCAGATGGTTGTTGGTGCATGTGTACTTCCTGTAATATGTCTCCCCAACACATCTCACATGTGCTTGATGGGATTTGCTTGTGGACATGCTGCAATTTGTCTCCCCGACACATTCTGCTCATGCTGAGTGGGATTTAAGTTGGGAGCGGGCAGGCCGGTCCACTGGCCGAATACCCTCTCATTCCAAGAGCTCCTCCACCCATGCAGTTTTATATGATCACACATTCTCATCCATAAAAATAAAGTCAGAAGTGATTGCACCCTTGAAACAATGCACATGAGGAAGGAGTAGTGTCGCAATAACGTTGACTGGTGAGTGCACAGTGTCATAATATTTATTATCCCTCCCAGCATCTTAACACCAAGACCACCAAAACAATCCTGTTTAATAATGGTCCTCGGTGTATTACATGCCCTCATATGGTGAAAGGTAGGAATAAAAGCATCATTTCTGTTCATCGTGTTGTGTATTTTTTTCAGTTATCTTCTGCTCTATACTGTAGAAGTTCGTTCTGTCTACAGTCCAAGTTTCATTGAGCTATGTTACTCGGCAGTAACACATCATGCTAAAGCTAGTGCATTTGGAACATTGTACTGTAAACTCCAATAATGGCGTTTCTTCCTACCGATCTAACTCCCCTCCCCTCCCCTCCCACCTCTCTCTCTCTCTCTCTCTCTCTCTCTCTCTCTCTTTCTTTCTCCAGTCCTGAGACATTCAGCGGAAAAGCTCCTATGGTCTCTTACCCAGAGTTTGGCCAGTATGCAGTTGTAAGATTTCTTAGATTTTGTATGACAAAAACTTCTCCCAACATTTCATTTCCTACAGCAGGAATTTATTTTTAAAGAATTCTGTCACAGATTTGATTCTCTCTCCACCCCTCCAACATAATAAACATGCTCCACATGAGGTTAGCCAGAAAAAGTCAACACTGTCTACCTCTCTCCTAATCTGTCTTCTCAACTAATCTGTATTGTAAAATGAAAATATTGTAAAAACATATTTTTTCCATTATTAGCATAAACTCTTGTCTTTGGTTCCAAATAATTTTATTTATCATCTCATCACATATTTTAGGAGAACCCCATCATTAGATGTAACAGTATTATGAGAAGGAAAGTTGCTATTCACAATATAGCGGAGATGCTGAGTCGCAGATAGGCGCAACAAAAAGAAAAGCTTTCGGCCATGAAGGCCTTCATCAACAATACACAAACATACACGCAGATACACATTCATGTAAACGAAACTCACACACACGACTGCAGTCTCAGGCAACTGAAACCACACAAGTTGCCTGAGACTGCAGTCGTGTGTGAGAGTTTAGTTTACGTGTGTGTGTGTGTGTGTGTGTGTGTGTGTGTGTGTGTGTGTGTGCGCGTGCGCGCGCGCACTAGTGACAATGGCCTTAATGGCCGAAAGCTTTAATTGTGAGTGTCTTTTTGTTGTGCCTATCTGCAACTCAGCATCTCTCCTACGTGGTAAGAAGCCATTTTCCTTCTAATATTGTTACATTCCATCCTGGATTTTCCATTGTTTAATTTCCATCATTAGATGTACTAGTATTGGTACAGACCATCTTGTCACTTACTACTCCATAACACTATCATGTCCAATTTTAGGTATTGATACTACATTCCATTTGTAAAAACAGGCAAAAGAAAACCATGGAGAGGTCTTTATACTGTCTCAGTTTCTTCCAAGAAAGAATTAATACTGACATGCTGAAATTAATTGCAGTTTTCATAACGCATATGTTTCATCGTATGTTCACAAGCAAAGTGATACATTAAGAGTGTTCAGAAATTTGTATTCCTTCAATATGGTATTGTTTTTAAAGACCAGTAATTATGTCTCAGTTTTAATAGTAACTGGCTTTTCATTTTAATGAATATTCTTTTTCTCACCACTTCAAAGTACTGAGTAATTTTATGTAGTGCAAGCATTCTGAATTCAGAGTCAGGAGGAGTGGGGTTCATAGCCCTACTGCAATCCAATTAAGATGAATGCTGGAATGGTTCCTACAAAATGGACGTAGTCAATCTCCTTCCCCATCCTTGCACTATGGCATCTTGTGTTCTGTCTTAATGGAATGTTAAATCCTAATCTTCCTTTCCATTTGGAAATATTTCATTTTGTGCTAACAAATGACAAAAGTCTATTCTCTCAGATAAAATTATTTCATACAAATTCATGGGAGATGAAGAAGCTTGCCCAGGATAGAGTAGCATGGAGAGTTGCATCAAACCAGTCTCAGGACTGAAGACAACAACAACAACAACAACAGCAACAACAAATTCATTGAAGCCTATCCAAAGAAATGTGCTGATATAAATATTCAAATACTTGCAGATTCACTAGATGATTGTGGCCTACGCTTCCTGTTGGCAATGAAGCACTACAACTACCTTCTGCGGTGTTTGCCATTCGCTCAACGTGCACAGTTCCAGAGACAAGGTGTTGGCACAAATAACCTGGTGTGGGCTTTCCATTCAGAGAGCGAAGAAGAGCTGTTAAATCTTATACCTTCATATGCAAAAGGGAGCCCGAAGTGGTCTGTGTTGAAGGAACTTGGGGTTGGATGGTGGTTGAGGAATCACACAGTTCTAAAGATTTGCATTGAAAAGGTATGAGAACTCACACGTACATTCGAGATAGCTATTAGGTATTTCACTCATTTATAATTACACGCAACTGCATTCCTAATAGCTGTATGGAAAATATATATTAAAATTCATATAATAAGTCATTTGATGAGTAAGAATAGTTACTGAAATCAAATTTTTGTTTAGGCATAACAATATTGTGATGAAATTTGTGGCAGTGTTAATGCACTGTGCCTGCAAAACCAGCAGTTAGTGTCCAACACTACAATCAGTTCAGTTATTTCCAATAAGTTAAAAGTGTTCTTAAAGTGAAATAAGTAAATAATGTATGCATTACTGTGTTCAGAATTTTTACTTCAATTGTTATACAACTTGTTGGTTGTTCTTTTATTAGGATGCGTATATTTGCATGTAGTTTTTGTATTTAACTCTTCAATTAATTCCTTAAATGTATTACATTGTTAATAATCCCTGTCTTATAGGATACAATTAAACTTTGTTATACAATGACACTGGCGATTCTGTTTTTAATTTCAGATTGCTAAAGCTGCTTATCTAATGAATCAAGATCCACTTGATGCAGCCATATTTTACCTTGCAATGAAGAAAAAGAGTTTAGTATGTGGATTGTTCAGATCAAAGAGGGATGAACGAATGACTCATTTCTTTGCTAATAATTTTTCTGATGATCGCTGGAGAAAAGCAGCATTGAAGAATGCTTTTGCACTCCTTGGAAAGCAACGATTTGAACATGCGGCTGCCTTCTTTCTTCTAGCTGGTGCACTGCGTGATGCAATTGAGGTTTTTCTATGTTTTAAATGTTTCTTTGGCTACTAAAATAAAAGTAGCTTATTAAAATAATCATGTTGCATTTTCATATAGAATCAGAAAGACAGTGAAAGGCAGATGTTTTAGAAACAAGAATGTGTCATGGTGAGATCGCTGATGGCTGTCTGTTTGTCTGTCTGCCTGTCTGTCTGTGGTGTTGTTTTTGTGCCAGTGGACTAGAAGTGGACCCATGGCTAGAGTTTGTGTGTACACACAGTGAAATCTGTATTACTATGGCTATTCAGTCAGGTTCCCACTTTCTACCTGCAACATACATTTCATTGCAAGGGAGGATTAGACTCAGTTTAACTTCAGTATTTCCTTGCTCTGCTCCAAACAATTATTTTATGAATTCCACTTGCTTCTCTATTTAAACGGGCATGGTAATTTCTCTCCCTGTGACAACTTTCACTTCAGCTTATTGTCATTACACATTCAGAATCACATACATCCATATGACTTGTTATTGTTTTACACTGTAGGTATGGGTGGAAATATCTCTGCAAGCATCCAGTAAAATAGCTGTTTTTCACTTGTCATTATATTGTGCACTCCTTTGACAAGTTGTTGAAGTAAATTATTGTGACACCACAAATGTGAGACTGTACTGGTTTTGGGATAACCAAGGCAATGTAATTTTGCATAATCAGTGATGTATTTTCTCTTACCTAATCGTATAGTCTTTCAAGGATAAATCCATTTGTGAATAGCTGTGTACATCTTCTCAAATTTCACCCTTAGCAAAATTTATTATCTTTTGTGTTCATGTTAACATGGTGTAAATTCAATGTCAATAGTACTCTGAAAAAAAAATTTAAAAAGTAATGTCCTTATTTGTTCTGCAGGTGTGCTTAAACAAGCTGAATGACTTTCAATTAGCCATGGTAATTGCTAGATTATATGAAGGGGAGTTGGATTCAACACCACCAAATTTCAAGAGACTTCTTTATGAGGTATGTTGGTCCTACATAGTTTACTGAGGAATTGTGAGGTAAATAAAATCCCATTTTTTTGAAGCCTTTTATTTTTCTTTTTTATTCCACTGTAAAAGGAAATCTTGGGCTGTGATAGTGAAGGTGGAAATCAAAACTTAACAAAAGTTCACCCAGATCCTTTCCTGCGGTCAATGGCATTATGGATTTTGAAAGATTATACTGGGAGTCTGAATACTCTTCTACAAACAAATATTGGTTCAAATCACCCTCAGCACATTGATGATGACAGGTCTGAAGCTGCATCAGGTAATTTACTGTGTGTAAATTCTGATGTGTTGTAATTTTTTATGGCTGCAGTTTGTTGAAATTTTTCACATTTTATATAATTTACAGCAAATCCAAATGTTTTCAACTTCTATGTGTACCTGCGTACACATCCACTCCTAATTCGGCATTATATTGCTTCAACTGCCCAGGACAGGAGGAAAGCCCACACTGTTGTGCTTTCTGGATTCAGTTATGGAACAGAAACAAAATCTGCCAACCCAGATAAGCAGGTATGTATCATTAAGCAACCTACTATTTTAGTGATTGCATTGAGAACAGTTAAAGCCAGTAACATACATTTTGAAAATATGTTGCCCTGTATATTTCTTCATCTCCTTCAAAGCAAGTGCCTCATGAAGGTATGTATTACTGCAAACACTAAGATTATTCGTCAGAACAGATCAATTTTAATTGCCTTTTTTCCCTATCAAAATCGTATTTAAAAAAAAAAAAAAAAAAGGGGGGGGGGGGGCACTCCATCTTCAGACTACAAGTGGCCTACTGGGACCATCTGACCGCCGTGTCATCCTCAGAGGAGGATGCGGATAGGAGGATCGTGAGGTCAGCGCACCGCTCTTCCAGTCTTTATGATTGTATTCTTGCCCGAAGCTGCTACTATTCAGTCGAGTAGCTCCTCAATTGGCATCACGAGGCTGAAAAATGGCAACAGTGCATGGCGGCCTGGATGGTCACCCATCCAAGTGCCGACCACGTCCGACAGCACTTAACTTTGGTGATCTCACAGGAACTGGTGGAGCCACTGCAGCAGGGCCATTGCCCTATCAAAATCTTATATTTAGGGATATCATATTAGACTATTGCGATTAAAGTAAAAAGACTATACGAAACAATGTTTGTCAAAGTTCTGTTTATGAAACTAATTTTTATTCGTTCTTATTTGCATTTTCAATGTGTATGTTATGCACAGTGAAGCATTAATTCATTACATTGCTCATATTGTTATAATACTGGTGATCACTTCCTTGGAAGCACATATGCTCTTGCTGTTCCAAAACATAATCTTTAGTTTAAACTTCTGCATAACAGGACTGACAGGGACAGTAAATCTGCAGCCCTTAATAAAATTTTGTTCCTTCAAAAATAATATTTTATTTGCAGTAGCTTGTATATTAACTTTAATTGTCCACTTTAACTCATTTCTTGGCACATTCATATATGCCCCCATTATTACTGTTATTAAGTTTCCTAAAACAGTCATAATGTGAAAGGCAGAGTCATAATGTACCTTTTTACTGTTATGAAAAGAGAACTAGATACAAAGTCCGTGTAACATTTATACTTTATACCTTATATTTAGACCAATCAGAGATCAATTGAAAATTTTCAGATTGCAGAAAATTTATTGAGATTTTTATTACACAGCACCAGACAAGGGAAGACACTTGCGGGGAAGGGGGGGAGGGGGGGGGGGGGGGGGAGGAATTACTGTTGAAAAGTAACTTATATCAACTGTGTGCCTGAACATATAAACCCCACAGAATCCTGAGTGGTTTGAACAACTTGTTCTCCTTCACAGGTTGAAAGGTAAAGGTACTCAGACACAAGTCATACATGAAGCTTAATGCTTAATTATTCCCATGGGAACAGATGGGATTTGAAATAGGTATACAAAAATAATTTATGGGTTTCCTGGCTTCTAAGGTTTTTATTATCTTTCGTAATAGTTTCCTGGCTTCTAAGGTTTTTATTATCTTTCGTAATATGAAGTTAACTTTAAAGATCTAGATATACACACTCTTCAGATGTTCAGTATGGTCTGTTCATATATTATGCATAATTTTCAGGTTACTGTTGTAGTGGTGGACTATGTGCATTTCTTGATGCTTCAGTCTTCTTTAGAGGTGAAAATTTAAATACCAGAGGTGTGGTAGTTGCGAATACTTTCTGTGTTCCTGTCCAGTGCCCACCACCTAGAATTGTAGAAGAGTATAATCTGTCCTTCTAGTCCTCATTTACATTTAATCCAGAACTTTGTGTTTTGTATTGTTTAATTATTTTTCTAATGGTAATTCTGTTGTTATACACTTTTTCCTCTCATTCTGGTGTAGCTAATGCTTGAAGATTCCATAACACCATTGGAACGACAACTGTACTTCACAACGGCACATGCACATTTCAAGGCTGGTTGCCCTGCACTGGCACTTGAAGTATTGTCAAAACTACCAAGCAAAGTTATGGATGCCAATGGAAATGATTCGCCAAGTATGTAGCTCAGTAAGGTACTAATGTATATTTCTTAGCTTCATTTCTTGTGGAATTAATTTTATACTTATTCTTATAGCTACCCTGAATAGCCCAAGTAAATCAAGGCTCCAAGATCATCAGATTGACACAGGTATATTGACTTGGGAAGGCACAGGAAGCTCTGGCAAAGGTATGGTTATGTTGATAGACTACCAGGTTCTAAAGTTTAAACTGAGATGCCAAAGCTTTGTTTTATTATATATAATATTATGGTTTTTGTCTAGCCACATCTCTGGATTGGTCTGCACCAGCAAAAGCTTCCTCAATAGACTGGTCAGAACCAGTTTCAAAGCAAAGCAATGACGAGCTTGTCCTAAAATGGGATGATGATGAAGACGTGGAAGATGAGGAAAGCAGTGATAAACCTTTGGAAATGAAACAGTCTCCTGATGACGCACTGAACAGGAGTAAGTCATAACTACAATATTGTAAAACTGGAGTGACTTCCTTTCCCTTTATTACACTATTTTTAATAAGTTTCTGAACATGGGTTCGACTTTCTTTAAAGTTTCTTGATTTCTGAAAATTCTCTATCAGAGTAGGAAAGAGATGACCAATGTACCCTCAACGTAAATTCCTTGTTCTGGTTTTGATTTTAACAGTTTTCCCATTTGTGATCATCTCTTTTCATTGTGGAACACTAATTTCGAGGGATACAAAACAGAACAAAGTGAAAGAAAAATATCTTCTTTCTGATTTTATGTTTGTAAGCATGTCTGAACTGATGCAGCACTTCCATTGTGTTTTGCTTTTCTTTTGCCCCACCAATATACTTCAATTGCAGTATAAAAAAAAAAAAAGACATAAATAAATCAGCATTTTGCATTTCTTCCTCTCGTGAGTACAGGGTGGCACAAATAAAAGTGGCCTGGAGAACAGAGTTCCAGGGTACAAGGAAATATAGCAGAGGAAAGAAAGTATAGTACTAACCTGACTATAGTAGATGTTGAAAGTGACCACCATTCATCTCTTGGCACTTTTGATCCCTGGTCAGCAAGTTGCTGAAGGCTGATTGAAGCTTGACTGCTGGAATTGGTGCAGTCTCATCCGAAATGTTCTGCTGCAGTTCTTAAAGACCATGAAAAGACTATTGAAGGAGTCACAGCTTACTGACTGGTACAGAGAGAGCATTAGTCAAACCAGCACTGAAACGAGAGAAAGGAGCACAATAGAAGATGGGATGGATAGCCTTGAGAGATGAAATAGGGAAGGCAACAGAGAATCACATAGTTAATAAGACAAGTCCTAGTAGAAATTCCTGAGTAACACAAGATTTATTAAATTTAATTGATAGCAAATATAAAAATGAAGATGATGTAAGGGAATGTGTATGTCTAGAAAATGAGATCAGAAAGTGGAAAATGGCTAAACAAGAGTGGGTAGAGGACAAGTGAGATGCTGTAGAAGCATACATAACTAAGAGAAGGATAGATGCAGTGCATAGGAAAATTAAGGCGACCTTCGGAGTGAAGAGAAGCATCTGCATGAAATTGTGAGCTCTTATGGCAAGTGAAATGCCCTCGATTAATTTTCTGATTATTGGTCATTTTGGCTGCTCAGTAATACTATATTCAAAGAATAGAAGTTTTACAGTAATGAAGTTTACAAAAATTTTGATTGAGTCAAGTGATATATTCTTATTAAGCACAGTAGTAACAGTCACTACATTTGTCGTACACATTTATTCACACCTACCGTATTTACTCGAATCTAAGCCGCACTTTTTTCCGGTTTTTTGTAATCCAAAAAACCACCTGCGGCTTAGAATCGAGTGCAACATAAGCGGAAGTTCTGAAAAATGTTGGTAGGTGCTGCCACAACTAACTTCTGCCGTCGAATATGTGTAGCGCTACACAGGCATGCTTTGCAAGCACAAAGATAAATACTGGCGCCAAAACCTCTGCATCAGTAAATAAATTAAAAAAAAAGGTGGAAGATGAGTTTTTTTCTCCGCCCCGAGTTTCGACCAATGCATTTTCATACATTATCCAACGAAGTAAATACAAATTCCGTATTGTTCATCTTCGAAAGTAGCAGCATTTCAATGTACTACGAAAATCCAACTGGCAAGACTGTTCGGGATGTTTGTCAATATGGCCAACTCTACGTTCTGAATTTTTTCGTACCTGTGAGAAGAGATGGTTGCTAATAGGAACTTTTATGAACTGTGAATCACATGCAGTATTCTCTTCACCATAAGAATAATGCGAATATAAAAATTTTGTCTTGTATGCTTTCGTGTTTGCAGCTATCTCATTTAAATCCTGTCTGCCTAATAAACTACGAAACTAGAGTGAGACAACAGCAAATGCGGAAGAATATATATATCGTGTTATGTTTATATTCGTATTATTCTTATGCCTAATAGTGATACAGTCAGAAATGAAGCACGGCAATTGACTAAATTTTTAAATCTAAGATGACTCTAATTTCTGTGCGGAATGCTATGTACTAAAGAGGCATCTGCAAAGATTTTCAAACAGAGAAAAATTTTCGCTAAACTCTCGTTCAAAACTTCTATCATAAGCAGTATATTATTTGGTTCTTGTTGATCATTATCAAAGAAAGCAGCAGTGTGACTTCCACAAGGCGTTCGATACAGTTCCCCACAGTCGTTTAATGAAAAAAGTAAGAGCATATGGACTATCAGACCAATTGTGTGATTGGATTGAGGAGTTCCTAGATAACAGAACGCAGCATGTCATTCTCAATGGAGAGAAGTCTTCCGAAGTAAGAGTGATTTCAGGTGTGCCGCAGGGGAGTGTCATAGGACCGTTGCTATTCACAATATACATAAATGACCTGGTGGATGACATCGGAAGTTCACTGAGGCTTTTTGCAGATGATGCTGTGGTGTATCAAGAGGTTGTAACAATGGAAAATTGTACTGAAATGCAGGAGGATCTGCAGCGAATTGACCCATGGTGCAGGGATTGGCAATTGAATCTCAATGTAGACAAGTGTAATGTGCTGCGAATACACAGAAAGATAGATCCCTTATCATTTAGCTACAAAATAGGTCAGCAACTGGAAGCAGTTAATTCCATAAATTATCTGGGAGTACGCACTAGGAGTGATTTAAAATGGAATGATCATATAAAGTTGATCGTCGGTAAAGCAGATGCCAGACTGAGATTCATTGGAAGAATCCTAAGGAAATGCAATCCGAAAACAAAGGAAGTAGATTACAGTACGCTTGTTCGCCCACTGCTTGAATACTGCTCAGCAGTGTGGGATCCGTACCGGATAGGGTTGATAGAAGAGATAGAGAAGATCCAACAGAGAGCAGCGCGCTTCGTTACAGGATCATTTAGCAATCGCGAAAGCATTATGGAGATGATAGATGAACTCCAGTGGAAGACTCTGCAGGAGAGACGCTCAGTAGCTCGGTACGGGCTTTTGTTAAAGTTTCGAGAACTTACCTTCACCGAAGAGTCAAGCAGTATATTGCTCCCTCCTACGTATATCTCGCTAAGAGACTATGAGGATAAAATCAGAGAGATTAGAGCCCACACAGAAGCATACCGACAATCCCTCTTTCCACGAACAATACGAAACTGAAATAGAAGGGAGAACCGATAGAGGTACTCAGGGTACCCTCCGCCACACACCGTCAGGTGGCTTGCGGAGTATGGATGTAGATGTAGATGTAGATATAAGTAACAACAAATAGCAGTCTCTTGCCATTGTTTCGCTAATGAGACTTAAAAAAAGCGGTGTTAGCCTGCACAAAAGCAAGCCATGCCGCGAGCGGCAACAGGCCGTAAACACTCTTTATCAGAATGCGACAAACAGTGCATGATACAGTACAGTAATACATTTTCAGGTTAGAGTGACATAAACACCTATAACAAAGAGAACGGCGCTTATCAGATCAAAGAAAAATAAACAATCAATTCAAACCAGACGAAGCACGTGAAAAAGGAAGGGTACCCGTATAAATACGGATGCATAGCAATGGCTACCTGGTAAAGCTTAATTGCTAAGCTTATGACTCGAAGCAAACTACTGCAGCTGTATCGTCATTCATTCGACCTAAATTGTGTCTCATATTACAATGGACCAACTTTGTTTCGATTTGGAGGTACGGCCTAAAACTTTTCTCTCCCCTTGAATTTCGAGTCTCAAATTTCAGGTGCGGCTTAGATTCGGGAAAATTTTTTTTTCCTTGATTTCGAGTCTCACTTTTTAGGTGCGGCTTAGATTCGAGTGCGGCTTAGATTTGAGTAAATACGGTAAGCTCAGCATAGGTCAAATACATGAAAATATTGTCACACACGTTTACAATAATCTGCACACAGTATTTTTTTTTAATTTTTTTTTATTTATTTATTTATTTTTTTTTCCAACCTCTTAAATAAAAGACAAGTTCATAGAAAATAACTATTTTATTATCAAATGTTTTGTACCCTTACGGTTACTTTTCCAACATAATCACCAAAAAGATTGAAACATTTTCGCACCTGTGGACAAGCTTTGCAATACCCTCTTGAAACAATGTTGCCGCCAATGATTGCAAATGAGCATTGATGTTGTTTTGAAGATCTTTGTTGGTTTGAAAGTGCTGCCCTCCTAGCCATGTCTTCAGTTCAGGGAAAAGGTGGAAGTCGGTGGGTGCCAGATCAGGACTGTACAGCAGATGATCAAAAATGTCCCATTGAAATTGTTCAAGGCACTGTTGGGTTGTGCCAGCAGTGTGTAGATGAGCGTTGTCATGTATCAACACAATTCCTGAAATCAGATGCGTGTTTGGTCTTCAAAACAAACAAAGAGGTATGCTGACTGAAGATGTGGCTGTGAGGGCAGCACTTTGGAACCGACAAAGATCTTAAAAACAATGTCAGTGCTTATTTCCAATCATTGGCGGCAATATTTTTTGAAGAGGATAGTGCAAAACTTGTCATAATGAAATAATTGTTTTCTATGAACTTGTCTTTTAGTTATAGCCTATTGGAAGTTGAAAAAATAAAAACGGCCCTCGTACTTCGGCACCATTTGTATTAATTCTTACGATTTGCTTAGGGCCACCCATGACAATTGGGGTCGCACTCAGCCGTACAGTACGATATACCTCCTGCTATGCCAATACAACAACCACACTACTCACTGACTCTAACAACAATATCACTTGCTGGTCATACTCGGCCCTTGCCAATCAATCGCTGGCTTATCATTCAAGTATACAAGAAAAAGATGCTTATCTCTGAGTAAGGGACCATGTATCCTTTACAAAAGACTTCTAAAAAAGGAAGGGGAAGCTGAAAGATGGCAGGGATGCATAAAGGACACTGTAAGGGAAACTTCAACACAATATTATAGAAAGAGAAGAGGTAGTAAAGGAGGATGAGAAGGGAGGGTTGACACTGTGAGAAGAATTTGACAGATTTAAGTTGAAATAAGTCCCCTGAAGTAGATGGCATTCCCCCAGAATTACTAAGATCCTTATGAGTGACAGCCATGATAAAACTATTCTATCTGCGAAACTAATGATGTGTACTAAATAATTTAATTGGATAGATAAAAAACCTACTCACCAAGCAGTGGCAGAACACACATGTAAAAGAGGATTGTAATTAGGCAAGCTTTCAGAGCCAGTGGCTCCTTCTTCGGACAGAAGGGTTGAAGGGGAAGGAAGAGGATTGGAGAGGTGTAGAAAAATTGCTAGATTTAGGAAAGTCACCCAGAACTGTGGGTCAGGGGAGACTTTAACACAGGATGAGAAGGAAAGACTGATTGTTGGCGACTGCATCGGACGAGATTTGAAAACCTGAGAGCTTAAAGGTGGAGGACAAGGTGACAGGCAAGACAGAAATTGCTGCTTTAACATCATGCATGAGTTAATAAGAGTGAAAAACTAAGTGCATTGTACGTAACAGGGGTGAGAGCGGCTGATGAAAAATAGACAGGAAAGACAATGAAAGATGTAGAAACCTGAAATGGGGTGAAGAAAAGAGTAATTACTGTGAAGAAATGCTGAGGTGGAAGAAATTAATGTAAATTAAGGCCAGGTGAGTGACAAAAACCAAGGACATGTTGTAGCGCTAGTTCCCACTTGCAGAGTTCTTAGAAAATGGTGTCTGGGGGAAGAATCCAGGTGGCACATGTGGTGAAACAGGCACCGCAGTTGCGGTTGTCATGTTGCCAGTATACACCCTCTGCCTGTGCCCATTCATCCTAATAGATAATTTGGTGGTAGTCATTCTGATGTAAAAAGCCGAATAATGTTTACGTAATAGCTGGTATATGACGTGTCATTTCACAGTAACTTTTCTTTTCTTCACTCCGTTTTAGTTTTCTACATTTTTCATTGTATTACCCACCTATTTTTCACCGCTCCCCCTCCCATTTCTGTTACATACAATGCACTTAGCTTTTAACTCTCATTAACTCATGTATGATGGCTAAGCTACCCTATCTTCCACCTTTCAGCCCTCAGGTTTTCAAATCTCATCCAATACAGTCCCTAACAATGTCCTTCCTTCTCACCCCGTGCTAAGTCTGTCCTGACCTGCGGTTCTGGGTGACTTTCCCAAAATCTACCCCTTTTCCTAGGCCTCTCTAGTCCTTTTTCTTCATGCTCTTCCCCTTCAACCCTTCTGTCTGAAGGAGCCACTGTCTCCAAAAGCTTGCCTAATTACAACCCTCTTTTATGCGTGTGTTCTGCTGCCGCTTGGTGAGGAGATTTTTTTATCCATCCAGTTAAATTATTTTGTCAAAAATTATTTTTGTTGTTATAATGACATCTACTGTTACACTGGGAGCCACACTGTGCTATTAGTGATGTCATCTCACGGTCTCCACAGTGTGGTATAATTACAGTGGCCGGTCACGTTGGAAGCCACTCAGCGGTATTCTCACAGTGCTTACGTCACAATCCCTTTATACGGGTACTACAGAGAAGTAGCTTATGAAATCTTCTGGCTGGGCATATCTTATGTAGCTCGGTTGCAGCAGTAAAGTCCACTACTTTCTTCCCAGAGATCACACTTAACCATAGACAGGGTGACAATTCTTGAACTATAAGAGGAAAAAAAATGTAAGTTGTTTACAAATTAAGGCGTGCACACACTTAATTCAACATGTATTCAGATTTAGGCTATGACATGTTTGATATGCTTGCCTTCGTTGGTGATGACGTGGCGCAGACGAATAACGAAATAATGTATGACACGCTGAAGTGTCTGAACATTGATGCTGTTGATGACCTCCTGAATGGCTGTTTTCGGCTCAGAAAATTGTTTGCGGTTATTGCTGTTCACCTTGTCTGTAATACAGCTCGACAAAAATTAGTCGCATGTGTTCAGATCTGGAGACTATGACAACCAGTCCCCTGCCAGTGGCCTCTGGGTAACCCAGAGCCAAAAAGCAGTCCCCAAAGTGCACCTCTAGAACATCAAACACCCTCCTGCTTCAATAGGGTTGAGCTCTGTCTTGCATAAACCACATCTTGTTGAAATAACAGTCACTTTGGATGTGGTGTTGTGGTCTTCAGTCCAGAGACTCCATGCTACTCTGTCCTGTGCAAGCTTCTTCATCTCCCAGTACCTACTGCATCCTACATCCTTCTGAATCTGCTTAGTGTATTCATCTCTTGGTCTCCCTCTATGATTTTTACCCGCCATGCTGCCCTCCAATACTAAATTGGTGATCCCTTGATGCCTCAGAATATGCCCTACCAATCAATCCCTTCTTCAAGTCAAGTTGTGCCACAAATTTATCTTCTCTCCAATTCTATTCAATATCTCCTCATTAGTTATGTGATCTACCCTTCTAATCTTCAGCATTCTTCTGTAGAACCACATTTCGAAAGCTTCTATCCTCTTCTTGTCTAAACTATGTATTGTCCACGTTTCACTTCGTCTTCCACTTCCTCACTCCATACAAATACTTTCAGAAACGACTTCCTGACACTTGAATCTATACTCGATATTAACAAATTTCTCTTATTCAGAAACACTTTCCTTGCCATTGCCAGTCCACATTTTATATCCTCTCTACTTTGACCATCATCAGTTATTTTGCTCCCCAAATAGCAAAACTTATTTACTATTTTAAGCGTCCCATTTCATAATGTAATTCCCGCAGCATCACCAGATTTAATTCAACTACATTCCATTATCCTCGTTTTGCTTTTGTTGATGTTCATCTTATATCCTCCTTTCAAGACACTGTCCATTCCATTCAGCTGCTCTTCCAGGTCCTTTGCTGTCTCTGACAGAATTACAATGTCATCGGTGAACCTCAAAGTTTTTATTTCTTCTCCATGGATTTTAATTCCTACTCTGAATTTTTCTTTAGTTTCCTTTACTGCTTGCTCAATATACAGATTGAATAACATTGGGGATAGGCTACAACCCTGTCTCACTCCCTTCCCATCCACTGCTTCCCTTTCATGCCCCTCGACTCTTATAACTGCCATCTGGTATGTTTACAAATTGTAAATAGCTTTTCGCTCCCTGTATTTTACCCCTGCCACCTTCAGAATTTGAAAGAGAATATTCCAGTCAACATTGTCAAAAGCTTTCTCTAAGTCTACTAATGCTAGAAATGTAGGTTTGCCTTTCCTTAATCTATTTTCTAAGATAAGTCGTAGGATCAGTATTGCCTCACGTGTTCCAACATTTCTACGGAATCCAAACTGATCTTCCCCGAGGTTGACTTCTACCAGTTTTTCCATTCATCTGTAAACAATTCGTGTTAGTATTTTGCAGCCATGACTTATTAAACCGATAGTTCAGTAATTTTCATATCTGTCAACACCTGCTTTCTTTGGGATTGGAATTATTATATTCTTCTTGAAGTCTGAGGGTATTTCACCTGTCTCATACATCTTGCTCACTAGATGGTAGAGTTTTGTTAGGCCTGGCTCTCCCAACGCTGTCAGTAGTTCTAATGGAATGTTGTCTACTCCCAGGCCTTGTTTCGACTTAGGTCTTTCAGTGCTCTGTCAAACTCTTCATGCAGTATCATATCTCCTAGTTGATCTTCTACATCCTCTTCCATTTCTATAATATTGTCCTCAAGAACATTGCCCTTGTATAGACCCTCTATATACTCCTTCCACCTTTCTGCTTTCCCTTCTTTGCTTAGAACTGGGTTTCCATCTGAGTTATTGATATTCATGCAAGTGGTTCTCTTTTCTCCAAAGGTCTCTTTAGTTTCCCTGTAGGCAGTATCTATCTTACCCCAAGTGATTTGCGCCTCTACATCCTTACATTTGTTCTCTAGCCATCCCTGCTTAGCCATTTTGCACTTCCTGTCGATCTCATTTTTGAGATGTTTGTATTCCTTTTTGCCTGCTTCATTTACTGCATTTTCGTATTTTTTCCTTTCATCACTTAAATTCAATATCTCTTCTATTTCTATTAGCCCTCGTCTTTTTATCTATTTGATCCTCTGCTACCTTCACTATTTCGTCTCTCAAAGCTACCCATTCTTCTTCTACTGTATTTCTGTCCCCCATTCTTGTCAGTTGTTCCCTGAAGCTGTCTACAACCTCTGGTTCTTTCAGTTTATCCAGGTCCCATCTCCTCAAATTCCCACCTTACTGCAGTTTCATCAATTTTTGATCTACAGTTCATAACCAATAGATTGTGGTCAGAGTCATCACTGCCCCTGGAAATATCTTAAAGTTTAAAACTTGGTTGCTGAATCTCTGTCTTACCATTATATAATCTGTTTGAGACCTTCCAGTATCTCCAGACTTCTTCCATGTATACAACCTTTTTTTTTTATGATTCTTGACCCAAGTGTTAGCTATGATTAAGTTATGCTCTGTGCAAAATTCTACCAGGCGGCTTCCTCTTTCATTCCTTACTCCCATTCATTATTCACCTACTACGTTTCCTTCTCTTCCTTTTCCTACTATTGAGTTCCAGTCACCCATGACTATTAAATTTTCGTCTCCCTTCACTACCTGAAGAATTTCTTTTATCTCATCATACATTTTATCAATCTCTTTGTCACCTCCGGAGCTAGTTGGTATATAAATCTGTGCTACTGTGGTAGGCGTGGGCTTATACTTCAAAACTTTTTCTTCTAAATGTAATTGCATAACTTAATTCAAAAATTCTCTTTATCCACTGATTTCACTTACTATGCCAACCAAGGACCACTGCTAACCTCAAGATAAGTGAGTGCAATAATCTCTGGCTAGTATGTTATTAACTCTAAAAAAGAAAACAGTAGATTATTATCTCCATAATTTTTGATCACTTTATCCGCTTCCTGAATAAGAAAATTAATCAATTATCATGCACCCTGCCTTGTCCCTACTCTCCAGAATATTTCAGAACAAGAGATTAACACCAAAATAAAACTTTAGTTGGAAAGAAAAAGGCATCATTTACAACAACAAAACACGGTGCACAGACCAGCGTCTGCCAACAGGAAAATGTGCCAGAGACCTTAGGACGAAGACAATGCAATAGTTTGTGACAACATACTGCTTTTGGTGAGCATGATGTCATAATCGTTTACATTTTAAATAAATTGCAAGAACATATTTCGAATGGTGTTTTAAGAAGCATTAATTTCAAAGTGAATTTCCTGTTACACAAGATGAATTACATAATGTGTGAGAATGTACAATGAATTTCTTAAGTCACGGAGTGTTTGACTCTCATTCAGAACTTAACAGTTTGAGGACGAGCCATGTAGAAAAATGTTGGGCCCAGGAGACTAGCCATTTATGGTAATATTTAAAATTTTACTGGCACATTTGTATTTTATATGTCTTAAAGGATAACACATGCTAAAAAGACCAAGCTTCAAGCCTAGTTTTTCATGTTTATTTTAGCTCTTCAGTAGACTACAAATTCTGCAATAACATTGGCAAAAAGGATAATTATCCAGATTGAGATTTTCACTCTGCAACAGTGTGTGTCCTGATATGAAACTTCCTGGCAGATTAAAACTGTGTGCCGGACCAAGACTCGAACTCGGGACCTTTGCCTTTCGTGGGCAAGTGCTCTACCATCTGAGCTACCTAAGCACGACTCACGCCCCATCCTCACAGCTTTACTTCTGCCACTACCTCGTCTCCTACCTTCCAGACTTTACAGAAGCTCTCCTGCGAACCTTGCAGAACTAGCACTCCTGAAAGAAAGGATATTGTGGAGACATGGCTTAGCCACAGCCTTGGGGATGTTTCCAGAATGAGATTTTCACTCTGCAGCAGGGTGTGCACTGATATGAAACTTCCTGGCAGATTAAAACTGTGTGCTGGACCGAGACTCGAACTTCATATTAGTGCACACTCCGCTGCAGAGTGAAAATCTCATTCTGGAAACATCCCCAAGGAATTAGAAGTTTTAAATCTCAGAGGGAAAGTACAAGTGGTTATAATCAAACTTTTCCATATTGAACACATTATAACATGAAAACTAATTACTGTATGAGTTCGAAACTTTGTAGCATTAATGTGCAGGGTATGAGGTGCGTCATTTCCATGTGTCACAGTGCCACTGTCCACTTCTAACTATGGCCACCAGTTGCCATGATCAGTCATCATGATTCATAGTCACACACACCTAGCAGGACATCATTGGTGAAGCTCTATAATCAAAACAACAGCAATGCTGCAGCGGTACATCAAGAATATTGCCATCTGAAAGGATTATGGAAGGATCCTCTTTCTCCACCTACTGTGTGGAGCACGATGTAGTAGTTCAAATCAACTAGAGAATTGGGTGTCCCTCCGGGAAGAAGCCGATGACCACAGGTGATTGATGAAACCGCTGTTGCTACGGCAGACAACACTGTGCTTAATTCCTGATCATGAGGCAGTGCACGTGCTGTGTCACAACAGTTGAACATCCCATGGTCCACTGAACGGAAAGTTCTTCAAACCATTCTGAAATGATTGTAAACATAGGTTTCTGTGGCTGTTGTCACAGTCAATAAAATTCTTCTGGGTTTGAGGCCACATTGTCAACTATAAAATTCCAACCTTTCGACAACTGTTGCAAGATGCCTTCTTCAGGGTGTATTGCTAACTGCTGAATGAGAACTAGTTTGGTTACTTATATACTATGGTAGAGTGCTGTCATTGGATATGAAGGTGAGGAAGAAGGATATTAGGTGTTCTTTTATTGGTCTTTGCATTGTGTGTTGTAATTTGCGGAAATAGGCGTTTTCCATAGGAGTTTCCTTTATTGCTTGCCATTGGTGGAAATTGGTGAATAGGAGACTGAGCAGCAACTGCAATGTAGGGTTGTTTACTAACTACTTAGTATCAGCTAGGGCGCGTCAGCACACTGTGTACCCTCCACTGTTGTGCCCTACTGCACACCTGTTGCTTTGCAAGAGCTGTCCTTCCACAAGATGCTGGAAGTCGGTGCCTGTCTTCTCTATTCATGTTGTCTGGTTGCTTGGCCATTTCTATAGCCTTTTTAATCTTCTTCCTCAAACTAAACAGCTGTTTCGCCAGTACGTGGGCCTCTCGAAATTCGATATTCATCTTGTACTGTTCCTGATGTTCTATCACCGTTGATTTGTTGTATTGTTTGAGACGGATATATCTCTCATGTTCAGATAACCTTGTGCTTATTGGACACCCAGTCTCACCTACATACACCAGTCCACATTCGCACTCGATTTCATAAACTCCAGCAGCATGAAACATGTCAATTGTATCATTTGTTGAGCCCAGAACGTCTTTCCTTTCATTGTCGCTATGAAAAATCGGCTTAATACCTGCCTGATGTAGAATTTTGCCCAGACGTTCAGTAACCCCTTATACATATGGTAGCAGGGTGGTGTTCCTTGCTTTGTTCTGCATTTCCTTGTTGCCCACCTCCTTCGGGGCCATAGTTTTATATATTGTCGTCATGTCATAGGCATTAGCTCCAAAAATTGACCTGTGGTTCTGTAGTTGAGCTTTGTGATTGTGTTCATCGCTGATACTGTAGGCTCTCTTAGTTAAAGTTTGCAGGGCTGATTTCTTTTGCGTAGGATGGTGGTGGGAGGATGCGTGCAGGTACCTGTCCGTGTTGGTGGGCTTCCTGTAAACTCTGTGTCCGAGCTTCCTGTCAGGCTCAGGTAAACTTCCACATCGGGAAAAGGCCATACCCCGTATTTTACTATCTCCATGGTAAGGTTAATTCTGCTGTGCTGCTGATTAAGATGTTGCTGGAAGTTCTGAAGCTCTTCTTCTCCTTGTGGCCAGATGACGAAGGTGTCATCAACATATCATAGCCAGCATTCTGGGCATAATGGTGCATACTGGAGTGCTGTTTCTGCGAACGCTTGCATAAAAATGTCTGCTGTGACAGGCGATAGAAGGGAACCCATAGCTACACCGCCCATCTGCTCATACAAATCCCCTTTCCACCTGAAATACGTTGTCTTCAAACTGTGGTGTACTAGCTCGCAGATGTCAGTTGCTTTGTGTTCCTCTAAGATGTTCATGGTGTCCATCACAGTTACATTTGTGAATAAAGACTTCATGTCAAAACTGACCAATAGATCCGTACCCGAGACATGCTTTTCTTTCAGAAATGCTAAAAAGTGGGCGGAGTCCTTGACATTTGAATCTGTGTGCCTTACTAGACATGTACGCTTTGGAGCCTTTTCTTTTGCTAGTTTGTAGGTCGGTGAGTTAATACTACTCACTATCGACCATGAAGGAAAGACTTCTTTGTGGACCTGTGGTACACCATATATTCTTGGTGCTTGTGGCAATTGTGGAATGAGTCTTCAGGCCATGTCAAAATTCATCCTAGTTTGCTTCAGCGGTGCTCATGTTGATTTCATTATTTTGACCGTCGGATCTCACTTAAGTTTATGGTAAATGGGTTCACTCAAAAGATCATCCATCTGCTTGTCGTAATCTACTGTGTCCAACACTACGGTGGCATTTACCTTGTCTGCCTGTATTATCACTATCTGAGAGTTATTCTTCAGCTCCTTGATGGCATGATGTTCCTCCTTACTGGTGTTTTGTTTCGGAGGCTTTGCGTGAGCCAAGACTTGCACCGCTTCTTGCCATATCTTCTCTGCCTCTGGTTGTGGTAGGTGATGAACCGAAGCCTCCACTGATTCCATAATGTCTTCTTTCAGTACTAGTTTTTGTGTGATTGCATAATTAATCCCTTTAGCCAGAATTTGTGTGACTGCATTGCTCAAGGTGTGGCTGGAGAGGTTCACCAATGTTCGTCACGTGTCTAGAATCAGTCCTTCATCCGCTGTGTTCCGTTGCAATTTGTCGAACTTCGTCATCTGGCGGTTGGTGGTATTTTCACTTGAGCTGGTGGCTTGAGGGAAGGTTAACCAAAAAAAAAAAAAAAATTTGGCACAACATTGGTGTCCCTGCTTCTCTTCAGGAATGCAAAATCATTCAGCAACTTACCTTTCAGCCTCAGTAATTCGAGCTGCCCGATGTTTCCGTAGATCTCCTGCACATACAGGTTCATTAAATGTAAACATAGGCTTCTGCAGCTGTTGTCCCAGTCAATAAAATTCTTCTGGGTTAGAGGCCACATTGTCAGCTATAAAATTCTGACATTTTGGCGACTGTTGCAAGACGCCTTCTTCAGGGTGTACTTCTAAGCTGTGGCAGAACACCAGGAACAGTGCATGATGGAGATTGAATTTCGAGAGGTCCACATACTGGCGAAACAGCCGTTTAGTTTGAGGAGGAAGATTAGAGAGACTATAGAAACAGCCAAACAACCCAGCAACATGAATAGAGAAGACGGGTACCAACTTCCAGCGTCTTGGCTGCCAGCAGTGACAGCTTTGCGGAAGGATGGCTCTCGCAAAGCAACAGGCATGAGGTAGGCCACAATGGCGGAGGGTATACAGAGTGCTGAAGCACCCTAGACGATACTAGGCAGTTAGTAAACAACACTACGCTGCAGTCGCTGCTCAGTTTCCTATTCGTCGATTGCCACCAGTGGCAAGCAGTAAAGGAAACTCCAATGGAAAATGCCTATTTCTGCCAATGACAACACACAATGCAGAGACCTAATGCACCTAATGTCCTTCCTCCTCACCCTCATATCCAATGACAGCTCTCCTCCATAGTATATAAGTAATGAAACTAGTGCTCATTCAGCAGTTAGCAATAAACCCTGAGGAAGGTGTCTTGCAATAGTCGCCAAAGGTTGGAATTTAATTGACGGTTCTCAAATGGTCCTGTACAAGATCCATATCATACAGCAGCTTGCACCACAGGACGCACAACATGGTTTTGACTTTGCTCTCCACTTTCTGATGAGGACTGGCCCTGGACCATCCTATGGACAGACGAAGCTCATTTTCTTCTGATGGTTAGATGGACGCAGATAATTGATGAGTGTGAGGATCTTCACCTCCAGTCACTGTGAGTAAAGTTCCTCTGAATGGTGAATGTGTTACTGTATGGTGTGGCTTCACGGCTACATTCATCATTGACCCACTCTTCTTTGAACAGGTTGGTGCTCAAGGACCAAAGACATGCAGTGTGACAGGCCAACTTTCCTGTGATAAGCTTCACTAGCATGTCTTACCCAACCTGCAGGAGAGAGACACATTGAACTCACCAGTTTTCATGCAAGATTGTGTCCCACCACACATCGCTCATGAAGTTCACCTGCTTCTCTGAAACACATTTGGAAACAATCGAATTGTCAGCTGATCATTTCCAAATGCTGGCCAGCATGATCACCTGATTTCACTCCCTGTGGTTTCTGGTTGTGGGGTTACCTGAAGGACAAGGTTTCCCAAGCAAACATTCACACATGTGCTGATTTGAAGCACAGCATATCAAGAGAGGTAGCCAGCATATGTACAGACATGCTTCATTCTGCTGTGCGGAATGCAGTCGTCTCTTTCAGACTCTTCTGGACACTGATGGGCACCATATAGAGCCCCTTTTGTAGCAGTATAGTACCAGTATGTAATGGTGCGATGAACCATTGCAGCACGTAAAAATTGTTTTAATTTGATTGATTGTGCTTTATTTCTCTTCACCATGTCCTTGACATTAATGCTGCCAAGTTTGGTACTCATTCAATAATTAGTTTCTGTGTTATAACATGTTAAATAGGATAAATTTAATTATAACCATCCAGTGTATTGTCAATTAACACAGGAAAAGATCTACTTTCACCTGGGGTATAGTGTATTTTCACTCAGGAAAAAGTGTATTTTTAATCTGGCCATCTGGAAAATTTTTCGTCTTGTTTGCATATACACCATGACTTTAATATACATACGTCAGCAAGTGTGCCTATCTCAGAACTGAACATAAATCATTTCATTTAACATTTTGATACAGTTTTGCATTGATTTAAAAACACAGACCGTAGCATCTGAGGGAAGTTTGCAGCATCTTCTTCTTGTGTGTGATCTTTGTCTGTTTGAAGTCTATGTCCAGTGACATTAACATTTTGTACAAGGTTGAAGATCCCTTTGACTGAGACTTTGGTGCTATGCTGCTCATGAAACATTAAAAACAAACAAATGAACACATTTTTACTTCTAAGAAAAATTAAAATCATACATGTAAGTGTTGCATTCGTTTTTTAATACTTAAAATCGATAAGCTCAGATGTGTATGTACTGTATGTCATTGCTGCAATAACTGATACAGAAAAACACCCTGCATCATCACTCCGACCTCCGGAAAGACAAGTTTCAGTTCAGAAGAAATGTATGAATATATGAGGCCACACTACCTTCCTACTTATGTTAGAAGATAGACTGAAGAAAGGAAAACCTACATTTATAGCTGTTGTAGATTTAGAGAAAGCTTTCGAAAATACCAAAACAAAGGTTTCAATAAAATGTACAACACTCAAATATAAATATAAGTGTTACGGAATCTTTCCTTGAAGATATTGGTATGAATTGTAGCTTTGTAAATTTGTGAAATGTGGGCAATAATCAACTCAGACAAGAAGAGAATAGAAGCTTTTAAAATGTGATACTATAAGGTGTACAACTTTGCTTCTGCTGTTTGCCGATAGGTGGCGACAACGGTAGGTAGCGATCGAAAGAAACAGATCGCAGACATCAGGAAATTAGCTTGGACCTCGGTCAACATTACCTCATTCAAACATTAGTCAATTTGTGTCTGCGTCATAAAGTTGTTCTTGATTGAAAATGTCAGTTTATGAGCCTAATTCTTGTCATTTGCATGAGGTGTTACTGTTTTGTTTCAATATGAAGAAAACAGCGGCTGAGTCTCATCGAATGCTCTCAAATACATATGGTAATGGTGCTATTAGTGAAATAATGTGTCGTGAGTGGTTTCAACACTTCAAGAAAGGTAATTTTGATATAGTAGACCGTCATAGTGGTGGAAGAGAGAATGTTTTCGAAGATGCAGAATTGGAGACATTGCTTAGTGAAGATGTTGTGACTTGGCCAGACAGCCAAGTCACTATGAGAGGAAGCCGAAAGGCACCCGTTTAAGCTCACGCAGGCTGGCGTGAGGTCTGGAACATTACAAGGAAATGAGAACTTAGAAAAACGGACGCAGTTGCTGTAATACTTAACTTTAATCCATAATTGTAGAACATCGCTCTTGATTGTACATGCTTCATAAAATAATATCAAATGCTATGGCACCTTGCTAGGTCGTAGCAAATGATGTAGCTGAAGGCTATGCTAACTATCGTCTCGGCAAATGAGAGCGTATTTGTCAGTGAACCATTGCTATGAACATCGGCTGTACAACTGGGGCGAGTGCTAGTACGTCTCTCTAGACCTGCCGTGTGGTGGCGCTCGGTCTGCTATCACTGACAGTGGTGACACGCAGGTCCGACATATACTAACGGACCGCGGCCGATTTAAAGGCTACCACCTAGCAAGTGTGGTGTCTGGCGGTGACACCACATTCCTCCCCCGCAAATCGGCGTACGGTTGTGTTATAAGGCTTCCGCCCGCTGTGGGGAGGACCCCATGTTGACGTATGCGACGAGGTGGGGAGCCTAATAACAGGCGAGGCTGTGCCACCCGCACCCGGCCATTCGGTCTGAGGGGAGCTAGGAAACGCCTGAAAACCTAGTCCAGGGTGCACGCCAACATGCGGTGTATGCGCCCTTAAAGAGACCGGAGGGGCTGAAGATTCGACCGCCATCAGGGCGGGGCAGCCGACGGGCGAAGATGACATCTGGTCCGGAGCGGGCAAGAGTTCCATGTCGGAGGACAGCTGGTCACGGGAAGCGATCGGCGGCACATGACCCAGGGAGGCGCTTGGCGGCTGCAGCGGAGCGTCCACTGCGGGCGTCGCCGGCGGGAGAACAGGCGGCGGCGGCTGTGGCACGTCGCCATGGGGCAAAATGGAAGGCAGCATCGGTAACACCTGGGGATGAGGCGAGCCAGTAGATGGGTCCCCAGGGTGCTGACCGGACAGCACCGTTGCTGAAAGCAGACGGGGAGCGGCAGAACCCAGGCGACGACAGAAGCGCAGCTGATTGAGATGCCGACGCACCTCACCAGAGGCCCCCAAAACCAGATACATAGCGCGGCCGAGGCAGCGAAGAATGCGCCCTGCGAGCCAACGCCGTGAACCGCGATAGTTCCGATAGTATACAACGTCGCCTGGAGCAAAAGCAGGTGGCTGCCGCTGCACAGAAACCTGATGCGGCGGATGCAGCAAAGACATCAAGGTTCGATGAGGAAGACCGTGGAGCAACTCAGCCGGCGAGCGACCATCTCGGGGCTGAGAGCGATACGAGGACAAAAAGAGCAATAACGTGTCCTCCCGAGAATAATGCGACTCCTTCAACTTCAACATCTGTGACTTGAAAGTCCGGACCAATCGTTCAGTGGCACCGTTTGACTGAGGTGAAAATGGCGCGGATGTCAGATGTTGAATACCATTGGCCTTGCAGAATGACTGAAATTCTGCGGACATGAATTGTGGGCCATTGTCGGAAACAATAGTCTGTGGAAGACCTTCAATGCAAAAGATAGCAGATAACGCTTGGATGGTGGCAGATGACGTCGTGGAAGACATCCGGACAACAAAAGGAAAATTACTGAATGAATTGACCACAACCAACCATCGAGCATTCCAGAATGGACCAGCAAAATCGATGTGTAAGCGTTGCCAAGCGGAAGTGGCTTTTGGCCATGCAAAGAATTTCCGCGGTGGTGCAGATTGTTGTTCGGCACACGCCATGCAAGAAGAGCACATATTCGTAATCGCAGCATCGATTCCGAACCAAGTACAGTGCTGACGAGCAAGTTGTTTCGTGCGCACTATACCCCAATGTCCTTGGTGGAGAAGCCGTAAGACAGAGGACTGTAACGAACATGGGACCACGATCATGGACTGATCATTATCAGAACGCAACAGCAAAACACCACGTCGTACAAAAAGTCTCTCCTTGTGAGCAAAAAATCGGCGAACCAACGGATCCTCGATCCATGACTTTGACAATGGCCATTGCGTGGCAACAAAACGCAGAACGGTAGCAAGGACAGGGTCAGCAGCTGTGGCTGTAGCTATATGACGAAAATCAATTGGAAACAATTCGACCACGGCATCGGTTTCCGCATCAATGAACATGCAAGCAAGTTCGGAGGAATCGAATGCTCTATCCTCAGCAACAGGCAAACAGGACAACGCATCGGCGTTTCCGTGCTTAGCAATGGACCGATACTAGATATCGTAGTGGTACTGTGAGAGGAAAATAGACCAGCGAATGAATTTCTGCGCTGTACGTGGAGGTCCAGGCTTGTTCGGATGAAAAAGCGACGTCAAGGGTTTGTGGTCTGTGATGATTGTAAAGTGACGACCATACAAGAAATCATGAAACTTAGTAACCCCAAATACGAGAGCCAAAGCTTCCTTCTCTATCTGTGAATAATTTCTTTGCGCAGACGAGAGCAATTTGGATGCAAAGGCAATAGGACGATCATGCGATCCATCTTTGTGCGCAAGCACAGCACCGATCCCGAAATCCGATGCATCTACCATCAACAAAAGGGGTTTCTGGGGATCGAATGGCATAAGGCAAGTATGGGAAAGCAATGCTGATTTCAACTGGCGAAAGGCGCGTTCGCATTCCGTCGTCCAGACGAACGGAACAGCTTTATGACGTAAGCGATGCAGCGGAGCTGAAATGGAAGAGGCATGCAAGACATATCTGTGATAATAGTTAATTTTACCCAGCACACTCTGTAGCTGCTTCAAATTCTGCGGTGAAGGCAAGTCTTGTATGGCACGGAGGTGCTCGGGACTGGGATGTATGCCGTGGGCATTGATTACATGTCCCAGATATGGTAAATCACGAGCAAAAAACACACATTTGTCCTTCCGCAAGCGAAGACCATTTTGTCGCAAGACCTGAAATAATGTTCGGAGATTGGCTAAATGTTCTTCTTCTGTCTGTCCAGAGATCACAATATCGTCCAGATAGTTTGCTGCAGTAGGGACCAAGGCACAAACAGTTTGTAGATATTGCTGAAACAATACAGGGGCGGATGTACACCCAAATGGCAGTCTTTTGAATCGATACAAACCAAGATGCGTGTTAACCACCAAAACGCACTGGGATTCTTCATCCACCGGCATTTGCAAGTACGCATCTGCTAGGTCCAACTTCGAAAAATATTTACCCGGGCACAGTTTGTCAAAAAGATCTTCCGGGCGGGGTAAAGGAAAAGTTGCAATCACTAGTTGTGGATTCACTGTGGCCTTGAAGTCCACACAAAGTCTCAATTTTCTGGATGGTTTCGGCAAAATTACTAAGGGTGATGCACAGAGAGAAGCCTGTACACCTTGTGATTCCAAATCGTGTAAGGTCCTTGCGACCTCATCATGCAATGCGTGGGGAACATTGCGCGCTCGGAAAAATTTCGGTTGCGCGTTGACTTTCAGTTCCAAATGTGCTGTATAGTTCATAGCGCAACCGAGGCCCGGTGCAAAAATGTCTGCAAATTCTTCACATAGACGAGAAACACCGGCTGAAGGCACAGTCTGGTTCACTGATAGGACCTGATTTACTATAGACAAGTTAAACAACTGAAATAAATCTAAACCAAACAAGTTCACTGCAGAAGAAGAATGAAGTACGTAAAATGACACAAGTTTTGTTTGTCCCTCGTATGTTGCAAGAAGGCTGCACTGTCCTAACACAGGGATAGTCTGTCCGGAATAACTATTTAACTTAACATGTGCGGCACGCAACGGAGGTGTGCCCAGTCTTTTGTACGTGTCTTTATTGATCAATGAAACTGCAGCTCCGGTATCGAGCTGGAATGGTATCACTTGGCCAGGAATGTCCAAATCTACAAAAAGTTTATTGTCCTGCTGACGACAAGAGCGACTGTCTCGTGCAACGTGAACTGACACTGGTAGAGAATCACTTGCGACTCGACGGGATTTCCGGCGACGTCGACGCACACAATTTGTGGGACGAACACAGTCACTGTTAGAGAGAGTGGCACTGGGCGGAGTGGAATTAACTACATGAATTTCCATGGGCGAAGGTTCACGAGCCTGAGTATTCTTGGTTCGACTCCGATTCCAGCGCGAAGCAAAGGGCCTGGAATGGTTGTTAGTGTCCGATCTGAGCTTTTTCTGGCAAACACTTTGAACATTTTCTATTACAGAAAAAGCAAATAGCTTGGCGTGATGGGCAATTCTCATGTGAATGTCTAGTAGCACACCGCGGGCATGATTTTAGCACTGCATTTGCCTGCTTGCGCAGCACACTTAGCAGAGAGCTTGGCGGCAGCTGCGCGGACGGGCGCAGGGGCTGTTTACTGTTCCATGCAGATCGCCCGGCGGGCCGGTGAATGTGACACACGGCTGGCAAAGTTTCAAAGGATTCCTGAGCAAAGTCAAGTGTGTCTTGCCGATCCAATATGTCTATCACTTGTTGAAGGGAGGAATTGACTAGTTTCAAAATCTGTTCCCTTATACGAACATCAGAAACGTTCTGTGCAATTGCATCACGTACCATAGTATCTGAATAAGGGAGTCCACATTCACACTCAAAAGCACAATCCCTTGTAAGGCCTTGCAAGGTTGCAACCCACTCCCGATTAGTTTGACCGGCCATACGTTTTGTACGAAAGAACGTATACCTTTTTACAACGACATTGACTGATTCTTTGAAATATGCATCTAATGCCGACAAAATTTCGTCGTAGGACAGAGTTGCTATGTCGCGTCGGGGAAATAATTTCACTATCTCTCAGTACGTGTGCACCCCGACGGATGCTAACAAAAAAGGCTGCCTCTCGTTACCTTGAATTCTGTAGGCGGCGAGATGGAATCCAAATTGGCGTGACCACTCCATCCAGCTTTCCTGTGCCGCATCAAAAGGACGAAAAGGTGGTGCAACTGCGTGTTGTGGCTGCGGTAGCGGTGGAGCGGCGGCTGCCGCATCATTTTGCATTGCACGTTGACCCTGGACGAGCTGTCCAAGGGCATCCAATAAGGCCTGCGTCTGCTGATTCTGCAAGCGATAAAATTTGGACAGTACATCTGGAGATTGTGGCGAAGCCATGACACAAGTAATTTAGGCAAGATCAATTGGTACAAACGCACTTTAGCTCGTCGCCAAAAATGTTGTGACTTGGCCAGACAGCCAAGTCACTATGAGAGGAAGCCGAAAGGCACCCGTTTAAGCTCACGCAGGCTGGCGTGAGGTCTGGAACATTACAAGGAAATGAGAACTTAGAAAAACGGACGCAGTTGCTGTAATACTTAACTTTAATCCATAATTGTAGAACATCGCTCTTGATTGTACATGCTTCATAAAATAATATCAAATGCTATGGCGCCTTGCTAGGTCGTAGCAAATGACGTAGCTGAAGGCTATGCTAACTATCGTCTCGGCAAATGAGAGCGTATTTGTCAGTGAACCATTGCTATGAATGTCGGCTGTACAACTGGGGCGAGTGCTAGTACGTCTCTCTAGACCTGCCGTGTGGTGGCGCTCGGTCTGCTATCACTGACAGTGGCGACATGCGGGTCCGACATATACTAACGGACCGCGGCCGATTTAAAGGCTACCACCTAGCAAGTGTGGTGTCTGGCGGTGATACCACAGAAGACCCACGTCAAACTCAAGAAGAATTGGAATGATTAGTGGCAGTGACACAGCAAGCCATTTCAAAATGTCTCAAAGCTATGGGCATGACTCAGAAAGAAGGAACTTAGGTCTGATGTGAGCTGAAACCAAGAGACGTTGAACAGTGTTTGTGAACAGTTGCTTCAGAGGCAAAAATGGAAGGGATTTCTGCATCGCATTGTGACCAGGGACAAAAAGTGGGTTCATTACGATAATCCTAAACGCAAAAAATCATGGGGATATCCCTGCCCCGTCGATGGCCAAACCGAATATTCATGGCTCCTAGATTATGCTCTGCATTTGGTGGGACCAGCTCAGCTTCGCGTACTATGAGGTGTTAAAACCAAGTAAAACAATCACAGGTGCTCATTATCAAACGCAATTAATGCACTTGAACAGAGCATTAAACGGCAAACTGCCGCAATACAGCGAGGGGCATGATAAAGTGACTTTGCAGCACGACAACGCTCGACCCCACGTTGCAAAAGAGGTCAAAACGTATTTGGAAACATTAAAATGGGAAATCGTACCCCACCCACTGTATTCTCCAGACTTTGCTCCCTCTGACTATCACCTGTTTAGATCAGTGACGCATGACCTGGCTGACCAACACTTCCGATCTCATGAAGAAGTCACAAATTGGATCAATTCGAGGATCGCTTCAAAAGATGAACAATTTTTTTGACGCTGGATTTGTACACTGCCCGAAAGAGGGGAGAAAGTAGTGGCCAGCGATGGAAAATACTTTGAATGATACATGTGTAACCAATTTGTTTCATTAAAGCCTCAAATGTTGGGGAAAAAACGGCGGAAGCAAAGTTGTACATCTTCTACATAGGATTGTTGAACATTAGACAAGTAGGTCAATTAATAATGAGGGTGGTACTGAATTGAATTGAGAGAAAAAACTTTGTTTGATGCACTTCTTGATGAAAAGAAGGGATCAGTCGATAGGACACATACAAGTATCAGAGAATTTTGAATTTGGTGCTGGAAGAAAGTGTGAGGGGTAAAAATGGTGAAGGGAGACCTGGGCTTGAATATAGTAAGCAAGTTCAAATGGATGTAGGCTGTGATAGTTTTGTAGATATGAAGAGGTTTGCACCGGATAGATATCGTGGAGAGCTGCATCAAGCCAGTTTCTGGACTCAAAACCACAGCAGCAGCATGCTAAGAAAATTAGTAGAACATTATACAGGAAAATTCAAGGGTCTAGTGAGGAAGACATAATCACAAGCAGATAACATTGGGTGTACAGAGATCTCAATAAGTTAGCCAAATTAAAAATAGTAACAGTGTCAAGAAAATTCGAAATTCAACAAATAAAAGGGAAAAGGCTGAAACGTATTTACTGTGCATAATGCAAAATAGAAAGAAGAATTAATAACACGGTGAAAATGTAGTGGAAGTGTGTACTGCTGCTTGGAAAAATCATTAGAGAAAGCAAGTGAACCTTTACATTGCTTTGCCGATTTGAGGTCTCCTATTTGTTTCCCTTTTTAAATTATTCACACTGATTCTGTATTCTATATTCATAAATTGTCCGCAAAACCTCACTATTATTAAATAGCAATTTAAAAAAGAAAGATAGTTGCTGCTGTGGGATATTCACAAGGTGAAAATGGGTACTAGTTGCACACTGCGCATACTGGAAGTGCATTGGCTGCTCGGACAAGCCCCACCTCCTCCTCCCATGGCAACCAGCTTACAGCTGATAAAAGAAGCAAACATGTAATAAGGTAAGGCATGCATAGGTGACATGAAAGTTGATGGCAAGTTGCTGGAAGAACCAGGTACCAGTAAAGCCTCTTCACTCATTTCCGTAAAAAGTATTGACAGTCACTAGGGACAACACCACACATGAATCAACACTATTCACACAGTGGCTGCTTATTGCTATGGTGCATAATACTGTTATGTAGATAATTTTGGCAGGAATCGTAAACATTCTGGAGCAGCCCATAGTCAGCCGAATTTCACTGACCTGAAAAGGGCGAAGTAAAAGTGTGTGGTTAGTGTAAGGGTATGTTAATGCTGAAAGTTTCTGCAAAAGTATTTGAGAAATATACTACAAAGGAAATGCAAGGCATGTGAAAGTTTCTGCTTTGGTGTAAACAAAGCCAAGGGAGCCTCAGTTGTTATATGCAGCAGGAAATTGGCCTGTGGTGCCAAAATAAAACATATTTCCTTCTGGCCCTATTTTATATGACATAGATAAAGGCCATCTACAGATTTTGTAATTAGAACTGTATGCTGACTTCTAGCATGTCAAAATGGGCTTGCCAGAATCATTGTGTGTGTGGGGGGGGGGGGGGGGGGGCGGCGGCATAGTTTAAGGGTACTGAGGATGCTTTCTTGTCACCTCAGAAACAGAGATGCCATCCGTGCCAGTAGAATGTCCGTAAGAAAGTGTACCTTTATATTTACGTTTAACATGTCTGGGGTGAAGTGAGGTCCTGCGGCCCCATTTACTATGATGCCAAGTTATACATAGCTGTGTACCTGATGTTGTAAGCATGGATTTCTGTTTCCCAATGGTACATGTTATGTATATTTATACTACTGTGGTTAGTAAATGTTGCTTCATTGGTAAAGAGAACACTCGAAAAACATATCATCTGTCATACATTGAAGAGCAAACCAATGAAATTCTATACAAAATAAAAACATGTCCTTAGAATGCTGATGTAATGACAGATGAAAAGGATGGTATTTAAATCTTGTGATAGACATAAAGACATTTGTCTGGCTGATTCCACATTGATTGGCGTGTGTCACACCATGTGGATTGATAAGCTTTGTAGCCAGAGCAGCTTCTTCCAGTGCTGTGACAGTCACAGTCTTCGTCCTCGACTTCTTTTTGATGTTCAAGCTGCACATTCACACTAGTTTCTTAATAATTCATGAAAATGCTTGACACGTCAGTCGGTAGTGATCACAGTAGATATCTCAATGTTGCTGTACTGTTCTGACAGCATTTCTTTGACATTCGCCACAGTTATACAAGTACCGTGTCTAACTTCTCTTAATTGGTGTGCATGTCTGAGGGTCAGGAAAATTGAAACAAAAGAGAGCTGTCAATAGACGACACATTTCCTCCTAGTTTTGCAGAAGACAATTGAACAGTCAAAAGATGGAGCCTGGCATGAGAGTTCCTCTTTGTGCTGTTTACGGCTGTGATGGCTGATTCCAGCCACCTTGCCTTTCAATTTTAGCACAATTCTTGGCTACCCTCAAAATAAATGTCAACACTTACAGTAATCTGAACAGACAAGCGAAAAAAAGAAGAAAAATCAGCTCACAAATGGTTGGGTCTGACAGATCCATTGTTTTGTTTACGTTCCAGAATAGTAAGACCAAATGTTCTTGAGAAATAGCCTGTTTGAAATATTAAGTTCTGTGTTTGTTTTGTATAGTACAGATGCCTTTATATCAGCAATGTCCAAAAGTGCATAAAATGTGCACAATGGCCAGTGTATTGTGTGCCTTCCAACACTACACTTATGAGCCAGAACGTTATGACCACCTACCTAATAGCTGGTGTGTCCACCTTTGGCACAGTTAGCAGCAGCAGTGTGTCATGGCATGAAAGCAGTGATGCGTGGGTAGGCCATTGGAGGGAGTTGGCACCACTTCTGCACACTGCACAAAAAAGTTACCTAATTCCCGTAAGTTCTGGTGGGTGGGGGGGCCAGCACATCAATTGGAGCTCACCACTGTGTTCTTTGAACCCCTCCATCACACTTGGCCTTATGACATGGCATGTTATCTTGTTGAAAAATGCCACGCCATCAGAAAGACATGATCGTCATGAAGAGGTATGCATGGTCTGCAACAAATGTACAATACTCCTTGGCCATCACGGTACCTTGCAGAAGCTCCACTGGACTCATGGGTGCCACATGAATGTTACCCAGAACATAATGGGGCCACCGCCAGCTTGTCTCCATCCCACAGTATAGGTGTTGAGAAGGTGTTCCCCGTGTCGCCTGTCCTGTTTTACCAGTCTGCCCAGCCTACAAGTTCAGACACCTGTAATGAGGGATGGCCACCAAGCCCCATGATGTCTGGATGTGATTTTAGCTTGGTTTCGCCAAGTGTTGAAGACACTCACCACAGCACTCCTTCAAGCCCTGACAAGTCATGCTGTTTCCAAAATACTTGTGCTGCGCCTCTGGGACATCACACTCTGCCCTTGCTCAAACTCAGATAGATCGCGCACATTCCCCAGTCTAAACTTGGACAGCACGCTCACTGATACTATGTGCACCATGCGTGTGTCTGACTAGCAGTCATTCCACACCAGATGGTGGTGGTATCACCTGGACAGGCTTATTTCATTAGGTCAGTGGTTGTAATGCTCTAGTTGATCAGTGTATATCCTGGACATGTTGCATCAACTGCAGCCACTCCATTCTTTTTTGAATTATAGACTGTATCTGACTTCCTCAGGTTACATCTTTCTTCATTGATTTTATAGTTTGTATGCATTGATGACACAAAAATACATGTCAATATAACAAGAAAATTGGATAAACAGAAAAAGCTAACATAAACAGACGGGCTGGGTCTATCAGACCAAGAACATGTTTCTTCCCATGTCAACAATCAGCTGGAAAAAAAAGAAAAGAGGAATGGTGAAACAAGTAGTGACCACTTGGAACTTTAAATGAAACCTAGAATAAATGACTTTATGATTAGTAGTGTACTGTTGTGGATATTTTCAAAACAAAATCCACCTGTGTCTGAAAGACCCAGCCTGTCTGTTCAATATTAACAAGCATTACAAAACTATACACATCTTTTCACAAACTTTTGAGTGGCATTAGAGATACAAGGTACTTGATCCAATAAAAAAAGAAAAAGAAAATGTAGTACAGTACTTCAATAGATACAAGAATTAAGACAATTAATGATGCAAAGAAAGACTTCCTCTTCTGCATTCTATAATTTGCTGAAAATCATTTTCTGATATATTGAACCAATCTGGAAATTAATGCAACATATATCATTTTAAATTATTATTTACTAATTGTGAGATTTGGCAGATTTCTATATGTATAAAAATGCAGAATAGGTCTGACAAATTTAAAAAGGAAAACTGAAAGGAAATCCTGAAATTGCCAAAGCAATCCAATAGTTCTCTTGCATCATCTTATGATTTTGCCAAGCAGCACTATCCACATTGATCTCATTATAGTAGTGCCATTATGGTACTCTTTCTTACTGTTTTCCAGCATACTCTTTCAATATGTTTCAGCCTTTTTTTTATCCTTCTGCTGTTTTTTTCTTACATTTGTTATACAACTCACTCTGTGTATCTGTATAACGAGAGGATTTTGAAAGAGGAATATGAGCTTGCAAACTGGTCTAGTGAAATCTTAATTCATACGATAATTATAACAATATAAATACAAATGTTTGATTTTTGTTAGGTGAAAGTGTAGAGACAACCACAGCTAGTGGTGGCCAGTTGGACATAATGGCTCAACAGCTGAAGTTCATAGCCTGCCTGAAAATCCTTATGGAAGAGCTTTCAACATTGGCAACAGGATTTGAAGTTGATGGTGGGCAGCTTCGTTATCAGCTTTATGTATGGCTCGAGCGTGAAGTTGAGGCATTGCGTCAGCTGTGTAACTACAGTTTTGGTGATCCAGATCTGACAGGTTCTGGTAAGCTGTTACCATTAATGATACTTACAGTAACAACCTGCATGTAAGTTACTGAGTGCTATATTTTTATCTCACCTGAAGATTTATTGCTGATTGTATTAAGGCAAACCCCCAAGCTTTGGTAGATAACAAAAGATCTGAATAAAATCTTACATTTCCAGTTCTGATGTTAATATGTCACAGACGTCAGCAGAAAATGAAGATTTATCATGAAATTTACAACTGTGAATTGTAAGGTCGTGTTATCACATTTTATTCCAAAATTATATTTGTCAAAGGCCAAAACAGTCTATAAAATTTCTTGATGCTTTTTTCAGTTACAGAGTACTGAAGCTTGTTTGTATTTCTCAGCTATGGGTTACATAGTAAAGCATTTTGCTTGTGTTTCACTAGTGTTGTTTGCTATAAACAATTAAATTTCACCGTTATTAGCTAGACGATTAATAAATTTAACATAAAAGCTTTACCTCATGTTATGAATTGTGAAATTTACTAACCATTAAATGTTTTTGGAATGTGATTCTATTAGTTGTACCTTCAGTTACTACTCCTGTCAGTTATGAGAGCTTTCATACTCCTTTGCTTATTAATTTAGGACCTTGCTAAAACACAGATTAACTGTACAGGTGCATTTCACATGCACAATCCATTCCTTCCCACTGAATGCTGTTTACCCTTTATATGTTGCATGGTATGAATATAGATGAGGGCATAATCGAAGCGAGCCAAGATATACGGGAACATAATTCAACTCCAACAATGATGCGTCCTGGGGAAAAACCTACACTTCATGAAATCCTAATGGCTGAGAAGATGGATTTTGAAGCTAAGGTGCAACGAGCTGCGAAAAGAAAAAAATGGTTGAAAGGTAATATGACACTAAATGAATCAAAATTTCTCAGGAAAGACAAATCTTCAAAATATTCAGAGAAATTCGCATTTTTTTAGTAAGAGGAAGTCAAAAATTTAGATTTGCTTTGTTAATTATATACTTAACAAAATAAGAAGACTCTATGCTGGCACTTAATTTTGACTAAGAAAACTACTAGTAAAGTGTGTATATATACTTATTTCTGAAAATTAGTATTTGTGTGCTTATGGACAAGAATTTTGTGGAGTTGGAGTAAGTTGAGCAATGATGAAAATATAAACTAGTGTTGTTACTAATATTATCTGACAAAAAGTCACTAAAATGTGCTATTATCTTTACTTTTTGACTTCCAGTTGCTTTATGAAAAGTGGACAGCACTGTGGTATTGTCTTGTACATTTGATTTACTTGTTTCTGACAAACTTAAGTTACCATTTAGCTGACAAAATACTCTGTTGCTTACCATACCACAAGTAAGTGATTTAGCCTCTTGTACATGAGGAATTTATTTACGTGTCAAATCTTCTGACAATGAATTACAACAGTAAATTGCTTTGCAATGACATCGCAAGACGTAAAATGACTGTGATTGTGTAAAACACATGAATTGTATATTATAAATAAATTTTAATTCTTTCATTGTTCATAAATAGACATCATGTGTGTGGGGTGGGGGGGGGGGGGGGGGCATCAAAAGTAAAAGAAGGCCTGTAAGAAAGTATCAGTCTGCAAATTTTTATTTATGCAGGATGAAACCTCCTACTTTGGTGCAAACCAAATGTTTGTGGCATGTAGCCAGATTTTATTTCCATTTCTTGACAAGAGATTTCTGTTAATAAGGTTAGTGCACTTTTGCATAGCAAGTAAACTGTTATTTTAGAAGAAACCCTTTTGCTATCCTTTGTTTTTGAATTACATCTGCACTCCAGATCTTTACTTATGTAAAAGTAGCTGTGAAATTGAAAGAAATAGAAAAAAGTGCTGAATGCAACACACAAAGAGGCTCACATGAAAGGTGCCATTCCAGTCACTGACTGCAGATCAGTTTATGAGTTTAATGTCCAGAAGTGAAGTAACTGAGTGTCAAAATGAACTATTGTTCCTGGCAAGGAACATCATAAAATTGATTGGCTGATCTGGATTTGTAACATTAGCCAGCTTGGCCTTGCTGTCTTGGTACTGTGAAAAGCAGAAATCAGGGGAGGGGATTACAGCCATTTCTTTTCCAGAGGACCTGCAGCTCTACTGTTTGGTTTAGCAGTGATGGCATCCTGTTGGTTAAAATATTTTGCAGGTAGAATAGTCCTCTATTCAGATCTTCGGCCACAGCTACTCAGGAGGATATTGTCATCAGAAGAAATACATAGGTAGGAGTGTAGAATGTTAGCTCCCTTAATCGGATAGGTGGTTTAAGGAATTTTGAAAGGAAAATGTGTAGATTGAGGTCTGAAACAGTGGAAATGAGTGAATCAGAGTGGTAGACAGAACAGGCTTGCTTATGTCAGTAGATGGGCAACAACAGAATATCAAATGCGAGTAATGTAGTAGATCTAAGGAAATAGGAATTTGTGTAAGCTACTATCAGTGCCGCCAGATTTCAAGAAGAATGTAATCATTTCATGTCCAATGAAATAAAGTCCTGACAAGGATGGACATCACCGAACCATCAAATTTCAAGTCATTACTGTAAAATTGTAGCATGAATTATTGACAGTTTAATGGGAAGAATGGCAGAAGTCATCCTCAAAGAAAATCAGTTTTGTTACAGAAATGTGCAGTAACATACGAGACAATTCATATTATCCTATAAAATAGATTGAAGAAGTCAAACTTATGTTTATAGCATTTGTAAATTTAGAGACAATTTTTGACGATGTTGAACAGACTATAGTCTTTGAAATTCTGAAGATAGCAGGGGTCAGATACCAGACTGCAATTATAATCATTGAATGGACTGAAAGGGGAGCATTAGTTGAGTCAGGAATGTTTTAGCATATCCCTAATTTTATCCAGTATATATATTGAGCAAGAAGTAAAGAAAACCAAACAGAAATTTGGAGAGGAAGAAAAAATAAAAACTTTGTTTGCCGATGTTCTAGTTCTATAAGATATAGCAAAGGAGTTGGAAGATCAATTGAAAACAGTGGATAGTGTCTTGAAAAAGAAAGATGAACATCAACAGAAATGAAACAAGGATAATTAAATGCAGTGGAATTAAATCAAGTGACGATGGGGAATTGGATTACTGAATGAGAGATTAAAGGTGGTAGATAAATTTTGCTACCTGGGCAGTAAAATAACATGTAATGGTTGGCATAGAGAAGCTATAAAATGCAGACAGCAGTTCCAAGAAAAGGGTTTCTGAAGAAATGAGTTCATTAGCATCTAATATAAGTTTATTGTTTGGCAGTCTTTTCTGAAGGTATTTATGTGGAACATAGCTTTGTATGGAAATGAAACCTGAACAGTAAACACTACAGACAAGAAGGGAATGGAAGCTTTTGAGGTGTTTTGCTACAGAAGAATACTGAAGATTAGATGGGTAGACTGAATGACTAAAGAAGAGGCATCAAAGTGAATGAGGGAGAAACGAGATACATAACAAACTTTGTGTAAAAGAAGTGCTTATTTGATATGATGCATGCTGAAGCATCAAGGACTAATTAGTTTAATTGTGAGGGAATTGTGTTGGGTGAAAATTCTGAAAGGAGACCAAGGTTTGAGAAGCATCAGTAGGTCAACAGAATGTACATTCCAGTAGTTACATGAACATGAAGACACTTGCACTGAATACCTTAGGAAAGCTTCATCAAACCAGTGTTTGGACTGAAGAACACCACAATCAACAAAAACGTGACATAAATTTAATAAGGTAGCTCATAAATTGTGTACAAAATTTTAATTTCCAATACTCAAAATTGATATTGTACTGTTTTCAGAGCAGAGGATCGTGAACATCTGAGAATTAAAAAATTAAAAGAAGTTTTTCCTTTTTAAAAGAATTAAATATGTCCTTTTGAAAATTGCCTCATTGTTTTCTTTATTCCTTTCTTCTTCTTCTTCTTCTTCTTCTTCTTCTTCTTCTTCTTGTCTTCTGTGGGACTTGAAGCTCCCATGTCAATATTGCCTCCAAATGCTTCCATCTTGTGCTACTTCCTGCCTATTATTTATGATCATTGTGTTGTACATAGTTCAATTTCATGTATCCATTTTATTCTGGGTCTCCCCTTCCTCTCCTGCCAAATGGCTTCTCCGTGAATATTGTTGAACCAGTTATTCTTCTTTGATGGCCTGCCATTGAAGTCTTCTCGAATTTATTATGATCATTGTTGTTGCTTGTTGTGAAAGTACGTGGATTGTTCGGAGAGGCCATTTGCGTCTCTCACACATGTCAAGATGCAGCTTGTTAATGCTGAGAGGCAGCACCATTAATTTTGAACAATATGGGAACAACATTTGTTTAACAGGATATACGCAGCTGAATATCGTAGAATCATGTAATAAACCACCTCGGTTGTAAATAGTTTATTGGTTCAGTTCGATCGGTTTCATTCGGTTATAAGCCCATCTTCAGCTGAACAAGACTGTAGTAGGAAGATGGAGAAACTATAATAAGAGATTATATACCATGTTCTGAGGCATCAAGGGATCACAAATTTAGCATTGGAGGGCAGTGTGGAGGGTAAAAATCATAGAGGGTGACCAAGAGATGAATACACTAAGCAGATTCAGAAGGACGTAGGTTGCAGTAAGTACTGGGAGATGAAGAAGCTTGCACAGGATAGAGTAGCATGGAGAGCTGCATCAAACCAGTCTCAGGACTGAAGACCACAACAACAACAACATCATACCATTCAACGCTTGTTTGTTGTTAATAGTGGGAATTCACTGACCAACTGTAATTATGAAGTTGCTATATTCAGCTTAGTCAGGATGAAACGCAGGTGTCACAACAGATAATCAACAAAATTACATAAAGTCGTGACCAGTCAGAGGAAAAAAACTAAGAGAAAATCAATGAACCATGTAAGAGAACTTACACCATGAGGCGTGTGGCAGCCGCACACTGGCCACCAGGTTGCGGGCACAAGACAGCTGCATGTTCCTGTAATTGTCATTGCCAGCTGATACTATTTCTGCTGGTGGATACTCAATTATCACTACATTTAACGTGTACATAATTTTCACATTATTATTATTTTTTGTTAATTGTATTTTGACAGTGTACATCTAACCATTGTTTATTCAGTTACGTATTTGTATCTACCATTTGTTAACAATTGGCGTAGTCAGCTCTGAAGCTATTCGCCACTAGATGGCTTTACTTTCCCTTGCTATACAATGGTTGCCAGTTTCTGTTCACAGTTGGCTTGTATCACAGCATCATACCATATCATACTTGCAGATGTCAGCTTGATCCTCACTTCTTTACATAATTTTGTTGATTATCTGTTATGATACTCATGTTTCTTTCTGACTAACCTGACCTTATCAACTTCAGATTCCCAGCTGGCAGTGAATTCCCACTATTAAGGTAACAAACGTGTTAAGTGGTATACGGTCTCTCATAGTTTTTCCATTTTCTTACTGGAGTCTTGTTCACCTGAACATCGGCTTATAATCGTCCAAAACTGGTCATAATTGAACCTATTAAACTATTTACAACTGAAGTGGTTTATTATCTGTCCATATGGGAACACACTAACAAAAGTCAAAAAGTGCTTCCAGCAACTTCAGCCTTGTAACAAGCCAGGTGATTGTTTGATTCAACATGACAATGCTCGGCCTTATAAAAGTTTGAGAACCTTCAAACATATCACTAAACAGAGTTAGACAGTGCTAACCAATTTGCCCTAGAGTCCTGACCTAGTTCCATCAGACTTCCACTTGTTAGGACCAGTAAAGAATGCCATTCGTGGAAGACATTTTGAAGATGATAAAGCGAGAATTGACACAGTGAAGAAATGGCTTCATGACCAGAACAAAAAGTAGTACTCGCAGCTTATACATGCACTTGGGTATCACTAGAGAAAGGCCATAGAACAGGAAGAAAATTACTTGGAAAAATAGGGAGTGCAGAATAAACGTTATTATTTCTTTTGACCATATTATCAAAAGAATGGATTACTACTCATAATACATCGGATTGTGAAACAAGTAACTCTTTGGCCAAAAGACCTTCTTCAGAATTAGACAAAGCGCGCGCGCGCCCACACACACACACACACACACACACACACACACACACACACACACACAAACAAACTTGTGTGTGAGTTGCGTTTGCACGCGTGCGCGCGCGTGTGTGTGTGTGTGTGTGTGTGTGTGTGTGTGTGTGTGTGTGTGTGTGTGTGTTTAGTTATTGTTGATGAAGGCTTTACTGGCTGGAAGCTTTAGTTGTGACATTCTGTTGTGCCTATCTGCGACTCTCAGCATCGCCACTGTATGGTAAGTAACAACTTTCCTTTTCATAATATTGTTACATTCCATCCTGGATTTTCCATTGTTTGAATGTCCAAAGAAAGTATGCCTTGCAGTCTGCTGCTCATATTCTAGTGGTTAGCATTGTTGCCTCTGGACCATGGGATCACATGTCCGATTCCCAGGCATGTAGGGGATTTTTTCTGCCCAGGGCCTGGGTGTTTGTGTTGTCATCACCATTTCATCACCATTCAGGAAAATGTCAAGACTGGACAGTGAAAAGATTGAGAATTTGTATGGGTGCTAATAATCACACCGTTGAACCCCACAAACCAAAATCATAATCAATATCATCATCATCGTCGTCGTCATGATACCTCACAGTGTTACAGATAAGCCACGTAAACTGGTGTGCAAAACTTAAGAATGAAAGTAACTTTCACAAGACATGTTACTGCCAAGTAACGTAGCCCTGTGAATGTTGGACCTTACATAAAAAGAAATGCTACCGTATAATACAGAAGGTAATTGAAGGAAAGATGCAATGAGATGAACAGAAATGACACTTTTATTCAAAGACAATAATTACACTGTAGTCACCACGGTTCATGACGGTTCTCTAGAACTCGTGCAAGGTGGGACATGGTTCTTAATAGTGTATGTGATCACCACAGACAGCAGTGTGCTCTCTGCAACTTGCTCCCATTCTGGCCACAAGATGGCTCAGGAGTTCTTGTTGTAGGCCTTGCCATTGCTCCACCAGCACAGTTGACAACTGCTGGATGATCATTGATGCATGTAGAAGTGCTGCAATACGTCTCCCCAGTGTGTCCCACACCTATTCAACAGGATTTAAGTTGGGTGAATGGGCAGGCCGTCACTTCACCGAATACCTTCTCATTCCAGAAGTTCCCTTCACCTATACTGTACGATTTGATCATGCACTGTAATCCATTACAATAAAGTCAGTGCCAAATGTACCTGTGACAAAAACACACATGGGGAATGAATACAGTGTCACAATAACATTGATCTGTGACTGTACAGTGTACAAAGATTTGGAGGTCAGACACCCAAACAATATTATGCCTCCTCACATCATAACAGCTGGACCATCAAAACAATCATGTTCGACAATGTTTCTGGATCTATTACAGTCTGGAATGGAACCAGGAACATTGTCAAACATGATCATTTTGGTAGTCCAGCTGTTATGGTGTGGGGAGGCATAAAATTGCTTGGATGTACTGACCTCCAGATCTTTAAACACAGCACACTCACAGATCAATGTTATTCTGACACTATACTCCTTCAGCATGTGCTCTTTTCAGGTGTGCATTCAACCCTGACTTTGTTTTCGCTGGATGACAATGCGCGACCACATTAAACTGCGCAAATGGACGAGCTCTTGGGAAGAGAGGATATTCGGTGAATTGAGTGGCCTGCCAATTCCTCCAACTTAAATTCCATCAAGCATGTGTGGGATGCATCAGGTAGACATATTGCAGCAGGTCTGCAGACACCAATGAACACCCAGTATTTGTCAACCACACTGGTGGAGTAATGGAATGCTCCAACACAAGAAGTGCTTACCAACATAGTGGTTAGTGTGGGAGCACATTGCAGAGCACGCATTGCCATCTGTGGTGATCACACACTCTATTCAGGATCATATTCCACCTTTGTAATGTCCAGGGGAACGTCATAAATTACAGCAACTTAAGTGTAATTATAGTCTTTAAATAAAGCTGTCATTTCTGTTTATTCCATGGTGTATTTCTTCCAGTTACCGTCTGTACTGTACTGTACTGTTGCAGCTCCTTCTGTGTAAGGTCCAAGTTTCCTGAGCGGTGTTACTTGGTAGTGACACATCATCATCTTCAAGTTGTGCACATCATTGTATGGAGAAGAGAAGAATTTTACTATCATGCAACCAGCAGCTTTTCTCAGGTGCAGTACACAAAGTTTTTTGTACGAGCATTATGCAATCAGGTATTCAACCATTTTTCCCTTGCCACCACTGCCTTCTGTTGCCCAGAAGAAGAAATTCCTGTCTAGTCAGCATTTCCCCATTGTCATAAAGGGACAACACACAGATTTCACAGTCAAGTTGCAATCCCTGTTGCTAAAACCTTTATGATACAGAAACGCAAATGCAAAATTCACTTGTAGCTAAATATCTAGGTTTTCTTAATCCCATTGGCTACCGAGCGAGGTGGCGCAGTGGCTAGCACACTGGACTCGCATTCTGGAGGACGACGGTTCAATCCCGTCTCCAACCATCCTGATTTAGGTTTTCCGTGATTTCCCTAAATCGTTTCAGGCAAACGCCGGGATGGTTCCTTTGAAAGGGCACGGCCGATTTCCTTCCCAATCCTTCCCTAACCCGAGCTTGCGCTCCGTCTCTAATGACCTCGTTGTCGATGGGCCGTTAAACACTAACCACCACCACCACACATTGGCTATCCTGTACTCCTTCCTCTGTCTAATTAGTAATTGCCCTAATTCTGTATTGATTTGAAGAACGTAAACTGCGATTGTTGTTGTATAGTCTTTGGATAGGCTATAAAGCTGTGTAATTTTGTAAAATCATGTTAATATTGGTAGCATGTCAGTGGTTACATTAAATTACTCTGAGCTATGTTTGAAAGTTGCTTTATCTCTCTTGCATTTCATAAAGCTGCTGTTACTGGAAGGTGAATTTCAGTGCAGGAGAACCACTCACACAGAATATCATAAATTTACCAGGAGACAGAATGACAAGCCAGTACTTACGTTAAAGTAAAAAAATCTTAGCTTTTGGAACTGTCAAGTCCTTTGTCAGAGAAAAAAGAGGGATATGTTCGGTAAGGGTAGAAAGCAGAAGACTATAAGTAAACGTCTCCAAATTTTATACTTTTTTCAAGTGAGTTCTCCTTTTGATTTAATTCACATGGGAAATTGTTAGTTAGCAATGTGAATAATAGAAATGCAATTATTTTAGTATAAGATTGAAAATGATGATTGACAGGACGGAGTATCATTAAATGTAGATGTGAAACTGCATAACTTAAAATTCTTCTTTAGGTTGAGAGGAAGTTTTACAGTGTGCACATATTTCTTATCAGTGTCTTTTTGTGATTTCATATTTTTGCTGAAGAATGAAAAGATAAGTGCTAATACCATCTTACTTTCATCCTTTTGTCTTTGCAGTTAGTGGTGAAAGTAAATAACAAGTAAGAAATTACTATTTTCTAACCATCCATGAATTTACATTATCATATATATGTTTTAATAGGTTTTGTGACAAATTCTTGGCTGCATAAAATCAGAAGACAGTTCGTAAAAATAGTGCGTTGTGACTTTCCCTTCTCATACACAGTTTTCACTTTGTTCCTTGCGCACGCCTGTTAAACAATTACAAAAAAAAAAAATGCTTTGCTTGCTGCATGGGATATAAGTGTTTCTTTCAGAGTAGTTAATTTGAAGTCTTTGTTCCTGTCTCTGCCTTAGATACTGAGACATTATTAATCATTTAGATACATAACAACATTTCTCTTAAATTTTAAATGCTTTGACACAAAAAGATACATGTATTGCTTAATAAATTAATCCATAATTTTCATTGCAGCCAATGAAACACTCTTGCGAACACTACAGAGTTACTGTAGCCTGCATGGTGCCAGTGGTGGTGGACTGGCATCAGTGCGAATGGAGCTTGTTCTGCTGCTGCAGGAGCTTCAGCAAGACAAGAGTCAGCAGACGTTGTTATCACCACTTCCATTTCCAACAACACTCCCTCTTTTATCTGCTAGTGTTGCGTCTAACAAGACTGTCGTCGGCGACCCTGTTCGGCTGTTGCAGGTAAGCGAACAGACGGCTGAAAGGTGATAATTTATTTATTTTCCTGTTGGTGCAGAAAATGAAAACTTTTTGGCAGGCGCATAATGAATGTTTCTTATCACACAAGGAGTGGCATGTTGAATTAAAGTTCATTGTGACTGAACATTGCAAAAAAGTTAGTAAAATGACTCCGATTTCAAAGAGAGAAGAGCTTTTGCTTTATGTAACATTATTATTCAGAGTGATATCATTAAAGATTTGCCTCCTAAAATTTTTCAAGGAAATTCAAGAAACTGGCCATGATGATATTTAAATAAGCTTCTTGGCATTCATCTGAATTTAATTAAGAAGTGAATTTTTAAGCAATTGCTTGTGAACTTCGTGGTTTACCTCCTCTGAAAAATACTTAAGCAAAACTTATGGTTCTTTATTCGGTAAATTTACACCATTTAGTAAGTACATTTTCATTTTATTACGTATGTACTTGTCCAACAGTAAAACATTAAACTGACCGTGAAAATTCATAAATCACTTTCTCTGTACAGTACATAGAATTGATGAGAATCCATGATAACTTTCTGACACCAACCAAATATTGTAAAGAATATTATGTTCTTATTGTCATTCAAATATTGAGAGTGAATTTTGATTGGTAACTTTTTGCATATGTGGTGTCAGGTAAAGCAGTGGGACAGGTATTTCAGGGAAATAAGATATACTGTGTGATCAAAGGTATCCGGACACTTGGCTGAAAATTACTTAAAAGTTCACGGTGCCCTCCATCGGCAAAGCTGGAATTCAGTATGGCATTGGCCCACCCTCAGCCTTAATGACAGCTTCCACTCTTGCAGACATATGTTCAATTAGGTGCTGGAACGTTTCTTGGGGAATGGCAATCCATTCTTCACGGAGTGCTCCAGTGAGGAGAGAGATTGATGTCGGTCGGTGAGGCCTAGCACAAAGTCGGCATTCCAAAACACCCCAAAGGTATTTTATAGGATTCAGGTCAGGAGTCTGTGCAGGCCTGTCTATTACAGCCAGCCGCGGTGGCTGTGCGGTTCTAGGCGCTACAGTCCGGAACCGCGGGGCTGCTACGGTCGTAGGTTCGAATCCTGCCTCGGGCATGGATGTGTGTGATGTCCTTAGGTTTAAGTAGTTCTAAGTTCTGGGGGACTGATGACCTAAGATGTTAAGTCCCATAGTGCTCAGAGCCATTTTTTTGTCTATTACAGGGGTGTTATTGTCGTGTAACCACTCCGCCACAGGCCGTGCTTTATGAACAGGTGCTCGAGCATGTTGAAAGATGCGATTTCTATCTCTGAATTGCTCTTCAACAGTGGGAAGCGAAAAGGTGCTTAAAGCATCAACGTAGGCCTGTGCTGTGATAGTGCCATGCAAAACAACAAGGGGTACAAGCCCCCTTCATGAAAAACCCGACCACTCCATAACACCACCGCCTCTGCATTTTACTGTTCGGCTCTACACACACTGGCAGATGATGTTCACCGGGCATTCACCATATCCACATCCTGCCACCGGACTGCCACATTGTGTACCGTGATTCATCACTCCACACAATTTTTTTCCACGGTTCAATCATCTAGTGTTTATGTTCCTTACACCAAGTTCTATGTACTGACTTGGCAGAAAATCCTAAGAAATTTTGGTCTTATGTCAAAGCGGTAGGTGGATCAAAACAAAATGTCCAGACACTCTGTCACCAAAATGGTACTGAAACAGAGGATGACAGACTAAAGGCCGAAGTACTAAATGTCTTTTTCCAAAGTTGTTTCACAGAGGAAGATTGCACTGTAGTTCCTTCTCTAGATTGTCGCACAGATGACAAAATGGTAGATATCGAAATAGACGACAGAGGGATAGAGAAACAATTAAAATCGCTCAAAAGAGGAAAGGCCTCTGGACCTGATGGGATACCAGTTCAGTTTTACACAGAGTACGCGAAGGAACTTGCCCCCCTTCTTGCAGCGGTGTACCGTAGGTCTCTAGAAGAGCGTAGCGTTCCAAAGGATTGGAAAAGAGCACAGGTCATCCCCGTTTTCAAGAAGGCGCATCGAGCAGATGTGCAGAACTGTAGACCTATATCTCTAACGTCGATCAGTTGTAGAATTTTGGAACACACATTGTGTTCGAGTATAATGACTTTTCTGGAGACTAGAAATCTACTCTGTAGGAATCAGCATGGGTTTCGAAAAAGACGGTCATGTGAAACCCAGCTCGTGCTATTCGTCCACGAGACTCAGAGGGCCAAAGACACGGGTTCACAGGTAGATGCCGTGTTTCTTGACTTCCGCAAGGCGTTCGATACGGTTCCCTGCAGTCGTTTAATGAACAAAGTAAGAGCATGTGGACTATCGGACCAATTGTGTGATTGGATTGAGGAGTTCCTAGATAACAGGACGCAGCATGTCATTCTCAATGGAGAGAAGTCTTCCGAAGTAAGACTGATTTCAGGTGTGCCGCAGGGGAGTGTCATAGGACCATTGCTATTCACAATATACATAAATGACCTTGTGGATGACATCGGAAGTTCACTGAGGCTTTTTCCAGATGATGCTGTGGTGTATCAAGAGGTTGTAACAGTGGAAAATTGTACTGAAATGCAGGAGGATCTGCAGCGAATTGACGCATGATGCAGGGAATGGCAATTGGATCTCAATGTAGACAAGTGTAATGTGCTGCGAATACACAGAAAGATAGATCCTTTATCATTTAGCTACAAAATAGCAGGTCAGCAACTGGAAGCAGTTAATACCATAAATTATCTGGGAGTACGCATTAGGAGTGATTTAAAATGGAATGATCATATAATGTTGATCGTCGGTAAAGCAGATGCAAGAATGAGATTCATTGGAAGAATCCTAAGGAAATGCAATCCGAAAACAAAGGAAGTAGGTTACAGTACGCTTGTTCTCCCACTGCTTGAATACTGCTCAGCAGTGTGGGATCCGTACCAGATAGGGTTGATAGAAGATATAGAGAAGATCCAACGGAGAGCAGCGCGCTTCGTTACAGGATCATTTAGTAATCGCGAAAGCGTTATGGAGATGATAGATAAACTCCAGTGGAAGACTCTGCAGGATAGACGCTCAGTAGCTCGGTACGTGCTTTTGTCAAAGTTTCGAGAACATAGCTTCACCGAAGAGTCAAGCAGTATATTGCTCCCTCCTACATATATCTCGCGAAGAGACCATGAGGATAATATCAGAGAGATTAGAGCCCACACAGAGGCATACCGACAATCCTTCTTTCCACGAACAATACGAGACTGGAATAGAAGGAAGAACCGATAGAGGTACTCAAGGTACCCTCCGCCACACACCGTCAGGTGGCTTGCGGAGTATGGATGTAGATGTAGATGTAGAAGTGAGGTGTTGTTTGGCAGTTGCTGGTGTGATGTGTGGCTTACGAGCAGCTGTTCGACCATGAATTCCAAGTTTTCTCACCTCCCGTCTAACTGTCATAGTACTTGCAGTGGATCCTGATGCAGTTTGGAATTCCTGTGTGATGGTCTGTGCCTATTACACGGTACGACCCTCTTCAACTGTCGGCAGTCTGTCAGTCAACAGACGAGGTCGGCCTGTAAGCTTTTGTGCTGTACGTGTCCCTTCACGTTTCCACTTCAGTATCACATTGGAAACAGTGGACCTAGGGATGTTTAGAAGTGTGGAAATCATGCGTTCAGACGTATGACACATCTGACACCCAATCACCTGACCATGTTTGAGGTCGTTGAGTTCCGCAGATCGCCCCATTCTGCTCTCTCATGATGTTTAATGACTACTGAGGTTGGTGATATGGAGTACCTGACAGCACAATGCACATAATATGAAAAATGTGTGTTTTTGGGAGTGTGTGGATACTTTTTAGATATAACTTGTGAATCAAATGTCTTGATGATGATGGTGGTGATGAGGAAAACTGAACGAAAAAGCTAACGCTTCAGAATAACGGTGTGTTGCGTGATCAGTGTTTTCAAGGTGTTCCAAATATTGCCTATATTTTCTTAGGCTTTCAGCTTCCTAGCCCTTAATTGACACATCAAATAATATATCTCTTTGCTCAAGCAGTGATGCAGCAGAAAAGCGGGCACAGTTTCATTGTTAAGTGTTGTCTTTCCTTTGTTCTCCTGTGTTTCAAGTCCATCCTTGTTCTCATTTTTATTCTCCTTAAAACGTGAGCAGTTAAGTAGCTTTTTGTCCATCTCGTGTGTCATTAACAGTTCTGTCTAATAGAAATAGTTTTAGCGTAACTTATGTGAAACATTTTTACTATTATTTACCACTCCATGAAGAAGATCAAGGATTTTTGTTCATCCAACAGACCTGTAATGTTTCCTCTCCATGCAATCCCCCCCCCCCCCCCTTCTACCCCACCACCCACCACCACCACCACCACCACCCAGAATTGCTCCATTGCAGCCAATTATTTACAACTAAGGATAGTAGTACAGTACCTGTTTGAAATTTGGAAGTACCTAAATTAACCTGTAAATTTGTGTTTGAGTATCTAACTTACATGTTCTTGACCCTAATAATTACATTTATTTAATTTGCTTTGCTCCGAACAGGCCCTGGCACATGATATTCTTCAGACAATAATCGAGATCCGCAGGCCACCTACTCCCTCCCACACAAACTTCCGTGAGGTATTTGTTTTGCGTGATCTGGCTATTGCATTGTCAGCGTGTATATATCAGTCACTTTGTGACTCTGACACATTCATCGTGAAGCAACATCTCGACAGGTTTGTTGTACAAGAAACTTATTATTTGATAAGACGAATATTTATACCAGTTGGATTGTTACCAGCATGAACTGTTGCACAGATCTTCTAAATGTGAATAGTCATGCAGTCAACTGTAGTTAGACAGTATGTGATCCATGGGTGACTTGCCCAATGTGTTGTAATTACATGGAACAATTTGACTCGTAGGTTATTAACTTAATTTGGTAAGTAAAGTATGGCTGCGTGCCGAACATTTAGAGATAAGCTCAAATGTTCATCGAACAGAAAAGAATATTGAGTTCAATATTAAATAAAAACAACTAAAATTGCATTGTTTAGTCATGGAGTTGACTGTAAATCTATGAATGATAAGATTAAATTGACATCTTTTGGCAACAGGAAACCTGGCTAAAAGAAATTTTGGTACTTATGGCAATTGAAGCAATATGGATTTGAAATTACTTTACACTTGTGCAAATAAAAGAAAAATTTCTTCAAATTTATGTAGGTAACATACCCATTTTAAATTTTGGACAGTCCCAATATGTGTTAGTACCATCTTCATTTGCAAATGCTACATTCTCAGTAAGATAAATGATATCTTTCATCTGTTTGATTTGAGAGATACATTTGTGTTGTCTTTATTTCTACCAATTGTTATACGTACATGTAGTATTAGAATATAAATTTTTGCCCATGAGTAAGTTCTGTGCTATGGCTTAGTTTCCATTGTGGCCATGAAATATTCTTACTTATAATATTGTTAATAAAATGTATATCAGTTTAAAAAGTGTCATGCATGCACTTTTCGTGAGACTGATGAGTCAATGATGTACCATACATTAATGATGAGTGAATAACATGTCTTCTGTGACTGTGTGTTGGAGAGATTTGACAAATTTATGAAGAGGATAAAATGCTACTCACCATATAGGAAATGTTGAGTTGCAGACAGACACAAGAAGAAGACTGGTAAACAAGTAAGCTTGTAGCCCAGAAGTGTTCTAATTTTGAAACCACACACACACACACACACACACACACACTCATTTGTGTGTGTGTGTGTGTGTGTGTGTGTGTGTGTGTCATTTCTAATCAGAGGAAGGGTTTTTGGCTGAAAGCTTACTTATTTACAGGGTGTATACGACCTGGGACAACCGGGAGATCCGGGAAAAACCCGGGAATTTTTTAGATTTCTGGGAATTTTTCAGTGTTTTAGTTTTCTGTTAAATTTTTGTAATTTTGACTGGTAAGAACCAATTCTCGAACAAAGATATTACTGTATCCCGCTACTGCAGAATAACACTTCAACAACTAAACATAAACTAGAGAAAAAAACGAAAATAACTTAAATTGCAAAGGAAATGTGCCTTATACAACAGTGACACACACATAACAACAAATTGCCTCTGATGAGCGTGAAGTCACGACTGTTTACGTTAGATTCGTTTTAGCAGTCACGAGTGGGCTCATGCACGTCCGCAGTTGAGTCGCATTTGAGCAGTAGATTCTCCCGCTTCTGGCTACAGGAATGTGGCTGTTGGCTGTGCAAGCAGTCGCAGCAAGCAGCTAGATGCTACCGGGAAAAGGGAGGGCGCCAAATTCATATTCTTGAGGGGAAAAAAGCTTGTTCCACAAAGCGTTTAGCATCCAGCGCCCGTTGGTCTATCGGTTATTCATATGATTTTGAAACGCATCCCTGTTGGTTTTTGAACATGTTTGAACACATTTTAAGTTGATTTCTGAATGAATCATAAGTTGATTTTTAAATGCGTGCATAGTGTACATGATGTCTATATCAGGAGAATCCTCATCGCATCTAGAAATAAACTTTCCGCAGAAAAGAGGGGACGGGGCTATACGAGCTGAGTGGAGTAAGGCCGAATGGATGAATGCCAATCGCCGTCTGGTTGTGTGGTTGATTGGGTTTGCGAATGATCAGCGTTGTTATAATTCCTAGCGAAATTCATAGATTCAGACTACCAGAATGGAAATAAACGACTAACAGGAATAACAGGTGAGAAAGATAACGTATTATCTTCTCGGTGTATCCAAGAAAATGAAATTTTGACAGAATTTTTGGCCAGATCACTACACTAGTAAGGACCAGGTGTACAGTCCCCGGCTAGCAGCCGCTGAAGTTCTGTTCTGGAAGTAACGCGAGTGGTGTGGAAAACGTGTTGTATGAACACGTAACAATGCCTAACCGGAGAATAATTGCTGGATAACTAAACCTGTGATTCTGGCCGGGTTAGTGAAGTTAATCGGTAACAAATTTTGACAATGGCAGGAATAGCTGCAGAATTGGTGATGACAAGATTGTTTGTTAGAACGAGGAAGGAGAATAAACGGGGACATCACACAAATTATGGAAGAATAAGACGATTCCAAATTTATATACAAATTTCATAATACTATTTTTTGATCTCATGCTTGAGAAACTGGTGCATGTGAATGCAGTGTGAAACTATTTCCTAATATAAAGCTTTTTGCTTGTAGTTGGCCTAATAGGCATTTGATATTGGTACTTAGTGAATTATATTCTGTCGTGTTATAAAAATGACCATTTGTGCCAAAACAGTCTCGTTTATTTGGTGTGTGTTACAAAAGTGCTGCAATATTAGAAAGGCCTATTTTGTTTTATCTAACAGATAGTGACAAAATAGATGTAATCAAATCATGAAAGCATGCCAGTCTTGGGTATTATTTGTATCGACAGCTTTTTCAGTATTAGATAACGACATTTTGATTTTTCATGTAGCAAAACGTTTGACCAACTTTGATGAGGTAATAGATTCTTTTGCACAAAGGAAAGCACGCCATGTAAAGCTATAGCAAGATTAGAGAGGGAAAAAAAGGCTAGGAGCTAAGAATTGAAGAAATGTGTACTTTCTTGCTTGTCTCTTGTCTTTACTGGTTTTATGTATCCTATATTTAATTTTATGTCACACAAAACAGCAAGTTATTAGCTAATAGGCAATAAAGAGTGCATATTTTCTGAAGATTTCTTGTTCTCCCGATTACAAATGATACCATTCGCTATTAATTGCGAGGTTTTTTCTAAAAAAAAGAAAGAGGGGCTGGCTGTCAAACTGGCCGAATGGGAGCAGGAGAGGCACCACAGGACATTTCAATTTCCATTGTGCTGAATATAGTTTTATATCATCCATTACACGTTTAAATTCCACGGAGCGAAATACAGTGATGTGCGGTAGAAGTATGCTGTCTGAAGGGGCGTGGCACTGCACTTTGGCACATTTAAGACCAAACAACATGTCTTACATTTCCTCGAACATGTATGTTTTATGTTTCAGACTTCTCAGGAAGATGTGCGCTACAAGATGAGCATATTTTTGAAAATTCGATTTTTTTTTTTTATTTTTATTTTTTTTTAAAAAAAAAAAGAAATTGAGATCCGAGGCTGATGCGCAAAGCAGTCTGAGTTATAGTGCGTAGTCTCCACGTGACCCGTGTTTACATTTAGTGATTTTGCTGTTTCCCCTTCATTTACTCTCACATCAAATGAAAACAAAACTGATATCTGTGTCCGGGAGCTATCAAGTGAATTAAAACACATTCACATAATTACGGAAGGCTAAAATGTGTCATTAGTTTCAGATTTTATTTTATTTCCACCTTTCTGACAGTCAAGCATTAATTGCCTTACCGAACAATGAAGTTATTTTTGTCCGTTTGCTAAAGAAATTTGACTTTCATTAACCTTTTCGGCAGAGGCAGTCAATGTATTTGAAACGAAATGTTTAATTCCACAGTACTGGCTAGTTTCAACTGTTCGCTTCATTTCAAGTGCACGTTTTCATGTTCTAGCACGTATGGCATTATGCCATAATAAAGAACCAAACATGTTATAATACAGTAACTGGTGCTCCAAGAAAATTTACATCCCAAAAACCGCATTGAAAAGCTTAATATCAGGTTGAGGTCTACTTCACTGGGAATCTGGATATACGAATGTGCACTTTAAGTATGCATTTTAAATGTGCACACTTTAGTATGGTTCACGAAATTCCCATGCTCTTGGAGTGTCCTCTGATGTCTCGTTTCTTTTATGACATAATGTATGATCTTTCAATGTTTTACATGTAGGCCTACATACATACGGGCTTCCTACGTCATGCTAGCTGCGCAAGCACGATGTCGCCTGTTATATGCGTTGTCTGGCAACTATTTCTAACAGGTCGCGGGGAAATATAGCGAATGGTGGTCTGTTAGAAGAATTTCGAACCCTGAAGATCAGACATTTATGTCATTGTTAAAAATTTTACTGGCACATTTGTGTGATATATCTTAAAATGTAACACACGCAAAAAAGATCAACAATATATGTGAAAGCTTAGCTTCTCTTGTAGCTTATTAACCTTAGAGACCAATATTATATGTGAACGCATTGTTTTTCTTGTAGCAACACTATGTATAATAATTTAAACTATTAACTTTCCCCGTTTGTGTGTTCGTGCTACTTAACAGTGACGTTGCTGTTGGCTGACTACATCATGTGTCCTACGCTCTGAATATCCGTTGTTATCGTCTGGCGAGATCACGTGATATGAGCCATGACTGGCTTACAAAAAGCGCATCGCAATCTCGATTTCAATGATTTGGAAAGTAACACACGGTGTTTGGTGGAATTCCAATGTATACTTTCGTAATACGAAAATACGCAGCGTACATGTTGCTGCACATCAAAGATATCTCCAAAATGTGTCTTTTTCCCTGGGTTTCATTTTCTAAAGTGCCGGGAAATTCAACGCCCGTGTATAAACCCATAACCATTCAAGGGATTGATAAGTTTTGCTGGGAAAATATACAGTCACTTAACACGGAAAAAGTGTGTTTTTACATGCGAGCGAAGGTGTATTTTAATCCGGGAAACATCAGGGAATTTTTTTTTGCTTGTCCACATATACACCCTGATTCATCAGTCTCTTTGTTGGGCCCGTCTACAACTCAACAGTTCCACTATATGGTCAGTAGCAATCTATTTCATAATGCTGTCATTATTCCATTCTGAATTTTCTATTGTAGAAATTTGGCAGTTGTGTTATGTGAGTTCTTTGTAAAGTGACAGCTGCTATTAGAGCAAAGTGTTTAATCATAAATGTAACAAGTTTACCTTGTAATCTGTGCTTGTTTAGGGTTTCTTTCATGTGTCTATTAGTGCTTGTCTGTTTTAAAGCTACCAGAGCTCAGGTTTGGAATCTTTGGTACGTCTTAATTCAGTCTACACTAGTAGTCACCTGATTGCTGGACACAGTCGACGTCGGCGCTACAGCAGCGATGAGCCTCTACAAGTTACAACACAACCTGCAAAATGGCCAGGTGTGTAGTATTTTGTTTCTTGTACTTCCATCCTAATGTCACCAGTTATGAAACCAATGTTCTTATCATGAATTAACAAATTTAGTACCAGACATGTTGCATCCCTCAGACTATCTGTGAAACATTTTCTTATGTATTCTCTGTGGTTTGTCATCTGCACTGCCATGATGTCCATTCTCATCTGTTACTGCAACCCTTTTCCAGTGCCTAAATCAGCTGCTTAACTGGTATTACACAGATATTTTTAGATGATATTATCTGTATGTGTCTGCTAAACTGTGGGGAGTGGTGTACCTATCCACATCTACACAGCTAACACTCTTAGGTTACTTTATGGCCCATTTGCTTGCTCTCTCCTCAACTTTCATTTATGTCTATTATACTTCCATCATATACTTAATTTCTAATGCCATCCTTTTTCTTTATTGGCATTATTATTATTATTATTATTATTATTATTATTATTATTCATGTTGCTAATTTTTTTCTGGTACACTGATTGACCATTACATTTTTATTCTTTGTCACTTTATTTTACTTTCTTACATGATGCCCTTTCACCTAGCATCCACAAAGCTCCAACATTCATGCTTATTCACATCCATCCAATTCTTTCTTCTTTCTTTCTTTCTTCTTGTTTTCTAATGTTAATGTAAGTGTTATTCCAAGTCCACAGTTTTCCTTCGCACTAACCTCCTGCATTCAGTAGTAAATATGCTCTCTCTATTTTCAGCTCTCTATCCCATATTCGTGGACATTGAGAGGTTCTGCTTTGATTTTTAACATACTTCATATGTATGCCACAAAATTATGAGATAGAAATGCTGGCCAGTACTTATCTTCAAGAGAAATGTTAGTGCCGCTGGTAGATGCATACAAAAGTACATACGCTGTCCTGGTTTTCAAAACTAATGTTTCATCCTCAAGGAGAAAAAGAGGGATAAATTGGGGAAAGGTCACCCTGGTCACAGGATGAGAGGTACTTACCTGTTGTGAGGCCAAGGGATATGGAAGGGGTTCACAGAGATCAAAGATAGTATGTTGTGAGTACTGTCTGCACAAACGAAGTTGACATTTGACTTGGTGGCTGGTGAGAGCAACCACAAAGACATTTCCAAATTAAGATTGCTCCTATCGGTCTTCACATGTTGAGTGTGAACTAGGTTTGCGCAACCAATACTGTGCCGGCTTCAATTCAGAGATGATGATTATGATCATAAGTGTATAAAGAGCAAGAAAAATGCTTTAGAGTTATTTCATCATACCCTGTGTAGCATATTTTATTTTTCACTATTTTCCTATGTGTTGTCTAGATTGCTCTTTTTCAGTACTCATTTTGAAAGATCCTCCAAAGGCACTCCCCCCTGCGGGTTCGGGGGTAAGAAAAGGCCCGCGGTATTCCTGCCTGTCGTAAGAGGCGACTAAAAGGAGTCTCAAACGTTTCGGCCTTCTGTGATGGTCCCCTCTTGGGTTTAACCTATTTTTTTCCAAATTTCCGTTGTTAGTGCGTGCCATTTGGGGAAGGACACCTTACGTGGTGTTTTTCTATTGGTCCATCTTGCTCCACCATCTTGCATGTTACCTATTGTCGTGTGGGGGGGGGACTACGCCCAACATCTTCTGGGTTGTCTCCTTCTCGCCTTCTGCGCACTCTTGTTCTTAGCGCCCACGACAACTGTGGACCCTTTCAACACCTAAAATCCAACACGGTAGCCAGTCCGTTGTGGTGGGGTCGTCATGTACCCTCTTGGTGGTAGCCCCCTGACCACGCAGGGATCGCACTACAGATGCCAGAGCTGTTTCCTCCCCATGCATGCCAAGGAGTATGTGCCCATCTTGTCTGGGGCACGGGGACTCCGGGCAACGGGATATCGGCCAGGTACCCGTTGCTTTGGCTGGGTGGCGCCCTTGGGGAGAGCCCTCGTTCGGAGTAGGTGGCATCTGGGCAGATGTGGCGCAATGAAGCGCAATAAATCACACCAAGCTGGTGGTCGCACGGCCACCAGCGTCTCTAAGCGAGGTAGAGTCGACTTCGATGCTGCGCAATATGACCCTCAGACGTTCCCCTCGTTGGCTGCGCCATGGGAGGGACGCCAATCTAGTGCCAAGCGGGAGCCTTACGTACCGCAATACCTTGTCTGCAGCAGGACTGATGGTGACTCCTTTCTTCCGACGAAGCCTATGTTTTTTGTGGAACACCTGGAGGATAAGTTTGGGGAAGTGGCGGGGTTGTCAAAAATGAGGAATGGGTCCATCCTCCTCAAGACGTCCTCCCCAGCCCAGTCACGGGCGTTGCTCTTGTGTGATAAGCTGGGTGACATCCCTGTTACCGTCACTCCCCACAGTAGCTTAAATATGGTCCAGGGGATTATTTACCATCGTGACCTCTTGTTGCAATCCGATGACTAGCTGAGAGCCGACTTGGAACGACGTGGTGTGCATTTTGTCCGTCGTGTTTATAGAGGACCCAAGACAAGCAGGGTGGCCACCGGTGCCTTTATCTTGGCCTTCGAGGGTGATGTCTTGCCCGAGATGGTCAAGGTGATGGTTTACCGTTGCGACGTCAAGCCATATGTGCCTCCCCCGATGCGGTGCTTCCAGTGCTGGAAGTTTGGGCATATGTCCTCCCGTTGCCCATCCAGCGCTACATGTCGAGATTGCGGACGCCCCTCTCATCCTGATTCTCCATGTGCGCCTCTGCCTGTATGTGTCAACTGTGGGGAGCACCACTCTCCATGCTCGCCGGATTGCCCCGTTCTTCATAAGGAGCGAAAGATAATGGAATTTAAGACCCTGGACCGGCTTACTTATCGAGAGGCTAAACAGAAATATGAAAGGTTGTATCCTGCTTCCATTCGAACATCTTATGCTGCAGCCACGTTATCGTCGCCCACGCGAGCGACGGTTGTCGCCTCATCTGTGCCGCCTTCAGTGGGCCCTCGGGGTCGTGTATCTCTGTCTGCCCCCCTCGTGCCTGGGGGCAAGCCTTCCTCTGTTGCCCCCTTAGCAGTAGGGGCAAACCCTCTTCTGTCGCTCCCCCCACGCTTACTTCGGGAGTGACATCTGCTCCACAACCGGGAGGCTCGATCCCTCCCCCTCCTTCTCCGCCGGCGTTGCCTCCGCCGGTTCCTCTCTCGCGGAAGGGGTCCCTCGGGGCTCTCCCTTCCTCCGTTTCTTCTCCTACCCAGCCGGATGTCAGCCAGTGGCTGAAGGTTCCGCCACCTGCTGGTCGTAGGGCTTCTGCGTCGTCGTCAGCCTCCGACGCTCCTTCAGAGAAGCTCTCCCAGCCCTCTCACCCTAAGGGCCGACGTGAGAAGAAGGAACGGCATGTGTCCAAGAAGAAGGACGTTCCGGCGGTTTCAGCACCGCCTGCTGTACCTAGTGCTGGCTCCGGGGATGAGGTGGAGATCCTCGCCTCTGCCGCGGATCTCGCCCTCACGGAACTCTTGGGGGCCTCTCCTATGGACTCAGCTGACTCTCCCCCGGTGGCGGCAGTTGGCTCTGAGGCGCTGTCTGCCTCTTAGTCGCATTCACGCCCTCCCGGTCCCTTCCTGCTTCCATTCTCCAATGGAACTGCGGTGGTTATTTCCGCCACCTGCCTGAGCTCCGGATGCTTCTGAGTGATTCCCCTGTTCTCTGCATTGTTCTGCAGGAAACATGGTTTCCAGTACTGCGGACCCCCGCCCTTCGCGGTTATCGGGGATACTATAAGAACCGCGCTGCCTGTCAACGAGCGTCAGGTGGGGTTTGTCTTTTTGTTCACCACTCTGTCTGTAGCTCGCCAGTACCCCTTCAGACGCCTTTAGAGGCAGTCGCTGTCAGGGTTGAGCTCTCGCCAGCTATTACTGTTTGCTCTGTTTACATTCCTCCAGATGGGGAGCTCCCCCGACATGTCTTGGCTGCACTGCTGGCTCAACTTCCGCCACCTTTGCTGCTTCTAGGCGATTTCAATGCCCACAACCCTCTATGGGGTGGGACTGTCTCCGATGACCGCGGTCGGGCCGTGGAGCCTGTGTTGGCTCAGCTCGACCTTAGCCTCTTGAATACCGGTGCTCCCATGCATTTCAGTGTGGCCCATGGCTCTTTCTCGGCCATCGATCTCTCTCTTTGCAGCCCCGGACTTGTCCCATCCCTCCACTGGCGAGTGCATCCTGACCTCTGTGGTAGTGACCATTTTCCCATCTCTTTGTCACTGCCCCAGTGTCATTCTTCTGGGTGCCTGCCTTGCTGGGCTCTCCACAGGGCTGACTGGCCGGCTTTTACTTCTGCTGCAACCATTGAGTCTCCCCCCCAAGGTGACATTGACGGGGTGGTCCGTGTCTTAACCACATCCATCATTTCGGCGGCCGAGGCTGCCATCCCCCGCTCGTCTGGACTCCCTCGGAGGAAGGCTGTACCCTGGTGGTCGCCGGAGATTGCTGAGGCTATTCGCGACCGTCGGCGGGCTCTCCAGCGTCATAGGCGGCACCCGTCTCTGGAGACTCTCATCGCCTTTAAGAGGCTCCGTGCCTTGGCCCGCCGTCTTATTGCACGGCGTAAGCAGGAGTGCTGGGAGCGGTATGTCTCCTCCTTGGGCTCCCGTGTCTCCCCCTCGCTCGTGTGGTCCCGGATCCGGCGGATTTATGGATACCAGACCCCTATGGGTGTACCTGGGCTCTCCTTGGACGGCACTGTCTGCACGGACGCTGCCGCCATTGCTGAACAGCTTGCCGCGCACTTTGCGACGAGCTCGGCGACTGCATCTTATCCCCCCGCCTTTCGCTCTCTAAAGGAGCGAGCCGAGCGGACGCAGTTCTCCTTTCACACGCGTCGTTTTGAAAAATACAATGCTCCTTTCAGCGAGAGGGAATTCCTCGCTGCCCTCGCCGATTGCCCTGATACAGCACCAGGACCGGACTGCATCCACGCGCAGATGCTGAAGCATCTCTCCCGGGACTGCCAGATACACATTCTCGCGGTATTTAACCGCACTTGGAGCGAAGGCGTGTTCCCGTCGCAATGGCGAGAGGGTGTTATTGTCCCCATCTTGAAGCCCGGTGCGGACCCACTGGCGGTGGACAGCTATCGTCCCATTACCCTCACCAACGTTTTGTGCAAATTGCTCGAACGTATGGTGGGGCGGCGTTTGTGTTGGGTCCTTGAGTCGCGCGCGGTCTCCTCGCTCCATCCCAGGGTGGCTTCCGTCGGGGCCGGTCTGCCACGGACAATTTGGTGCGGCTGGAATCTGCTATTCGTACGGCCTTTGCCCGACGTCAGCATCTCGTTGCTGTATTTTTCGATCTGCGGAAGGCGTATGACACCGCATGGAGGCATCACATCCTCGCCACGTTGTTTGAGTGGGGTCTTCGTGGTCGGCTCCCGGCTTCAAACCTTTCTATTGCACCGCTCTTTCCGGGTGCAAGTCGGTGCTGCCTCTAGTTCTTCTTATACTCAGGAAAATGGAGTCCCGCAGGGCTCGCTGTTGAGTGTGTCCTTATTTCTAGTGGCCATTAATGGTCTGGCTGCAGCCGTGGGGTCGTCGGTGTCTCCTTCTTTGTATGCCGACAACTTCTGCATCTCATTTAGCTCCACGACTACGGGAGTCGCCGAACGCAGGCTGCAGGTAGCCGTTCGGAAGGCAGCATCATGGGCTCTGACTCGCGGTTTTCAGTTCTCTGCAGCCAAGACTCGAGTTATGCACTTCTGCAGGCGTTGGACGGTCCACCCTCATCCTGAACTTTACCTCGACGGCCACCTGCTTGAAGTGGTGGACACTTGCCGCTTCTTGGGACCCGTGTTTGATGCCCATCTCACATGGGTTCCTCATATTACTCAGCTGAAGCAAAAATGCTGGAGGCACCTCAACGCCCTCCGCTGCCTTAGCCACATGTCTTGGGGTGCGGATCGCTGCACGCTGCTGCGATTGTACAGAGCCCTTGTGCAGTCTCGGCTTGATTATGGGAGCCTGGCCTATGGGTCTGCATCACCCTCAGTGTTGAAGTTGTTAGACCCCATACACCACTGTGGGGTCCGGCTTGCAACTGGCGCTTTTCGTACGAGCCCCGTGGATAGTCTGCTGGTGGAGGCCGGGGTTCCCCCGCTGCGGATTCACCGCCATCGACTGCTCGCCGACTATGCTGTCCACGTGCATTGCTCGCCAGGCCATCCCAATCGTCGCCTGCTTTTCCCTGCCATGGTCCTCCATCTGCCCGAACAGCGACCTAGGTCTGGGCTTTCCGTCGCTGTCCGTGTTCAGTCCCTGCTGTCGGAATTGGGTTCATTCCCTCTTCCGCCTCCCTTCCGGGTCCGTGCACCTACGCCTCCCTGGTGTTTGTCCCGGCCGTCCGTCCGTCTGGACTTAGCACAGGGACCCAAGGACTCGGTTCCGCCTGTGGCCCTCCGTCGCCCTTTTCTTGCGCTCCTCGCCTCATTTTCGGACTGTGAGACTCTACACGGATGGTTCCCTGGTTGATGGTCGCACTGCCTACTCTTTTGCTCATGCTGCCCATGTTGAGCAGCGCTCCTTGCCGGCTGGCTGCAGTATTTTTACTGCAGAGCTGGTGGCCATATTGCGCGCTCTTGAGCATATGCGTTTCTGCTCAGGTAGGTCCATCGTGATCTGCAGTGACTCCCTGAGCAGCCTTCAGGCCATCGACCGCTGCTATCCCTCCTCTCCTCTGGTGTCCTCCATTCAGGAGTCTGTTTCCGCCATTGCCCGTTCTGGTCGTTCGGTGGTCTTGGTTTGGACGCTCGGTCGTGTTGGCATCCCAGGGAACGAACGGTAGACAGGCTGGCCAAAGGGGCGATCGACGCCCCGGCTTTGGAGATCGGCCTTATGGCTCGCAACCAGCAGTTGGTGTTGCGCCGTAAGCTGATTGGGATGTGGGCTGCTGAGTGGTGTGGCTTGACAGCTCCGAATAAACTGCGGGCTGTCAAGGGGACGACCGATGTGTGGCGTTCCTCCCTGCGGGCTTCTCACAGGGACTCGGTAGTCCTGTGTCGGCTGCGCATCGGCCATACATACCTGACGCACGGCCATCTGTTGCGTCAGGAGGATCCCCCCTTGTGTCGGTGTGGGTCCCGGCTGACGGTCGGCCACATTTTGCTGGAGTGTCCTCGACTGCGCACACTCCGGCAATCTTTTAATCTCCCGGGCACTTTGGCTTTGGTTTTATCCGACGATGCCTCCATGGCTGACAATGTTTTACATTTTCTCCGTAGTAGTCCTTTTTATGGTTCGATTTAGGGAGGTCCTGCGCCTTTCCCTTTCTGTGTCTTTTGTCCTTGTGTCTGTTGCTGTTCTGGTGTGCCGTCAGATGGTTGACTCTTTCCCTTTTTTTCCTCATGGTCAGTCAACCAGTCTCCGGCCATCCTCCTTTCTTCTGTTTCTTTCTGTCTGGTGTTCCTCTGTCCTGTTCTTGTCTGTAGTGTTTGTTGCTGCATTTGTGTTCTTTTAGCGCCTGGGGGGACGTCTCCTCCCCCTTTGGTTTTTACCTGCTCCGTAGATTTTCGGCTCGCCTGATTTTGGAATGGGGGACTGATGACCTTCGCTGTTTAGTCCCCCTTAAACATCCCTACAACCACCACCACAACCACCAATCCAAAGGCACTACTTAATATCAATTTATATCAATGGGTATCAATTGATTTATTTAGAGCCAGAACTGTCCACACACTGCTCATTATGCTTAGTTATTGCAGGAACTGAATGTTGCAGATGGACAGTTGTCCAATACCACTAACTTCTAAAATTTTTCAAATCCACACCAAATGGGAATATCTTTTGTGGCATATTTATTGGATTGACCATTGGTGACGAGCAGAAATGTGGGCCATACTGCAACTTGCATGTGGTGATGTATCTTTGGTTGGTAGGTCTCTTCTCATGAAACAGCCTAAACATGATAAAATCAGAGCTTCAGCATGGTCTAGGTCCTCTCTATTTCTTCCAAACTTACAGACTTTTCCCTCAGACTAAGTTGCGTCTGAAAGGAGGGATACTAGGGTGTGAGAATTCACCATTTCCACAGATTGGAAGGAATGGAGTGGATCTAATGGCAGGTTAAAGCTTCAGAGGCAGGTAAGATTTATATGCCAATGGTCCAACTGAGACAGCATCAGTGTAAAAATCTAAAATTTCAAATCCTGGTTCATCAGACTTTTCAACTAATCAAAAATTTCCCACTTTTATTTTTATTTTGTTATTGTGATTACAGTTTTAATGAATTTAAAAGTTGTAAAATGTCTGTTTTGTGCCATGTGGAGATCACTTTTTTCTGTGAAGCAGAAATTATGCTTTATATGATGCCACACATCTTGTGTGTTCTATATGTGCCAAACATCATGTTAATGTTATCTCTATGATTGTATTATTAAATATCAACCAAATGCATCATGCTGGAGATATGCTTTATGAACAGCTCATGACACTCCATTTTTATATCTACATGCCATTCACTTCATATTGCCCACATTCTTCTTTTGCATGTCCTCCTCCATCCAGATCTCTCTCTCTCTCTCTCTCTCTCTCTCTCTCTCTCTCTCTCTCTCTCTCTCCCCCCCCCCCCCCCCTCACATCCTGCCCCCCATCTCCCTCTCCCACCGCTCCCTGTGTGTGTGTGTGTGTGTGTGTGTGTGTGTCTGTCTGTCTGTCTCTGTGTGTGTGTGTGTGTGTGTGTGTGTGTGTGTGTGTGTGTGTGTGTGTGTCTGTCTGTCTGTCTCTGTGTGTGTGTGTGTGTGTGTGTGTGTGTGTGTGTGTGTGTGTGTGTGTTTAAACTTGATTTATCAAAAACTATGTTCTTCCTTCACAATTAATTTCCAGTAAATTTTAAAAATGAAGAAACTGGCCTATTGTGATGCATTTAAACAATGCATTAACTATACTAAGGCCCTGAATCAACACAGACAGTAAACCAAAGAATTCAAATTTTCATTGTTTCATCCACAAAAGTAATCCTGCTTCCAGATTTAATCCATACTTCAAATTGGCCTAATTTAGATAGGAAATTGTTATTACAGGGATTATAGCTAAAGTAAGTTTGTATTTATGTGGTAAACTTGTATTTACTAGGTGTGACCAATTTGCGAGCTCTGCTTGCAAGAGAAAAAGACGAAGACACTCCACGATTAAATGTGTTGCTTTGTGAAGCATTTGTTGCAACGTACATGAGCCTGATGGTGTATGCACTCTCCACGTGTGATGCCCTCATTCTTTACCGTCTTGCTGGGCAGAAGTTTAGTAGCACAACTTGGGCAACTTTATTTGGTGGTGGTGTGAAGAAGCTTTTAAAAGTGGCAAGTGCTAGCTCCAGTCAGGTCAGTGCAAATTATTTGCAATGCTATACAAACATGTTTTGTTTATAAACTTCTTACATAATCTATTACTTACACTAGCATACTATGTTAACAAAATGTTTTGTGGCACTTGTACTGTAAGGAACAGCTTAATTTCTTCCTTACTGTTGCTGTGTATCAGTGAACTTGCACTTTTGAAAGAGTTTCCATTAATTCCTTTGCCTTTCGTGGGCAAAATCTCTTTCTGGAAACGTCCCCCAGGATGTGGCTAAGCCATGTCTCTGCAATATCCTTTATTTCAGGAGTGCTAGTTCTGTAAGGTTCGCAGGAGAGCTTCTGTAAAGTTTGGAAGGTTGGAGACGAGGTAGTGGCAGAAGTAAAGCTGTGAGGACGGGGCATGAGTCGTGCTTGGGTAGCTCAGATGGTAGAGCACTTGCCCGCGAAAGGTAAAGGTCCCGAGTTCGAGTCTCGGTCCAGCACACAGTTTTAATCTGCCAGGAAGTTTCAGTTTTGTTTTGCCTGATGATGATCAAATCGATAGAAATTACTGGGTGTTTCAACAAGAGTGTCAGGGTTTTGAGGCTACGTAGCATTTATTACATTCAACATACAGTTATAAGTAATATTTCAAATGAAAGAGCAAATCAAACAGTTGTATTTGTGTATCTGTTTGCATGAGTATGCAAGGAAGAGTATGGGAAGACTTACACTTATTGAAGAACAAGTTGAACAAGTGAGAAAGTCTTTCATGCATAGTACCAAGAAATCAGTTCTGAAGGATAACTGCAAATTAGCGATTTCAGTGACATCTGTTAGGAGACTTACGATGTTGACAACTACATCCTTATCATTTTCAGTTGTTACAAGCTCTAAAGCCCACAGACTGCAGTTTACATGCAAACTTTGCAAAGAAAATGTTGCTGCATGACAATGAAGGTTTTCTAGATCGTGTCATTGTCAGTGATGAGTTGACATTTCCTCTAAGTGGATATGTGAACGCAGATAATACTCACATCTGAGGGTCAACAAATCCCCAGAGATGCTACAGTTACAGAGAGACTCGCCTAAAATGAATGCCTTTTTGTGCCATATCCCAGTGGGAAGTATATGGCCTTTCTTTTTTGGTGAACTGTAACTGGTGTTGCTTATCTTGGTGTGCTAGATTTATGGCTCTTTCCTCAATTGGAAGAAGCTAAACTACAGAACTTTATTTGGCAGAAAGATAGTGCACCACCTCACTGGCACAAATCAGTATGTGATTGGTCAAACAATGTTGTACCCAGCTGCTTGGTTGACCACAAGTGGCCGGATGACAGAGCTTGTCTCGCATGGCCTTCAGGTTCACCTAGTCTGACACCATGTGATTTTTACCTTTGAGGGGTTATAAAGGATCATGTGTATGTGCTTCTGCTACCAGCTGATCTACCCTATTTAAGAAGCAAGATTGAAGCAGTTGTTGCAACAATTACTCCAGTTACACTGAGGAAGGTCTGGGAAGAACTCACCTATCGACTGTGTGTGTTGTCTGACAAATGGCTCTTACATTGAACATTTGTAAGAAAAACTATTTGAGTTGCTCTTTCGTTTGATGTATTATTTATAATTGTTAGGTGAACATAATAAATGCTACAAAGCTTTAAAACCATAACAATCATTTTGAAACACCCGGTAGTAGCAAGTAAAGATTCATTTTATTAGCACTAAAGTGCGCATCATTTATGTTGGCGGCCAAGTTTAGGTTCGTTCTGCGCATCTGACGTCACAAAACACAGTCAGCCAATGAACAGAAAACGACATTGCCAGATCTCGACTGCAGAGCAGAGCACGGACGAGTGTCTTCAGTTGTAGAAACGTTCAGTCATAAATAAAGTAATAGAACAAAAGCGATGTCTTGATAGCAGACTTTCTTTTATAGAAAGTTTGGAAAAAGCATTCTTTATACCAATTGCTTCATATTCTATTAATTAATTAAACCAAACAAGCAATAAGACTCCTAATTCAGGCGATAGCAAGGGAAGGTGTTTGTATCAATCTCATGAACCGCTTTTTCGCAATAAAGAACAGCAGTAATTGTTTATTACCTATTGTACTTCGACGAAGTGTGGGTAATTCATAGTCATACCAACAGTGTTTGTCAGTATTTTGCATAATGTGTTAGAGTCCTCATGCAGTTACATTGTAAGACGAGCTGCGTTAGCGTAATAGTTAAGGTGTTGGGTTGTTAAGTGGAAGATGAAAAGTTCAAACCTTGTGCGGTGCTTAATATTTTCTTTATTTGAAAACAATATCAAAGTGTCTTACTTCATGAATTTTATTCGTTTGAATGCAACTTTTTGAAATTTCTAGTGCTTTGTCTCTTCATTAACACTTTCACTGCTGCAGACACGTGCTCCCCGCATTCTGCGCTGTGCGCGATTTTGTCATCACTGCACTGCTCGCCTGTGCAAACACATGATGTTCCCACTGCTTTGACGCACTTATCATTCGATTTCACAAAAACTGTTTGGCCCAAAAATTTGATTTTTACATATCTTCTTGACTGATACCTTCCCCTCATAAATGACTTAATTTCGTTTCGATGTTCAACCCAGTTATTTTGCAGCATTAAATGTAGTAAACCATTGCCGAAATTTTGAAGAGTTTGCAGAGGTAAAAGTCCATAGCGTATACTTTCTGTATGATTGAGAATGAAATGTGGACAAGATACCTAAATTTCATATAAAATTTACTGTATAACAATATCTCTTTTAATTTAAGTGCCAGATAGGTGTTGTATGTAATATTGAGAAATATTCCGCCTTTCGCGACTGTAATAAAAGTTTTATTTACACCGGGCGCGTTTGGCTTTATTTTAAAGCACTTCAGTCAATGAAAGGTATGGCACATACACAATAGTGTTTCTTGTTTTTGTTCCACAGTCACAGTTTTACCAATGGTATTGAAATATATTCCTCTTCTGCAACTGTAATAAGCGACTTATTTAGACCAGACGTGTTTCTCTCTTTTGAAGCATCTTCCGTGGACAGTATTTTGTCTCCTCCATTGCCAAGTCACCTTTTGTAGTTTTGTGCTGCGGTAACACAATATTCAACGTTTGTGTCGGCTGATCAGTGTTTTAACAAATAAATGCTGTTTGTGTGTGCCACACACAAAAATTATATTTGACATAGCTCAGAGCACTTCACTGATAGACGGTATATTCAAGTCCTAATGTTTTTGTAAGTCCACAGTTTTGTTTAATGTATTTTGTCTACTTTCTTTTGATTGATTGAAGTGCTTTAAAATAAAGCCAAACGTGCCTGGTGTAAATAAAACTTTTGTTACAGTCGCGAAAGACGGAATATTTCTCAATATTACATACGACACCTATGTGGTACTTAAATTAAATGAGATATTGTTATACAGTAAATTTTGTATGAAATTTAGGTATTTTGTACACATTTCATTCTCAACATTGTGGCAACTAAAATCGACCATACGGAAAGTATACTTTATGGACTTTTACCTCTGCAAACTCTTCAAAATTTCGTGCAATGGTTTACTATATTTAATGCTGCATAATAACTGTGTTGAACATCGAAACAAAATTAAGTCATTTATGGGGGGAAGGTATCAGTCAAGAAGATGTGTAAAAATCTAATTTTTGGGTGAAATAGTTTTTGTGGAATCGAATGATAAGTGTCAAAGCAGTCGGAACACCATGTGTCAGCACAGGCGAGCAGTGCAGTGACAAAATCGCGCACAGCGCGGAATGCGGGGAGCACGTCTCTGTAGCAGCGAAAGGGTTAATGCGGCCGTGGTGGCTTTACTTCATGAACTGCGCGCTCCCCCCTAAACGTAAGCTTGCGAACTATTCTATACTATGACGCTGCTTCTCTTGGCGCGTACAACTGGCAATGCAGCAATCTCCCGCGTCTGGGCGGGCATGCACGAGCCACCAAGAGAAAAGAATTGAACTATAGTTTTTGTTGCACAAAAATGACGTTCCTCAAATATGTATGAGCTGTGGCCACCACCTGCACAGATCTGTTGAGTTTCCCTGTAAGTTTTCTAAACCAGTCTCAGTATTCTGTTTCTTTAGTTTACTGTTATCTAATAACTACGTTCATAAAGAATTCTCAAGCTTTGTGATAACTTGTATTACCTTATTGCAGTCTTTGATAACTGATTTGAGTCCCTCTTTCATCTTAGACTTTCAAATGGTCCATAATTCTGTATCTACTTCTAAAGCCAGCTTGTTCCTTCCCCTGTTTAAAATGTAACTTTAAAAAAAAAAATGTGGCACTGAAGATAACATTGGTGAATATCTTGTACAGTACTGAAAAGTGGCTGATACATCTATAATATTTTATCTCTTGCCGATCTCCTTTTGTTCTGCAGGAGAATAATTACTACAGCATTGTTCCAGTTTTGGGAAACCATTGTCCACTATAAACATTCTGTACCCAATTTTCCAAATTCTATTTGTATTACTTTACTTCCAGCATTAACTAAACCATCATCATCTCCAGGCATGTTCTCATTCTTCATTCCTTATCTAACAACAAGTAAATTGTACAAATATGGAAATTTTTAAAACATCATTCCTAAATGAACAAATTACTCCGCTGATCAATTGAGAGGTTTTCCTCAATCATTTGGCATTATTTCCAGATTGCCATTGTTAAGTTATTGAATGGTTTGTGCTGCTTGTTCATTTCTTGAACTGTTCTGATATTTGAAGAAGTCTTGGAATGTTTGATACTGTGCCATCTTCGATCTCAGTTATTGTAATTTGGTGTCTACTCAGTGTAAGTTTCTATTTTGTCTTCTTCATATTCAGTTTTTTGTGTTCCCCAAATTTATGATCTGTGTTCTCTCATCCCCGTGGAAAATTTCCAAGTAGTTTGGTTTAATTTGACAAATTCTATTATGTTTCTATTATAATTTGCTTGAAACTCTTACTTTTTCTTTAATAACTGGCTTGATCGTTGTGTGATTTTCTTTTCTGTTGCTCTCTTCGCACTTGTATCATCCGATATTTGCGTGAACACTTTTTTTTAATATTCATTTGTTTAATCTTCTTTTTCTTAAGTGAGGAAATTGTTGTTCAGTTTCATCTCAGATATGTTCACAGTCTTAATAAATTCTCATTATCTACCTTTTTTGCTTCTTGCCAGATGAGTTGGTTTCTTTCAGTTTTTATTGGGCAGCATTAAGTCTATATTCACCCAAAATTCCAAAGTCATTTTAAGACCATAACTCTACGTATACATTATTTATAGTTTGATTAATATCACAGATGTTTGATAAATGTCACAGGCATTGCAGGATTCTTGCACAGAATGGTAGGACTTACTTTAAAATTAAACAAAAGCTGATATCTAGAAATCGTTCAAGTCTGTGCATCAACATGCTCACTTTGAGGAGTTAAGATATCTACAAAGAACTGCAGAAGCAGATAAATGGCAGCCGATCCTACAACAAGATGAAAATGAAGTGACTTGATTGTGGAACTGGAACAAAATGTAAAAACTGATGAAGTAGAATTTTCTGATAGAGTAGTAAAACGTTTGTTATTATCACATAGAAAACTGACTTGGCAAGGATCAAATGGACCTAAACAAATATTGGCTATATTTAATCAAATTTCTTATTTTAGTGAGAAGGAAATTGTGAGACAAATGCTGTTTGTGGACTGCACTTTATGTTGTTTCAAGTTTTACTTATTGTAATAAATTTTTTCAGTTACTTAATTCTAGGTAATATACAACGTATTCTGCATCATTTTGTCTCCTATGTGTATCATTCAAAGTGTAAACACTCTGTTTTGAATTTCATTGAGATTGAGTTACCATTAATACTGATGAATTTTTATATTACAGTCTCAAACAGGCAGTGTAGACAAAGATGTTAACACAGGAAATACTGAGAGCAGCATGTGGACTACAATGACCAGTCTCACCAAGCAGCGCGTACGCCTCAATATGCGGCTTCTTGGTCAGTTTGGCAGTTCCCCAGGCACACCAAGTATGAAGGAAGACAAACCAACGTACAGGGAACAATTTCTGTCACCTGAAATGTCAATGGTCTCTTATTATCTTATGAAGGTATGCAAATTTTATGTTTTGTTTTATTTTAATGTATGAGATTTCACTGTCTTTGCTGTAAAGAGAGCAAAGCAATATGTGCAGTACATATCTCAGTTTCTCTCCAGTAAAAATAAGACTTTAAGAAATTAATTTTGCATAATATTAAATTAACATAATGAATGACACCTTTTGCATCTAAAAAAATTAAGACTAAATTTTATTGCAAAATGGTCCAAAGCTTATAAGGTAGGAATAAAATTGGCAAGTTATTTAAATAGTGCATAATTATAACTTTCTTTAAATTGTATGCTCAAAAGTTCTTTTTCTACTTTACTATTTGCCAGAATTTGAAAACTAGCCTTTAAATTGTGATAGTGAATGTAATGAAGAAATCTGTCCTATTTCCTACCTGTTTTCTGTATTTGTGGAAGTGTTCTGTCTGTAATTCATCTGTTCCTGATACTCTGTATTGGCACGACCCTTTATACATCAGACCTTATTCAAATATTACCACTGTGAGTGATAATTTACTGTTGACTGACATGGAAGCAGACAATTATTCTCTATGAATGATTGCCACTGTAGCACTCCCTCTCAGAAGCAGATTTATTTGTTTTAAGGCATCTGCTTGGAATCTTCCTATTGTAAATCCATTCCTTCTTAAAACAATTCTATTTGTCGCTTTTGCTTTCATGATGTTGTGTATTTTTAAATCTTTTTTTAGTTCTTGGGCCCTACTTGTTGTTAAGTTCTGTCTTGGAGATACTTTGTCTGTTTTGTTAAGCTACTGCTGTTCATTCTGTAGAAATGTTCAAAAAATATCTTCCTTCTTTTCCTCACTGTTTCTGTTGGTTTTTTTCTGTTTTTTGATATACTTTTTCACTACTTCGTAATTTCCAGGTGTGTGCGCGCGCTTCACAATGGCTCAAAAACTTTCCTTATAATTCTTCTCTCTTCATCTCTTTAGCACTTCTATTTTTCTAATTAGTACTTCAGTACTAGTCTTTCAAATGCATGGAGGCTCTCTATTTTACCAGCATATTACAGTGTTTTATTTTTTTTTCCATTTTTGATGCATATTTCTGGTTCTAAATATCCTCAGATATTCTGTATGCTCTGTTCAGAAGATCCCTTAATTTATTCACCAGAAACAAAAGGACCTAATCTGCTGCAGTATAAGCATCTGTTAATTTCTGATAATTTACACACACACACACACACACACACACACACACACACACACACACACACACACACACACACACAGATCTTAAAAATGTTTTAGACACAGTTCCACAATTATAAAGGAGTTATATGTGTAGTTTACTTCCTATTGATATGAAGGACTTTATTAGAAACAGAGTGCTACATTGAATTGGGCATGAATGCAGGAAGGAATAACTTCCACTTAAAGAAGAAGAAACAGTTAAAATGCAGGCAGTTTTTAATGAACACTCTTAAGGAGCAAAAACGATCTTCAACTTTTTTTCCCCATTGGCTTAATAGCATTTATAATTTTGCCTCAGATGTAGGTGTACTTTTCCTCTGAGTGTGTTTCTAAAAAGCCCATGTTTATTTGCAGCCACAGTTGCCAGCAGAAGCATCACAAGTGGATTATGATTCAGCAGATTCTGCAGAGAGTGATGTAGAGGAACTTGATGAGGAGGAAGATGTATTTGAAGGGTCAGTCACTGGGAAGGAGACAGTTGTGAGAGAAGACAATACTGAACACTGTAACCCCAACAGTTACTCATGGTGTGTGATTCGACTTGCTCTGATGAAGCTACTACAGTACCAACTTCAAGATTTCCTCAATGTCGCTGGCATCGAAGCATCAGGTAGTACAGTAGTACATAAATGATGGCCCCATCGCGGTTGACAGCATTAGGCTTTTAACATGGTTGGCATCCAATAGGGTGAGGACTTTTATACCTCGCCCAAGAAATCACTTGATTTTCAACTGTGCAATTACTTCCTTGCCCAGAATCATAATATGGAATATAGGTGACACAGCCTGTCATCTGTCTACTCTTCAGCTGTTCCCTTCAGTCTGCTCTCTCTCTCTCTCTCTCTCTCTCTCTCTCTCTCCCTCTCTCCCTCCCTCCCTCCCTCCCACCCTCTCCCTCCCCCTCCCACCCTCCCCCTCTCCCTCTCTCCCCCCTCTCTCTCCGCCCCTCTCTCTACCCCCTCTCTCTCCCCCCTCTCTCTCCCCCCTCTCTCTCCCCCCTCTCTCTCCCCCCTCTCTCCCCCCTCTCTCCCCCCTCTCTCCCCCCTCTCTCCCCCCTCTCTCTCCCCCCTCTCTCTCCCCCCTCTCTCTCCCCCCTCTCTCTCCCCCCTCTCTCTCCCCCCTCTCTCTCCCCCCTCTCTCTCCCCCCTCTCTCCCCCCTCTCTCCCCCCTCTCTCCCCCCCTCTCTCCCCCCTCTCTCCCCCCTCTCTCCCCCCTCTCTCCCCCCTCTCTCCCCCCTCTCTCCCCCCTCTCTCCCCCCTCTCTCCCCCCTCTCTCCCCCCCTCTCTCCCCCCCTCTCTCCCCCCCTCTCCCCCCCTCTCTCCCCCCCTCTCTCCCCCCCTCTCTCCCCCCCTCTCTCCCCCCCTCTCTCCCCCCCTCTCTCCCCCCCTCTCTCCCCACTCTCTCCCCCCTCTCTCCCCCCCTCTCTCCCCCCTCTCTCTCCCCCTCTCTCCCCCCTCTCTCCCCCCCCTCTCCCCCCTCTCCCCCTCTCTCTCTCCCCCCCTCTCCCCCCCCTCTCCCCCCTCTCTCCCCCCTCTCTCCCCCCCTCTTTCCCCCTCTCTCTCCCCCCTCTCTCTCCCCCCCTCTCTCCCCCTCTCTCTCCCCCTCTCTCTCCCCCTCTCTCTCCCCCTCTCTCTCCCCCCTCTCTCTCCCCCTCTCTCTCCCCCCTCTCTCCCCCCTCTCTCTCCCCCCCCCTCTCCCCCCTCTCCCCCCTCTCACCCCCCTCTCTCCCCCCTCTCCGCCCTCTCTCCCCCCTCTCTCTCCGCCCTCTCTCTCTCTCCGCCCTCTCTCCCCCCCCTCTCTCTCCCCCCCCCCTCTCTCCCCCTCTCCCTCCCCCCTCTCCCCCTCCCCCTCCCCCTCTCCCCATCACCCCACTCTCTCCCCCCCCTTCCCTTACCTTACCTTACCTTCCCCCCACAAAACACATCATTGAATATGTTAAATCCTATATGTGTCGCATATGAGATAAGTCAGCAATATTGATCTTACCACTTCTTACCACTTAATATGGTTTTTACTTGTGAATTCATGTAATATGTATAGTCTATCAATATGATGTAAATACATAAAAAGGGTTAGTTTTTCTGAAGAAATTTATTATGAATATTGACTCAAATCCTTCATACTGCCTTTATAATTTAATGTCATGGATTAATTACTACTATATAGCATTACTCTGTGTTGGTATAGTGCATTGTGCAGTGATGAATAAAAGTCACGTGGAAATTGGTTCAGTAGGTGGTAAACACATTATGGGGGTACAACAGTTGGATTTCTTAGGTGAAAAGTTATCAGATTACAGCTGTTCTGTTCTGTTTTGTGAAGAATTCCAAGATTTGATGGGAAAAAGAGAGTTGCACACTTTTTCAACTGTATAGTTGGTGGCGAAGCAGGCATAAATTTTCCCTCCTAATTTTCCTTTATTGACTGAACTATTAAGTGTGAATTTTACTTTTTATGCCTGAATTCAAGAATTGATGACAATCCAGATAAAGTCTTCAACTTGAGAAACATGACTTGTTAAATCTGGAAATACTAGGACCTCAGTTTTGTCATCTTCTTCAGGGTTTGCCAAGTTATGTTACAATTATTTTAGGGTGTTTTCTTAAGGAGCAGTTCCTTTGAGTAACACTTGTTTAAAGTTATCAGTATCTGTCTGTGGGTTAAATTTGGCTTTTATTGTTAGGTGGGAGAAACATCCCATTTATTTCCCAAAGTTTCAACAGTGTTTCCATAAAATTGAAAATGTTATCTATCAAACTATATATATATATATATATAATGGAAGCAAACATTCCACGTGGGAAAAATTATATATAAAAACAAAGATGAGGTGACTTACCGAACAAAAGCGCTGGCAGGTCGATAGACACACAAACAAACACAAACATACACACAAAATTCAAGCTTTCGCAACAAACTGTTGCCTCATCAGGAAAGAGGGAAGGAGAGGGGAAGACGAAAGGAAGTGGGTTTTAAGGGAGAGGGTAAGGAGTCATTCCAATCCCGGGAGCGGAAAGACTTACCTTAGGGGGAAAAAAGGACAGGTATACACTCGCACACACGCACATATCCATCCACACATACAGACACAAGCAGACATATTTAAAGACAAAGAGTTTGGGCAGAGATGTCAGTCGAGGCAGAAGTGTAGAGGCAAAGAAGTTGTTGAAAGACAGGTGAGGTATGAGTGGCGGCAACTTGAAATTAGCGGAGATTGAGGCCTGGCGGATGACGAGAAGAGAGGATATACTGAAGGGAAAGTTCCCATCTCCGGAGTTTGGATAGGTTGGTGTTGGTGGGAAGTATCCAGATAACCCGGACGGTGTAACACTGTGCCAAGATGTGCTGGCTGTGCACCAAGGCATGTTTAGCCACAGGGTGATCCTCATTACCAACAAACACTGTCTGCCTGTGTCCATTCATGCGAATGGACAGTTTGTTGCTGGTCATTCCCACATAGAATGCATCACAGTGTAGGCAGGTCAGTTGGTAAATCACGTGGGTGCTTTCACACGTGGCTCTGCCTCTGATCGTGTACACCTTCCGGGTTACAGGACTGGAGTAGGTGGTGGTGGGAGGGTGCATGGGACAGGTTTTGCATCGGGGGCGGTTACAAGGATAGGAGCCAGAGGGTAGGGAAGGTGGTTTGGGGATTTCATAGGGATGAACTAACAGGTTACGAAGGTTAGGTGGACGGCGGAAAGACACTCTTGGCGGAGTGGGGAGGATTTCATGAAGGATGGATCTCATTTCAGGGCAGGATTTGAGGAAGTCGTATCCCTGCTGGAGAGCCACATTCAGAGTCTGGTCCAGTCCCGGAAAGTATCCTGTCACAAGTGGGGCACTTTTGTGGTTCCTCTGTGGGGGATTCTGGGTTTGAGGGGACGAGGAAGTGGCTCTGGTTATTTGCTTCTGTACCAGGTCGGGAGGGTAGTTGCGGGATGCGAAAGCTGTTTTCAGGTTGTTGGTGTAATGATTCAGGGATTCCGGACTGGAGCAGATTCGTTTGCCACGAAGACCTAGGCTGTAGGGAAGGGACCGTTTGATGTGGAATGGGTGGCAGCTGTCATAATGGAGGTACTGTTGCTTGTTGGTGGGTTTGATGTGGACGGACGTGTGAAGTTGGCCATTGGACAGGTGGAGGTCAACGTCAAGGAAAGTGGCATGGGATTTGGAGTAGGACCAGGTGAAACTGATGGAACCAAAGGAGTTGAGGTTGGAGAGGAAATTCTGGAGTTCTTCTTCACTGTGAGTCCAGATCATGAAGATGTCATCAATAAATCTGTACCAAACTTTGGGTTGGCAGACTTGGGTAACCAAGAAGGCTTCCTCTAAGCGACCCATGAATAGGTTGGCGTACGAGGGGGCCATCCTGGTGCCCATGGCTGTTCCCTTTAATTGTTGGTATGTCTGGCCCTCAAAAGTGAAGAAGTTGTGGGTCAGGATGAAGCTGGCTAAGGTGATGAGGAAAGAGGTTTTAGGTAGGGTGGCAGGTGATCGGCGTGAAAGGAAATGCTCCATCGCAGCAAGGCCCTGGACGTCCGGAATATTTGTGTATAAGGACGTGGCATCAATGGTTGCAAGGATGGTTTCCGGGGGGTAACAGATTGGGTAAGGATTCCAGGCGTTCAAGGAAGTGGTTGGTGTCCTTGATGAAGGATGGGAGACTGCATGTAATGGGTTGAAGGTGTTGATCTACGTAGGCAGAGATACGTTCAGTGGGGGCTTGGTAACCAGCTACAATGGGGCGGCCGGGATGATTGGGTTTGTGGATTTTAGGAAGAAGGTAGAAGGTAGGGGTGCGGGGTGTCGGTGGGGTCAGGAGGTTGATGGAGTCAGGTGAAAGATTTTGCAGGGGGCCTAAGGTTCTGAGGATTCCTTGAAGCTCCGCCTGGACATCGGGAATGGGGTTACCTTGGCAAACTTTGTATGTGGTGTTGTCTGAAAGCTGACGCAGTCCCTCAGCCACATACTCCCGACGATCAAGTACCACGGTCGTGGAACCCTTGTCCGCCGGAAGAATGACGATGGATCGGTCAGCCTTCAGATCACGGATAGCCTGGGCTTCAGCAGTGGTGATGTTGGGTGTAGGATTAAGGTTTTTTAAGAAGGATTGAGACGCAAGGCTGGAAGTCAGAAATTCCTGGAAAGTTTGGAGAGGGTGATTTTGAGGAAGAGGAGGTGGGTCCCGCTGTGACGGAGGACGGAACTGTTCCAGGCAGGGTTCAATTTGGATGGTGTCTTGAGGAGTCGGATCATTAGGAGTAGGATTAGGATCATTTTTCTTCATGGCAAAGTGATACTTCCAGCAGAGAGTACGAGTGTAGGACAATAAATCTTTGACGAGGGCTGTTTGGTTGAATCTGGGAGTGGGGCTGAAGGTGAGGCCTTTGGATAGGACAGAGGTTTCGGATTGGGAGAGAGGTTTGGAGGAAAGGTTAACTACTGAATTAGGGTGTTGTGGTTCCAGATTGTGTTGATTGGAATTTTGAGGTTTTGGAGGGAGTGGAGCTGGAAGTGGGAGATTGAGTAGATGGGAGAGACTGGGTTTGTGTGCAATGAGAGGAGGTTGAGGTTTGCTGGAAAGGTTGTGAAGGGTGAGTGAGTTGCCTTTCCGGAGGTGGGAAACCAGGAGATTGGATAGTTTTTTGAGGTGGAGGGTGGCATGCTGTTCTAATTTACGGTTGGCCTGTAGGAGGATGCTCTGAACAGCCGGTGTGGATGTGGGAGAGGAAAGATTAAGGACTTTTATTAAGGATAGGAGTTGACGGGTGTGTTCATTGGCTGAGTTGATGTGTAGGTGAAGGATTAGGTGGGTGAGGGCAATGGATTGTTCAGTTTGGAACTGGTATAGGGACTGATGGAAGGAAGGGTTGCAGCCAGAGATGGGAACTTTGAGTGTGAGGCCTTTGGGGGTAATGCCAAATGTCAGACAAGCCTGAGAAAATAAAATATGCGAGCGTAATCTGGCTAGGGCGAAGGCATGTTTGCGGAGGGAATGTAAATACAACTTAATGGGGTCATTGTGGGGGTGTTGTGAGGGTGACATGGTATTAGAAGGTGGAAAGTGTAACATGAGGTGAAATGAAAATGAAAATAAAAATATATGGGGAGAGATAAAGGTGAACCGGAAAGAAACTGGAGATCTGGAATGAAAAAAGGCGAAAAGGTGTTGGTTACAGCTGGGCTATGTTGGACTTGGGTTGGTAGACAACGATGTGCATAAAGGTTAGGTGGTTGTGTTGCCGCCAAAACACGTTAAAGGACGGAGAAATTCGGGAAAATTTCGAAAAAACTGCGTGTAGTATATTAAAAGGAGTGGTATTGTGGTGGCAGATTATGAAAATGAGGCTAACAATTGTCTGACGAGGAAATAATGGCGTTAAAACCTGTGGGAAGCGGCTAAAAATGATCAGTGATGTGGGAAAAACGGAAATGGAAATAAAGCGAAAGTTATTAGAACTGGCCGAAATGGTTGTTTAAAAGGTGAAAGGAGCTGTTTGTGAACTAGAAACGGTGGATATTATAGCGGCGGTAGTGCTGAAAGCGGCAAAAAATATTTTTTTGGTTACGGTTTGGAAGTGGGTTATGTATTATTGAGTATATATATAGGCGGGATAAAATAGTATAGCAGATTACGGTAAAAAGGAGAAGGTGAATACAAAGTGAAACTACTGGAAAAAACAGAAAGAGGAAAATAAGACGACAGAAAAGATTTCGAAATGCAACAGTGACAATAACAAACGTAATTGTTGGATTCAAATTAATGATATCAATATAATGGAAGGAAACATTCCACGTGGGAAAAATTATATATAAAAACAAAGATGAGGTGACTTACCGAACAAAAGCGCTGGCAGGTCGATAGACACACAAACAAACACAAACATACACACAAAATTCAAGCTTTCGCAACAAACTGTTGCCTCATCAGGAAAGAGGGAAGGAGAGGGGAAGACGAAAGGAAGTGGGTTTTAAGGGAGAGGGTAAGGAGTCATTCCAATCCCAGGAGCGGAAAGACTTACCTTAGGGGGAAAAAAGGACAGGTATACACTCGCACACACGCACATATCCATCCACACATACAGACACAAGCAGACATATTTAAAGACAAAGAGTTTGGGCAGAGATGTCAGTCGAGGCAGAAGTGTAGAGGCAAAGAAGTTGTTGAAAGACAGGTGAGGTATGAGTGGCGGCAACTTGAAATTAGCGGAGATTGAGGCCTGGCGGATGACGAGAAGAGAGGATATACTGAAGGGAAAGTTCCCATCTCCGGAGTTTGGATAGGTTGGTGTTGGTGGGAAGTATCCAGATAACCCGGACGGTGTAACACTGTGCCAAGATGTGCTGGCTGTGCACCAAGGCATGTTTAGCCACAGGGTGATCCTCATTACCAACAAACACTGTCTGCCTGTGTCCATTCATGCGAATGGACAGTTTGTTGCTGGTCATTCCCACATAGAATGCATCACAGTGTAGGCAGGTCAGTTGGTAAATCACGTGGGTGCTTTCACACGTGGCTCTGCCTCTGATCGTGTACACCTTCCGGGTTACAGGACTGGAGTAGGTGGTGGTGGGAGGGTGCATGGGACAGGTTTTGCATCGGGGGCAGTTACAAGGATAGGAGCCAGAGGGTAGGGAAGGTGGTTTGGGGATTTCATAGGGATGAACTAACAGGTTACGAAGGTTAGGTGGACGGCGGAAAGACACTCTTGGCGGAGTGGGGAGGATTTCATGAAGGATGGATCTCACTTCCAAACCATAACCAAAAAAATATTTTTTGCCGCTTTCAGCACTACCGCCGCTATAATATCCACTGTTTCTAGTTCACAAACAGCTCCTTTCACCTTTTAAACAACCATTTCGGCCAGTTCTAATAACTTTCGCTTTATTTCCATTTCCGTTTTTCCCACATCACTGATCATTTTTAGCCGCTTCCCACAGGTTTTAACGCCATTATTTCCTCGTCAGACAATTGTTAGCCTCATTTTCATAATCTGCCACCACAATACCACTCCTTTTAATATACTACACGCAGTTTTTTCGAAATTTTCCCGAATTTCTCCGTCCTTTAACGTGTTTTGGCGGCAACACAACCACCTAACCTTTATGCACATCGTTGTCTACCAACCCAAGTCCAACATAGCCCAGCTGTAACCAACACCTTTTCGCCTTTTTTCATTCCAGATCTCCAGTTTCTTTCCGGTTCACCTTTATCTCTCCCCATATATTTTTATTTTCATTTTCATTTCACCTCATGTTACACTTTCCACCTTCTAATACCATGTCACCCTCACAACACCCCCACAATGACCCCATTGAGTTGTATTTACATTCCCTCCGCAAACATGCCTTCGCCCTAGCCAGATTACGCTCGCATATTTTATTTTCTCAGGCTTGTCTGACATTTGGCATTACCCCCAAAGGCCTCACACTCAAAGTTCCCATCTCTGGCTGCAACCCTTCCTTCCATCAGTCCCTATACCAGTTCCAAACTGAACAATCCATTGCCCTCACCCACCTAATCCTTCACCTACACATCAACTCAGCCAATGAACACACCCGTCAACTCCTATCCTTAATAAAAGTCCTTAATCTTTCCTCTCCCACATCCACACCGGCTGTTCAGAGCATCCTCCTACAGGCCAACCGTAAATTAGAACAGCATGCCACCCTCCACCTCAAAAAACTATCCAATCTCCTGGTTTCCCACCTCCGGAAAGGCAACTCACTCACCCTTCACAACCTTTCCAGCAAACCTCAACCTCCTCTCATTGCACACAAACCCAGTCTCTCCCATCTACTCAATCTCCCACTTCCAGCTCCACTCCCTCCAAAACCTCAAAATTCCAATCAACACAATCTGGAACCACAACACCCTAATTCAGTAGTTAACCTTTCCTCCAAACCTCTCTCCCAATCCGAAACCTCTGTCCTATCCAAAGGCCTCACCTTCAGCCCCACTCCCAGATTCAACCAAACAGCCCTCGTCAAAGATTTATTGTCCTACACTCGTACTCTCTGCTGGAAGTATCACTTTGCCATGAAGAAAAATGATCCTAATCCTACTCCTAATGATCCGACTCCTCAAGACACCATCCAAATTGAACCCTGCCTGGAACAGTTCCGTCCTCCGTCACAGCGGGACCCACCTCCTCTTCCTCAAAATCACCCTCTCCAAACTTTCCAGGAATTTCTGACTTCCAGCCTTGCGTCTCAATCCTTCTTAAAAACCCTTAATCCTACACCCAACAACACCACTGCTGAAGCCCAGGCTATCCGTGATCTGAAGGCTGACCGATCCATCGTCATTCTTCCGGCGGACAAGGGTTCCACGACCGTGGTACTTGATCGTCGGGAGTATGTGGCTGAGGGACTGCGTCAGCTTTCAGACAACACCACATACAAAGTTTGCCAAGGTAACCCCATTCCCGATGTCCAGGCGGAGCTTCAAGGAATCCTCAGAACCTTAGGCCCCCTGCAAAACCTTTCACCTGACTCCATCAACCTCCTGACCCCACCGACACCCCGCACCCCTACCTTCTACCTTCTTCCTAAAATCCACAAACCCAATCATCCCGGCCGCCCCATTGTAGCTGGTTACCAAGCCCCCACTGAACGTATCTCTGCCTACGTAGATCAACACCTTCAACCCATTACATGCAGTCTCCCATCCTTCATCAAGGACACCAACCACTTCCTTGAACGCCTGGAATCCTTACCCAATCTGTTACCCCCGGAAACCATCCTTGCAACCATTGATGCCACGTCCTTATACACAAATATTCCGGACGTCCAGGGCCTTGCTGCGATGGAGCATTTCCTTTCACGCCGATCACCTGCCACCCTACCTAAAACCTCTTTCCTCATCACCTTAGCCAGCTTCATCCTGACCCACAACTTCTTCACTTTTGAGGGCCAGACATACCAACAATTAAAGGGAACAGCCATGGGCACCAGGATGGCCCCCTCGTACGCCAACCTATTCATGGGTCGCTTAGAGGAAGCCTTCTTGGTTACCCAAGTCTGCCAACCCAAAGTTTGGTACAGATTTATTGATGACATCTTCATGATCTGGACTCACAGTGAAGAAGAACTCCAGAATTTCCTCTCCAACCTCAACTCCTTTGGTTCCATCAGTTTCACCTGGTCCTACTCCAAATCCCATGCCACTTTCCTTGACGTTGACCTCCACCTGTCCAATGGCCAACTTCACACGTCCGTCCACATCAAACCCACCAACAAGCAACAGTACCTCCATTATGACAGCTGCCACCCATTCCACATCAAACGGTCCCTTCCCTACAGCCTAGGTCTTCGTGGCAAACGAATCTGCTCCAGTCCGGAATCCCTGAATCATTACACCAACAACCTGAAAACAGCTTTCGCATCCCGCAACTACCCTCCCGACCTGGTACAGAAGCAAATAACCAGAGCCACTTCCTCGTCCCCTCAAACCCAGAATCCCCCACAGAGGAACCACAAAAGTGCCCCACTTGTGACAGGATACTTTCCGGGACTGGACCAGACTCTGAATGTGGCTCTCCAGCAGGGATACGACTTCCTCAAATCCTGCCCTGAAATGAGATCCATCCTTCATGAAATCCTCCCCACTCCGCCAAGAGTGTCTTTCCGCCGTCCACCTAACCTTCGTAACCTGTTAGTTCATCCCTATGAAATCCCCAAACCACCTTCCCTACCCTCTGGCTCCTATCCTTGTAACCGCCCCCGATGCAAAACCTGTCCCATGCACCCTCCCACCACCACCTACTCCAGTCCTGTAACCCGGAAGGTGTACACGATCAGAGGCAGAGCCACGTGTGAAAGCACCCACGTGATTTACCAACTGACCTGCCTACACTGTGATGCATTCTATGTGGGAATGACCAGCAACAAACTGTCCATTCGCATGAATGGACACAGGCAGACAGTGTTTGTTGGTAATGAGGATCACCCTGTGGCTAAACATGCCTTGGTGCACAGCCAGCACATCTTGGCACAGTGTTACACCGTCCGGGTTATCTGGATACTTCCCACCAACACCAACCTATCCAAACTCCGGAGATGGGAACTTTCCCTTCAGTATATCCTCTCTTCTCGTCATCCGCCAGGCCTCAATCTCCGCTAATTTCAAGTTGCCGCCACTCATACCTCACCTGTCTTTCAACAACTTCTTTGCCTCTACACTTCTGCCTCGACTGACATCTCTGCCCAAACTCTTTGTCTTTAAATATGTCTGCTTGTGTCTGTATGTGTGGATGGATATGTGCGTGTGTGCGAGTGTATACCTGTCCTTTTTTCCCCCTAAGGTAAGTCTTTCCGCTCCCGGGATTGGAATGACTCCTTACCCTCTCCCTTAAAACCCACTTCCTTTCGTCTTCCCCTCTCCTTCCCTCTTTCCTGATGAGGCAACAGTTTGTTGCGAAAGCTTGAATTTTGTGTGTATGTTTGTGTTTGTTTGTGTGTCTATCGACCTGCCAGCGCTTTTGTTCGGTAAGTCACCTCATCTTTGTTTTTATATATAATTTTTCCCACGTGGAATGTTTCCTTCCATTATATATATATATATAATAGGGAAACATACCACGCGGGAAAAATATACTTAAAAACGAAGATGATGTGACTTACCATGCAAAAGCGCTGGCAGGTTGATAGAAACACAAACAAACACATACGTACACACAAAATTCTAGCTTTCGCAACCAATGGTTGCTTCGTCAGGAAAGAGGGAAGGAGAGGGAAAGACGAAAGGATGTGGGTTTTAAGGGAGAGGGTAAGGAATCATTCCAATCCCGGTAGCGGAAAGACTTACCTTAGGGGGAAAAAAGGACAGGTATACACTCGCGCGCACACACACACACACACATCCATCCGCACATACACATGTGCACATACACGTGTGCGGATGGATATGTGTGTGTGAGCGAGTGTATATCTGTCCTTTTTTCCCCCTAAGGTAAGTCTTTCCACTCCCGGGATTGGAATGACTCCTTACCCTCTCCCTTAAAACCCACATCCTTTCGTCTTTCCCTCTCTTTCCCTCGTTCCCGGCGAAGCAACCATTGGTTGCGAAAGCTAGAATTTTGTGTGTATGTATGTGTTTGTTTGTGTTTCTATCGACCTGCCAGCGCTTTCGTATGGTAAGTCACATCATCTTTGTTTTTAAATATATTTTTCCTGCGTGGAATGTTTCCCTCTATTTTATATATATAAAAACAAAGATGATGTGACTTACCGAACGAAAGCGCTGCCAGGTCGAAAGACACACATACATACACACAAAATTCAAGCTTTCGCAACAAACTGTTGCCTCATCAGGAAAGAGGGAAGGAGAGGGAAAGACGAAAGGATGTGGGTTTTAAGGGAGAGGGTAAGGAGTCATTCCAATCCCGGGTGTGTGTGTGTGTGTGTGTGTGTGTGTGTGTGTGTGTGTGTGTGTGTGTGTGTGTGTGTGTGTGTGTATATATATATAGACACACACACACACACTCCTGGAAATGGAAAAAAGAACACATTGACACCGGTGTGTCAGACCCACCATACTTGCTCCGGACACTGCGAGAGGGCTGTACAAGCAATGATCACACACACGGCACAGCGGACACACCAGGAACCACGGTGTTGGCCATCGAATGGCGCTAGCTGCGCAGCATTTGTGCACCTCCGCCGTCAGTGTCAGCCAGTTTGCCGTGGCATACGGAGCTCCATCGCAGTCTTTAACACTGGTAGCATGCCGCGACAACGTGGACGTGAGCCGTATGTGCAGTTGACGGACTTTGAGCGAGGGCGTATAGTGGGCATGCGGGAGGCCGGGTGGACGTACCGCCGAATTGCTCAACACGTGGGGTGTGAGGTCTCCACAGTACATCGATGTTGTCGCCAGTGGTCGGCGGAAGGTGCACGTGCCCGTCGACCTGGGACCGGACCGCAGCGACACACGGATGCACGCCAAGACCGTAGGATCCTACACAGTGCCGTAGGGGACCGCACCGCCACTTCCCAGCAAATTAGGGACACTGTTGCTCCTGGGGTATCGGCGAGGACCATTCGCAACCGTCTCCATGAAGCTGGGCTACGGTCCCGCACACCGTTAGGCCGTTTTCCGCTCACGCCCCAACATCGTGCAGCCCGCCTCCAGTGGTGTCGCAACAGGCGTGAATGGAGGGACGAATGGAGACGTGTCGTCTTCAGCGATGAGAGTCGCTTCTGCCTTGGTGCCAATGATGGTCGTATGCGTGTTTGGCGCCGTGCAGGTGAGTGCCACAATCAGGACTGCATACGACCGAGGCACACAGGGCCAACACCCGGCATCATGATGTGGGGAGCGATCTCCTACACTGGCCGTACACCACTGGTGATCATCGAGGGGACACTGAATAGTGCACTGTACATCCAAACCGTCACCGAACCCATCGTTCTACCATTCCTAGACCGGCAAGGGAACTTGCTGTTCCAACAGGACAATGCATGTCCGCATGTATCCCATGCCACCCAACATGCTCTAGAAGGTGTAAGTCAACTACCCTGGCCAGCAAGATCTCCAGATCTGTCCCCCATTGAGCATGTTTGGGACTGGATGAAGCGTCGTCTCACGCGGTCTGCACGTCCAGCACGAACGCTGGTCCAACTGAGGTGCCAGGTGGAAATGGCATGGCAAGCCGTTCCACAGGACTACATCCAGCATCTCTGCGATCGTCTCCATGGGAGAATAGCAGCCTGCATTGCTGCGAAAGTTGGATATACACTGTACTAGTGCCGACATTGTGCATGCTCTGTTGCCTGTGTCTATGTGCCTGTGGTTCTGTCAGTGTGATCATGTGATGTATCTGACCCCAGGAATGTGTCAATAAAGTTTCCCCTTCCTGGGACAATGAATTCACGGTGTTCTTATTTCAATTTCCAGGAGTGTATATATACTAAAAGGTATCAGATAGATTATATAATGGTAAGACAGAGATTTAGGAACCAGGTTTTAAATTGTAAGACATTTCCAGGGGCAGATGTGGACTCTGACCACAATCTATTGGTTATGACCTGTAGATTAAAACTGAAGAAACTGCAAAAAGGTGAGAATTTAAGGAGATGGGACCTGGATAAACTAAAAGAACCAGAGGTTGTACAGAGATTCAGGGAGAGCATAAGGGAGCAATTGACAGGAATGGGGGAAAGAAATACAGTAGAAGAAGAATGGGTAGCTTTGAGGGATGAAGTAGTGAAGGCAGCAGAGGATCAAGTAGGTAAAAAGACGAGGGCTAGTAGAAATCCTTGGGTAACAGAAGAAATACTGAATTTAATTGATGAAAGGAGAAAATATAAAAATGCAGTAAGTGAAACAGGCAAAAAGGAATACAAACGTCTCAAAAATGAGATCGACAGGAAGTGCAAAATGGCTAAGCAGGGATGGCTAGGGGACAAATGTAAGGATGTAGAGGCCTATCTCACTAGGGGTAAGATAGATACTGCCTACAGGAAAATTAAAGAGACCTTTGGAGATAAGAGAACGACTTGTATGAATATCAAGAGCTCAGATGGAAACACAGTTCTAAGCAAAGAAGGGAAAGCAGAAAGGTGGAAGGAGTATATAGAGGGTCTATACAAGGGCGATGTACTTGAGGACAATATTATGGAAATGGAAGAGGATGTAGATGAAGATGAAATGGGAGATATGATACTGCGTGAAGAGTTTGACAGAGCACTGAAAGACCTGAGTCGAAACAAGGCCCCGGGAGTAGACAATATTCCATTGGAACTACTGACGGCCGTGGGAGAGCCAGTCCTGACAAAACTCTACCATCTGGTGAGCAAGATGTATGAAACAGGCGAAATACCCTCAGACTTCAAGAAGAATATAATAATTCCAATCCCAAAGAAAGCAGGTGTTGACAGATGTGAAAATTACCGAACTATCAGGTTAATAAGTCACAGCTGAAAAATACTAACACGAATTCTTTACAGACGAATGGAAAAACTAGTAGAAGCCAACCTCGGGGAAGATCAGTTTGGATTCCGTAGAAACACTGGAACACGTGAGGCAATACTGACCTTACGACTTATCTTGGAAGAAAGATTAAGGAAAGGCAGACCTACGTTTCTAGCATTTGTAGACTTAGAGAAAGCTTTTGACAATGTTGACTGGAATACTCTCTTTCAAATTCTAAAGGTGGCAGGGGTAAAATACAGGGAGCGAAAGGCTATTTACAATTTGTACAGAAACCAGATGGCAGTTATAAGAGTCGAGGGACATGAAAGGGAAGTAGTGGTTGGGAAGGGAGTAAGACAGGGTTGTAGCCTCTCCCCGATGTTGTTCAATCTGTATATTGAGCAAGCAGTAAAGGAAACAAAAGAAAAATTCGGAGTAGGTATTAAAATTCATGGAGAAGAAATAAAAACTTTAAGGTTCGCCGATGACATTGTAATTCTGTCAGAGACAGCAAAGGACTTGGAAGAGCAGTTGAATGGAATGGACAGTGTCTTGAAAGGAGGATATAAGATGAACATCAACAAAAGCAAAACAAGGATAATTGAATGTAGTCTCATTAAGTCGGGTGATGCTGAGGGAATTAGATTAGAAAATGAGGCACTTAAAGTAGTAAAGGAGTTTTGCTATTTGGGGAGCAAAATAACTGATGATGGTCGAAGTAGAGAGGATATAAAATGTAGGCTGGCAATGGCAAGGAAAGCGTTTCTGAAGAAGAGAAATTTGTTAACATCCAGTATTGATTTAAGTGTCAGAAGTCATTTCTGAAAGTATTCGTATGGAGTGTAGCCATGTATGGAAGTGAAACATGGACGATAAATAGTTTGGACAAGAAGAGAATAGAAGCTTTCGAAATGTGGTGCTACAGAAGAATGCTGAAGATTAGATGGGTAGATCACATAACTAATGAGGAAGTATTGAATAGGATTGGGGAGAAGAGAAGTTTGTGGCACAACTTGACCAGAAGAAGGGATCGGTTGGTAGGACATGTTCTGAGGCATCAAAGGATCACCAATTTAGTATTGGAGGGCAGCGTGGAGGGTAAAAATCGTAGAGGGTGACCAAGAGATGAATACACTAAGCAGATTCAGAAGGATGTAGGTTGCAGTAGGTACTGGGAGATGAAAAAGCTTGCACAGGATAGAGTAGCATGGAGAGCTGCATCAAACCAGTCTCAGGACTGAAGACCACAACAACAAACAACAACATATATATGAGGTATTAATAATACATAATACTGATCCAAGAAGCACATATCGAGAGAATCTAATTCTGTACAGATCTTCTACACTGCTAGAGGAGAAATAGATTCTTAATCTTCCTATATGGCAGATGTAGCATTTTTTCGGTAAAGACAACTTGCCTCACTCCGAGCGTGGCTCAATTTTCAGTTTACAGACAGACTAAAACCACACCAGCATTTCCTGTCCAGGTGTCTTGTGCGAGTAGGCAGAATAACTTCCCTGAGCTCATGTTTATATAGTGGAGTTATCATCAGTTTATTTAGTACTTAATTTGCAGTTGTTAAGTGAGCTAGTGTGTAAAAAAGGCTCAATGGCTGGAGCTGTCAGCACTCTACCACACTGGAGAGCCTGCCCCAAATGTAACATTCTGTCAGTATGTATTCGATAATGTTAATTTTATTATCTTCCCTGCCAGCAGCTGGAACACTTCTCAACTGCATCACCCAGTCTTAGATCTCCTATCTGAAGAGGCTCTGAGGCTTAAACTGGCTCTCTCTGCAACAGGAGGAGGTCACCTCACTATTAAGGGACTTTGGATATTTTAATGTAAATCAAGCAATACATTACAGCAGATTACTGTTCTAGGCTTGAACACAGTCAGTCCCATTCAATCACGTATTTACACACACCTCAAAAGATACACTGTGGATATGTGGTAAGCAGGTTCACTCGTTGCAGCTCACACTGAGTGCCAGCAGTTTCGTAACGGAAGAAATGTACGCAGCCTACCAATAACACAGTTAATAACGATTTACCATCAAGTGACTACGTCATCATTACATGCCCTTACAATTCACTGTCAGTGTTAGACAGCAGCGAGGTGCCATATTCACCAGTCAAATCCCTACTCATCAACACTAGATTTTTAATCTCGGAGACCCTGTACTAGATATCTCCTCTGTCCACAAGCTCAAAATTTTTATGAACACTGCGCCTTCAGTGTGAAAGCTGCAGCCTCGGTGTGAATTTTTCACTTTGCAGTGGAATGTGCACTGATATGAAAGTTTGAGGCAGATTAAAGCTGTGTGCCAGACTGGGACTCGAGCCCAAGACCCTTGCCTTTTGTGGACAAGTTCTGTACCAATTGAGCTACTTCTGCATAGCTTTACTTCGTCCAGTACATCTTCTACCTTCCAGACTTCACAGAAGTTTTCCTATGATACTTGCACTCCTAGAAGAAAGGATATTGTGTAGATATGACATAGCCATACCCTGGGAGATGTTTCCGAAATGAATTTTTCACTTTGCAGTGGAGTATGTACTGATATGAAACTTCCTGGCAATTTAAAACTGGACAGGGACTTAAATGCAGGAGTCCAGGAGTGCTAGTCCTGCAAGTTTCATGGGAGAACGTCTGTGAAGTGTAGAAGATAGGAGATGAGGTACTGGTGGAAGTAAAGATGAGAGCATGGGTCATAGTAGTGATAAGGTAGTTCAGTCGGTAGGGCACTTGCACACGAAAGGCAGAGTTCCAAGTAACATTCTGGCACATCGTTTTAATCTCACAGTACCTTCCCCAATAAAGGATCAGTTTTCTTTATTTTGCAGTCTCAATTCTCTACTTACCACAAAAAATAACAGCACGATAACCTTCACTTCACATCCACAATATAAAAACTTACTAGCTAAGTTAACAGTGCCCCTTGTACAAAGAAATATATATATCAAACTAAACTACAATTATTGACCTACTTCTCTCAAGTATTGTATGAAAATAATTTCTGTTGAACACTATTTCAGTGATTAAATATGCATAAAAGGGTCATATTATTCCCCACTCTCGTGGTTACAAATCCCTATTTTTCAACATAATATACGTTCAATGCTACAGCCTTATGCTACTGTACTGGGAGGGCCTGTTTGCCTGCTAGGTACCACTCTACTGGTTGACGTTGGAGCCAACATCTTGCTGCATCAGTAACCTCCCCATCATTCACATCCTGCCTCCCTCAGAGTACATCCTTTGTTGGCCTAAATAGATGCAAGTTGGAAGATGCAAGATGTGGGTTGTAGGGTGGATGAGGAAGAACAGTCCAATGAAGTTTTGTGAGCTCCTCTCAGGTGCGGAGACTTACTTGGTGGACGAGGGTGTCAGCACTACTAACAGAGACATTCAGTTGAGCAGCAAGGTGTTTGATTGTGATCCTCAATCACCTAGAATGAGAATGTCTGCACTTTCCAACATTGCAAGAGTCATTGCTGTTTTCGGCCAGCCAGCACATGGGAGATCAGGCAGGTTTATGCACCTTGTTGCAATGATGGCAGAGGCATCACCCCGTGACTCTTGCTTTTGTTCACTGCCAGATCTCGATAGACATTCTGCAAGCACTTACGAATCTCTGCGATGCTCTGACTTTCCACAAAACGATACTTAATGCCAGCTCTCTGCTTGGAATGCACCTTCATTACAGGTGCAATTTTGTAGGTTTCGTATAGTACCACCACGTATTGAAACTTCATGAAAGAGTAGGGCCAAGAAAAAATTGTTGAATTACTTATAATGACAATAATGTGGAAAGAATAGATTGCTCCTCACCATGTAGGGGGGAGGTTGAGTCACAGATACATACTTACTTCTTGGCTCTCCACCCATTGAAGGGCCTTGGCCTGCATCACAATATCCTGCTGTTCTATCCGGTCCCATGACTTTCCATCTCCATCTTCTGACATCCAGCTTTTTCATGTCGTCTTCAATTCCGTCCACTCATCTCTTTCTGGGATCTCTCTTCTGTTGTTGACTGTCTCCAGCCTTGCCATCAAAAACCCTCTTTACATATTCTGTCCTCCTCTATTCTGCCCATATGTCCTGCCCACTCAAAAAGTTGTTCTTTTTCTGCTGTTGTATAGGTGGGCCAACCTTCTTGATTGTATTTTGGGCCATATATGTTATGCTGAAACTTTCTGTCCTAAATGCTTTTTTAATGTCTTAATAGCATGTATCACTTCCTCCTGTGTGGGTCCTGGTGTTGAAACCTCTGGTCCATAATAAGTTATTTCTGCCAGTTCTCATTCTAATCCTTCTACTTCTGGATTCAGTAACTCTTTGAAGTATTCTGTCCATCTGTCAAGTGTTTTATTACTCTCCCCTATCAAATTCCCTTCTTTACTGCTACACATATTTGTTGTGGCTTGAGACCTGCCTTTCCTTCTTTAATTTTTTGGTACAATTCATATATTTGCTTATCTTCTCCTAGCTGTTCAATTTCTTCCAATTTTTTTTTTCTTTTCTAGTGCTCTTTTCTTCTGTCTGCAAGCCTCTTAGCTACATGGCAATTTTCATTATATTCATTCATATTTGCTCTTGTTCTTCTCTGAAATAATTCCATTCATGCTATTTTATGCTCCTCAATTCTTCAATCTGCTTTCCTGTGAGCCCGTACATGTCCCAAAACCTCTCCAGCTGTCTCGAGGATTGCAGTCTTGCATAATTTCTACACATTCATTTGTCATGTCAGTATCATTTTTAATCCCCTCTTCTATTTTCATCTGATATGCTCTCCGTATTTCTTCAAACTTCAGTTTCTTAATGTCAAAAATCTCTTGTTGGTGGCCTTTTTGTTTACTGAGTAGCATATCCTTTGCCTATACTTAATTCTCACTAGATGATGGTCTGAACTGCAGTCAGCTGCACATTGGCTTCTAACATCCATTATGTGCCTCCGATCAACCAACATATGGTCTATCTGATTTCTGGTTGTCCATCTCGAGACATTCATGTTTCTTTGTGTATCTTTTTGTGCGGGAAACATGTACTGCTGACAGTCATGTTTTTACTTATAGCAAAATCTACAACCCTAAGTCATTTGATATTTCATGGAGGCTATGGCTTCCTATAGTTGGCTGATAGGCCTCTTATTTTCCTGTTTTTGCACTCAAATCTCCAATTAATATCTTCACATCATGTTAGGGTGCCTGATCAACAACTGCTCTACCTTGTTATAAAACTCATTCTTCTGTTGTTCATCTGCCTCCTCTGTGTGTGAATGTACATTTATTATTGTTGTGTTGGAAAATTTTCCCCTTAATCGTAACATAACTGGCTCAAAGTGTATCACTGTGTGTTTCAGTTCTTTAATGACCACAAAACCTGTTCCAAAGGTATTTGTCCTCCTGTCACTATAGAAAGTGAAATTTCCTGAGTCCATTATGTCACTTCCCTTCCACCTGATTTCCTGGAGAGCCAATATTTTTATACCATATCTCATATTGTTTTTTTGTGTGCTGGGGTTGTCATCAAAATATCTGGCCAGCTTATTCCTTTGTTAGCATTTGCAACAACTGATTTTTGCAGGGGAGTTGCCCTTACAGCTTACCAGATTGTTGGATCCATTTTCAGGGGAACATCCTTAGCCTCTATAGATCCCTCTACTGACTGCAAGGCAGCAGTTGATGGTTCGGGGTTCAACAAAATTGTTCATCCAAAAAGGCCTTCATCAGAATTGGGCAACAACACACACACACACACACACACACACACACACACACACACACACACACACACACACAACCACAGTCTCTGGCTGCCGAGGCCAGACTTAATATCTAAGGTATTCGGAAATTCCCGTGAAAAATTGTTAGGGCTTGTAAAGTGGAGTGAGTAAATGGTATTTTGAATTGGAACCTATGTTCAGAAACATACCACTTCCATACTATAACCATTTGAAGATATGCTGGTAATGTGACCACTTTCTCAAGCAGTTGGTTTGGCATGACCCAGAACATCACTTGTTTCACAATTCCACTCATTAATAGCCAAAGAAATTGCTCATGTACTTGTTGACCAATCCTCTTCAAGTTACGCACTACAGCCTCTTACAATTTGGGTGTGCGGCATCTTCTGCAGCATCACATTCGCGCCTGTTGATTGTGAAGGTACCCTTTCTCAAAGCTGTTGCTTAATTGTGGCAAAAAGGGGTATGTGATGGAGTCTGACATTGTGGAGAATGATCCTGATAAAGGCAACAAGCAGCTTTTCCATTGGCACAAGCTTCACCATTCAGAAGGTTCATGTCAGTGTATTCTGCAAACGTATACTGAACCATGTTGCACTTGTCTGGCATATTAATGAGGCTTAAACCAGGTCAGAGAGGTAGGATAGATGTCAAATGACATCCACCAATCTGATGATGTAACCAGCCCTACCATAACTACCCTGTTGTATATCTACCTACCAGATATGTTTTCGAATGGCTGTAGCATGGAAATGGTACATTTCTGGTTGTGAGTTCCTATTCAAAATATTATATACTTACTCCCTTCTACCTGCCCCAGGAATTTGTAACGGGAATTATCGAACACCCTGTATACTCACAAGTCGTGAGCAGGTTTTTTCAGCCTTACCCCCTCCACGGAACTGTTACTTGTGCAGACCACAAACATCTCAACCCCCCCGCCCTGTGCCGCCCCCCCCCCCCCCCTTTTGCCAGCTATGCCACTGTGCCACTGAACATACATATCAGTAATTTCACACAATTAGTTAGTTACTGTTTAAGATGTGTGTGTGTGTGTGTGTGTGTGTGTGTGTGTGTGTGTGTGTGTGTGCGCATTGTACATCTGGCTTCTTTCACCCTAAAGTTTTTTGATTAATTGTGGGTGTTTGAACTCTGATCTTCTTTGGATAGTTCTGGTTTGTGTGTGTGTGTGTGGGGGGGGGGGGGGGGGGGGATATTTTCACATTTTGTAGGCAGCATTTAACTTTATAATAGATATAGCAGCACTTTAATTTAATTTACAGTGTTCCAACAGCTTATTTCATTACAAAGTACCCTAGTTCTTTGTGTTATAATTTACTCAAAATTCCAATTTTGTTTGTAGATAAAAATAGGAAATTAAATGATAAAATGAAATTTTTTGCAGAGCTACCAGTATGCAGTCCCCTGATACATGGTGTCCTGCGTGTTGTATCCCAGTGGCAGGATATCCTCAATGATGAGCTTGAAGCTCGGCGTCCTCCACCACTCAATTATATACCAGGTTGTTATGTGGAGACGGGAGTGACAGGACCAGCTATTCACAAGTACCGTTCACTGTTTGAGCCACAAAATACACCATTTCAGTAAGTTCATCACATATACTAATTACAGCAAAAACAAATAATGTTTAATGTATGAGCAAAACATCTTGATTGATTTCATGTTAAAATCTGATCCCATCATTTACTTCCTTGACGAGACAGCATAGGTCACATTTAATGGTCAGTTTTGTAGTTTCATAGTGCAGTACTGGTTCTCACCCTTTTATCTTCCTAAAACTTGTTTACATTTTCACCATTTTGTGTGTTTAATGAGTTATTTATATATAGCTGAGTAAGTTGTCAAAGGAAATTCAGTGCACACTACTGTTCACATTGTGTAGTGATTTGGAAAGGATGTACAGGGTGTTTCAAAAATGACCGGTATATTTGAAACGGCAATAAAAACTAAACGAGCAGCAATAGAAATACACCGTTTGTTGCAATATGCTTGGGACAACAGTACATTTTAAGGCGGACAAACTTTCGAAATTACAGTAGTTACAATTTTCAACAACAGATGGCGCTGCAAGTGTTGTGAAAATATAGAAGACAACGCAGTCTGTGGGTGCGCCATTCTGTACGCCGTCTTTCTGCTGTAAGCGTGTGCTGTTCACAACGTGCAAGTGTGCTGTAGACAACATGGTTTATTCCTTAGAACAGAGGATTTTTCTGGTGTTGGAATTCCACCACCTAGAACACAGTGTTGTTGCAACAAGACGAAGTTTTCAACGGAGGTTTAATGTAACCAAAGGACCGAAAAGCGATAAAATAAAGGATCTGTTTGAAAAATTTCAACGGACTGGGAACGTGATGGATGAACGTGCTGGAAAGGTAGGGCGACCGCGTACGGCAACCACAGAGGGCAACTCGCAGCTAGTGCAGCAGGTGATCCAACAGCGGCCTCGGGTTTCCGTTCGCCGTGTTGCAGCTGCGGTCCAAATGACGCCAACATCCACGTATCGTCTCGTGCGCCAGAGTTTACACCTCTATCCATACAAATTCAAACGCGGCAACCCCTCAGCGCCGCTACCATTGCTGCACGAGAGCCATTCGCTAACGATATAGTGCACAGGATTGATGACGGCGATATGCATGTGGGCAGCATTTGGTTTACTGACAAAGCTTATTTTTACCTGGATGGCTTCGTCAATAAACAGAACTGGTGCATATGGGGAACCGAAAAGCCCCATGTTGCAGTCCCATCGTCCCTGCATCCTCCAAAAGTACTGGTCTGGGCCGCCATTTCTTCCAAAGGAATCATTGGCCCATTTTCCAGATCCGAAACGATTACTGCATCACGTTATCTGGACATTCTTCGTGAATTTGTGGCGGTACAAACTGCTTTAGACGACACTTCGAACACCTCGTGGTTTATGCAAGTTGGTGCCCGGCCACATCGCACGGCTGACGTCTTTAATTTCCTGAATGAATATTTCGATGATCGTGTGATTGCTTTGGGCTATCCGAAACATACAGGAGGCGGCGTGGATTGGCCTCCCTATTCGCCAGAGATGAACCCCTGTGACTTCTTTCTGTGGGGATACTTGAAAGACCAGGTGTACCGCCAGAATCCAGAAACAATTGAACAGCTGAAGCAGTACATCTCATCTGCATGTGAAGCCATTCCGCCAGACACGTTGTCAAAGGTTTCGGGTAATTTCATTCAGAGACTACGCCATATTATTGCTACGCATGGTGGATATGTGGAAAATATCGTACTATAGAGTTTCCCAGACCGCAGCGCCATCTGTTGTTGAAAATTGTAACTACTGTAATTTCGAAAGTTTGTCTGCCTGAAAATCTACTGTTGTCCCAAGCATATAGCAACAAACGGTGTATTTCTATCGCTGCTCGTTTAGTTTTTATTGCCGTTTCAAATATACCGGTCATTTTTGAAACACCCTGTAGTTGGAACATTCATACCTAGTATCCTGTGGAACTTACAGAAAAAAAAAGAAGTTGTTGCATTTTTTACAGACATTTTCATTGCAGTTTGAAGCAGCAGGCAATATTCTGCAGTACTGCTTAAAATTATCACTATGATATTGGAAATCTCAGGATGGAAACAATGAGGTTGAAGTTCAGTGTGACAGTGAAGTCATATAGTTGTGTATAACAGATGTAGGTATGGTTGGAAACAACTTTAACCTGCCGAGTATATACTGGGATGTCTATGGATTCATTGCAAGGGGTACAGACAGACAGACAGACAGACAGACAGTCATGCAAAATACTTTTGAACACATTTTCTGAAAGTTGCCTTGAGCAACTAGCTCAGCAGCCCACATTCAATGGAAATATTGTAGACTTTGTAGTTACAAATAGGCCAGACCTTATCGACTATTTGAGTGTAGAAACCGATGATTAATAATCATAATGTCTTTATAGCAACTATGATCACAAAAGTTACTAAATCATTCAAGAGGCTAGGAGAGTGTTTCTACTAGTTATAGCAGATAAGCAGTTATTAACATCTCACTTGGATAGTGAATTAGCATCACTTATTTCTAGTAAGATGGATGTAGAGGAATTATGTGCAAAGTTTAAGCAGATTGTAAATTGTGGTCTGGAGTGTTATGTGTCTAGTAAGTGGATAAAAGAGGGAAAAGACCCACCATGGTGTAATAACAAAATTCGATAGATGCTGAGGAAACAGGCTGTTGCATTCTTGGTTCAAAAGAAATGCGTAAATGACGACAAGCAAAGGTTACTAGAGATTCCTGTGAAAGGATCTATGTGCAAAGCATACAACTACCACCACCACACACCTGTGCAAAAGATTTGGCAGAGAACCCGAGAAAATTCTGGTTATATGTAAAGCCACTAAGCAGGTCTCAGGCTTCCATGCAGTCTCTTGTTGAGCAGTCTAGTGTGGCAGCTGAAGGTAACAAAACAAAAGCTGAAGTTTTAAATTTCATGTTCAAGAAATCATTCACTCAGGAGAATTGCATAAATGTACTGTCATTTGACCATCAGACAGACCCTTTAATGGATGACATTGTAATAAGCATACCTCGCATAGAGAAAATTCTGAAAGATTTGGAAGTAAATTAATCACCTGGTCAGTAGCAAATCCCAGTTTGATTTTACAGGGACTACTATACATCATTGGCCCCTTACCTACTTTGCATTTATCGTGAATCTCTCACCCAGTGCAAAGTCCCAAGTGACTGGAAAAAAGCACAGGTGATGCCAGTATACAAGAAAAGTAAAAGAACAGACCCACAAAATTACAAATCAATATCCATAACTTCTGTTCACTGCAGAATCCTTGAACACATTCTCAGTTTGAATAAAATAAACTTTCTCAAGACTGAGAATCTTATGCACATGAATCAGCATAGTTTAACAGAGCATCGTTCGTGCGAAACTCAGCCTGCCTTTGGATATACTGAGAATTATGGATGAAGGGCAGCATATTTACAGATTTCCCAAAAGAATTTGACATGATGCCCCATTGCAAGCTATTAACAGAGGTACAAGCATATGGAATAATTTCACAGATATGTGAATGGTTTGAAGACTTCTTAAATAATAGAACCCAGTATATGGTCTTCGATGGCGAGTGTTCATCAGAGACAAGGATATTATCAGGAGTGGCCCAGGGAAGTGTGGTAGGACTGCTGTTGTTCTCGATATACATAAATGCTTTGTCTGACATGGTGGGCAGCAATCTTCTGCTGTTGGCTGATGATGCCAGGGTATATGCTAAGGTGTCATAGTTGAGCGATTGTAGTAAGATACAAGATGACTTACACAAAATTTCCAGTTGGTGTGATGAATGGCAACTATCCGTAAATGTGGAAAAATTTAAGTTAATGCGGGTGAGTAGGAAGATCAAACCTGTAATGTTTGGATACAGTATTACTAGTATCCTACTTGGCACGGTCAATTCGTGTAAGTATCTGGGTGTAACATTATAATGCAGTATGAAGAGGAATGAGCATGAGATAACTATGGCAGGGAAGGTGAATGGTCGACTTTAGTTTATTGGGAGAATTTTAGGAAAGAGTGGTTCACCTGTAAAGAAGATGACGTGTAGGACACCAGTGTGACTTATACTTGAGTTCTGTTTGAGTGTTTGGGATCCGTATCTGGTCGGATTGAAGGAAGACGTGTGAAGTTCACAGTACTGATTATTTCATGGTACTGACTGTTGGTGGTAAAACCAAAGATAAGAATAAATTCATATTTTTGTTCACTGCACTGAACCCTCAATTCATATATAACTTTTTGTTAAATTGAAATAGTTCCTGGCATGGGCAACAGGTCTCAGAAAATATGGTAAAACCAAAGATAAGAATAAATTCATATTTTTGTTCACTGCACTGAACCCTCAATTCATATATAACTTTTTGTTAAATTGAAATAGTTCCTGGCATGGGCAACAGGTCTCAGAAAATATGTGCAGAACAAAAAACGTAAATTTATATGATCAGTCCACGGCAGTTGGATGTGTAAACATGTAAATCTATGTGGGCGATATGCAGTGTGTTAAATTCTAATGATTCTAAGTCAAACACTGAATTTTAAATTCTCAATCGGCACCTCATTTGCTGTACATGATTTCAAGCATCATTCAAAGGGGCATCAAATGTTTCTCTAATCTATTTGAATCACTTACATCAGAAAGGCAACTAGTATGAAATTTGTAAATTTCTATTTTCTCTCAATTATGGTTCCGAGTGGTTCAGTGCATTGTTAAAAGGAACCTGATTGCACAATAACACGTGTCTGCCGATTCCATTAATTTTCTATTTGCAGCAGGTGGGGACCTAGTCCACGACGTGTTAGTGGAAGGAGGAACAATATGACGTTGTTGAACTCATAAAACATTCCTCAAAAACCAATAACAAGTTTTCCATTGTTCAAATGAAGAGAGATTCTTTTATTAACTACAGTTCCTGGTGACCTACATTCTGTAAAAGAAACTGAGTGATGATTCATATGGTAAAGTCGACCTTCAACATCTGAAAAGGCTTTTCATTATTTCCAAATACCATGAAATGATCTTTTCAGCTGAAAATTCACCTAGTGCTACATGCAACATGAATAGTTTTGGCTTTACAGTGGACACTCTTAGACTGAGAAAAGTTATACAACATTTGCAACTGCCTCCCAAGAAAGGCCATGTATCCATACTGCCTATAAGTAACAACAAAATGGATGACATCAAGAAATATTTTATCCGTATCCCTAAAGACAAGATGCAGGTTTTGCATGCAGTCACATCATGGCTGTCAACAATGGCATCTGAGATGTAGATGGAGGTGACTGAGTAATATAACCATGAAAAACATCAAATACTATTCAGAAATAGCTAACAATAATTTTCTTACAGTAAAAGACAGTTATTTGTACAATTCTGTTTTAAAACAAGTAACTTAACCCTACAATTAATTTGAAAACACAGTGTACTGTAGATAGGGAACATGTCCAACACCAACAAAATCATCCACTTGTTTCCCTCCATGGGATATTTGACTTTTACATGTATGTAATAAGCAAATATACCTACATGAAGAAACCGGGAATACATGTCAGGAGATGACAATGAAAACAATCAATTTTTGACAACATAATTTAATCAGATAGCTAAAAAGTCTACTCACCAAGCGGCGGCAGAAAACACACATAAAAGAAGGCTGTAATTAAGCAAGCTTTCAGAGCCAGTGGCTCCTCCTCCAGGCAGAAGGGTTGAAGGGGAAGAAAGAGGGGTGGAACAAAGGACTGGAGAGGTCTAGGAAAAGGAGTAGATTTCAGGAAAGTCACCCAGAACTGCGGGTCATGGGAGACTTACTGTGCAGTAAGCTTGCCTAATAACAACTTTCTTTTATGTGTGTGTTCTGCCACCACTTGGTGAGTAGATGTTTTTTCTATCCAGTTAAATTATGTCAGGAGATAAATTACATTAAACTAGTTTTATCCAGTTACTTGTCTCAACTGCAAAATTAGGAAATATAGATATGTTGCCTTTTTACAAAAAGCAATTCATTTGATTTCTTAGTTTCAGGTAAATCCTCTCACAAAATATATATTAGCAAGCTTAGAAAATCTAACAGCCAGGTTCTTCTGCCCTGTTCCTGTATAACACTTGTGCACTTACTCTGTAAGTGATTAACTTTGATGTGATATTTTGTATCAGAAGCATTTTGTTCCTTCGAAAATGGCATAATGCTTAAATGCCTAAGGTAAAAAAAATTAGTAAATATTTCTGACCAAGTACTACAGCAGAATTATGAGTGACCACTATATTATTTTAAGAAATGGTATCTTGTATAGCATTTTAGACATTGCTGCTGCTTGTTTCCAAGTGGCTACTCCATTATTTTGAGTGTAAAATGTATTTCATTTTGAAAATTTCAATAGTACTTTGTTCAAGTCTGTTCTGGAAAAAAAGCATATACTGTCAACATGAATACATGATTTGTTTCCTAGTCCTGTAAACCAAGCAGACTTATTCACTGGTAAATTTGTTGGTAGTTTTAGTTTGCATTACATCCCCCTCCCTTCCCCAAAACCCCTCTCCTTGCCAATGATACACTCCCCTTCTCCAGTGTTTCTGCATCATTTACTTTTACAGCCAGCGTACTCCCACTTGTGCTATATATTTGGTACAAGTGCACATATCTACTATAATCGTAGGTGCTAGTGAATTACTTGTTTATCTCTCATTTACTATGAATATTTTTTCACAAGCAGTACCTGAATTTTCATTCTTATATCAATGGGAACCATTTCTTTAATCGTTAGCCCCTATGCCAGGAAAGAGTTTGTGCTACTCGTTTCTCAGTGTGCAAATACAATCTAATTTAATTGCGTTATTTGTCCTTTCCAGCACAAGGCATGCATCAGCTGCTCCAGTTCGGCGTCTTTGGTGCTATTTGGTACGGCAAGAACCAGTTCAAGATATATTCATACGTTCTGTATTTGGTAAGCGTCGATCTGTAGCTTCAATTATGGAGCCAAGTGTGACAGTTACAGACAGCGTACGCACTTCAGATGAGAGAGCTTCCGATTCATCATCATCATTTGCAGAATTGGTGAAGATTATTCACAAGGATCAGGATTCTATATCTGCGTTTTGTCTCAATCAGGTTGGCACTATGTAGTGTAATATTTGTGAAGTAGTTGAATAATCCTAAAGATGATAAACCTTACAATTTGGATACCTTTTTTTGTAGCGAATATGATAACTTTTACATTAAAATTACATGGCTAAACATGGCGTTGAAATAATGTAGTCCGTAAGCATCTCTTGTTTTGTTTGTGTACATACTTTCCTCAAGTGTTATGCCTACTATAAATTCATATCTGAATAAAGACAGTTTGTAATAATGAAGTGCTAAAGAAAGTTGACTTGCTACTGGCTGAAACTTGGAAGCAGTTCACTGTTTCAGCAGTGGCTGGTTCGACTGGAACATGCTGGCAGATTCTGCTGAAATTTTTTTATTGCCAGCTTTTCTAATTGTCATAACTAATATTTCTCACTGTCTCATTAGCTTTCTAATGTCGTAGCTTTAAAAAAATGTTTGGAATGTTATATAAGAAAAAAAGTGTGCACCATTTGCATTTCTTTGGATGTGTGAGCTTAGATTCAAGGGGAGCAGGGAGTGAAAGAATAAGCCTTATGAAACTAAAAATAAATACTTTACTACAAAATAAACCTAAGACAATAACCAAAATAAAGGCTGTCTGTTTGAAAGTGCCAAACTTTGCATACATGTGGAATCAAAATCTGTTGCTCCATCTGCATGGCATGATGTCTACAAGGTGGTGCAACCTTCGTTGCCTAGGTGTGTCCTACCATTTGATGACAGCCCTCCTGAGGTCATCCAGTGTGTGAGGAAGGTTCTTGCGATGATGCACTGAAAGTTTCATTTGGCCACAAGCATTCTTAGTTGGGTTCATGTCAGCATATACTACAGACATTTTCATTCAGTTGATTCCTGTCTCCTGGAGGAAGACTTGCATGATGTGAGCATGGTATTGACCAAAATGTTGACTGTAGGGCTGGACAATATTTTATATGATTATATCCCATTCCTACAAAGCTCTCAAATTACACTCACTAACATTGTCAATGGACTTTCGTGCACGATGCCAGTCCAAAATTTGATACACACACTGCCCTGCAGAACCCATTTGGCTGTGTTCATAAGGTATGCATTGGCAGCTTCCCCCTCCACACTTCTTTGATGATCATGAGGCTTCAGACAAATCCATTAGGTATAAGACAAATCCTGTAGTAACTGGTGAAAGAGAACTTGATGCCATTGATCCAGGTTCAGTTACAGATTGAACAATTGTATCGGATTCACAGAATACTTTCACTTCCCTCCAAAAACAGAAGGTGCCGATCTGTTGCATTCGCCTGGGTTACTCCTCCTCCCCCTGCTCCATCTTCTTCCACATGTTCCATATTAGGCCAATTCGGGCATATTACAGTTCCCATGTTTTTCTCGATCTGCCAGGTTTCTTCTTCCCTTTTGGTTTAAAGTCCTTTACCTGACATGATAGTCTCTCTGGATCAATTTTTGGCGGGTATTCACTCCATTTACTTTTGTTTCCATACAATTTTTCTTTCACACTCCAAATTTTCCACTCCTTTTGAATATCATAATTTTGTATTTTACCTATTCTTTTATATCCCTTCTGGACACTAAGAAATCTCAATTTTACTCCTTGTATGAGCGCAAATCATAAAGAAAGTTATACTTCCAAGTTACGCCCATTTATTAAACCAGATACACATAGGCAACATGGCTGTGACAACATACAGTGTAAGTTCACTTTTCTACATAATCCCCAAGAGGCTGTAAACATTTCTCAGAATGAGTAACCAATTTTTTGATTCTGGATGTGTAGAAATTACTTCCAGCACTAGGTATCCACCTGCATACAGCTGTTTTCATCCCCTCATTGTTTCAGAATCATAATCCACTGAGATCCTCTTTCATCTTACCGAACACAAGATAATCGCATGGTGCTAGGTATGAACTGTATGGAGAATGTTGCCATACCTCCCAGTTGAATTGCTGCATCGATTCTGTTGTTTGTTGGGCAGAGTGTGGTGATGCATTATGGTGCAGTAAAATCATACTGGTGCTCAATTTTCCCCATCGCTTTTCTGTGATTTCCTTACACAGCTGGAGAAAAGTTTGACAATACAGAGCAGAGTTGATTTTCGTGCCTTTAGGTGTAAATTCCACATGCAACACACTCTCCATGTGAAAGAACACTGTCACCATCACCTTTCCTACTGAAGGTTGGACATTGGCCTTCTTTTGTTGCGGTTATGTGGTGTGCAGCCAGTCCATCAATGTTCTCTTTGTTTTGGGGGTGTAGTGGTAGACCCACATTTCATCCCCAGTAATGATTCACTGCAGAAACTCATTGTACTCCACAGAATACCTTTCCAAATGTGCCAATGATGATTTGAAACATAGTTTCTTGTGAACATTGGTGAGGAGCTGTGGGACGCATTTGGCACACTGTTTATGATACCCAAAGCGCTGGTGAACAATGGAGAACACATTGCCATATGAAATGTTCTGAATGCTGACAATTTTCTGCAGTTTTGTGGACCAATCCCCTCTAATGATCACATCCACATGGTCAACATTTGCAACAGTACTGGACATTGTGGGCCTTCCTTTGTGATATTCATCAGTGAGATCCATGCATCAAGCATCGGATTGCTTACACCACTTTACAATACCTGGGCAAGAGATTACATGCTCACCATATCCAGCATTGAATGTCTGTGCAATTCAGTCATTTAGCCCATAGAAATTTGATCATTGCATGCACATCCGGATTTGCAGTGAACATCCATTTAATACGCCATTGGGTCTAGCCCTCTCTGCACAAACAACACGATGCGATACCACACCACCCATCCTATAAGATGTGTCGCAGTTATTGTCATGTGAAACACATTTATCATAGTTATGACACACAGTGTGCTCTCATGGTGAGCTACCGTAACTTACTTTTTGATTTACTTTCATATTCGTTTCTCTTGTCTCTTATTCAGTATCCCAGGGGGACTTCCTGCCCATAATTTGTCAGTAGGGATCATCAGCAAGTGTTATTGACCGTATATGCAGCCAGTGAAAGGCAGATCTTTGATGAGTTGCATTTTATAAAGAGCAAGTATTTGATGTTGCAGTGCTGTATGCCAATTTTGTCAAACATAAAGTGATGGCTCCTGTTTAATCTATGACTTTTTGAAGCATGATGATGGACTGAACAGTGTATACGAGCTGCAGTATCCTTTTCACGATTAGAGACACAGTGTTCCTTAGTGTATGTACTGCAGTGAGAATGCAAGTTTACTTTTACTCACACTTGGCTGTATTAATTGCACACTTTTACTTATCCTCTGTACAGAGGCATGCTGGGAGCAGATGCTTACAATTGGCTTGTAGTGAATTGCATGCTCTGACAAGCCCCACCTCCTTCTCTCAGGGCAGGCAGCTTATGGCTTATAATAGAAATAAATGTGTAATAGGTTAATGCATTGCAGAAGTGACACGAAAGTTGATGGTGAGTCGCTAAAAGTACAGGGTACTGGTAAAACCTCTTCCTTCATTTTTGTAAATAGTGTTGACAATCACTGGGCACAACACCGCACAGGAATCAACACTATTCACACTATGGCTATTTATTGCTGTGACACATAATAGTATTAAGTAGCTAATGTCGGCAGCAATCATAAAGATTCCGGAGTGGCCCGAAGTCCGCCGACTTTCACGGATCAGACAGGGTCCAAGTAAAAGTGTGCAGTTAGTACCATAGTTATTTCCTGTAGCCAAATGACTATAGAGGAAGAGATTTCAGACTTTCAGAAAACACACACACCAAATGAAAACAAAAGCTGACATTTTCCTGTCCCAAAGAGATGGAAAAAATTGTAGGGAACCACACTATTCAGAAACTTGGGAGTAATGCCACTTCTTGTGAAAAATAATGTTAATGTCACCTTATTTTGTTTCTGCCTGCATCTATTGCCATTCAGTAAGTAGAAATCTTTTCTGCTTTATTGGCTGAAAATTCATTTTTATTGTTGATATAATTCATTGTGTGATATATATGTATGTCTGTCAACATGATATTTCATATTACTGTTAATTTTGTTTTTTAGGCCAACCCAGGATTTCTTGCTCTTGCAACACCAAAGGAAATACAAGAGATGGATATATCTTTGCTGTTAGAATCACCACTGTGGTTGGAGGATGAGTGTGAATTTGATGTCATTAATTTAACAAGGTATGGAAAATGCACTACGTATTAAAGCATTATTAGTTTCTTCCTTGTATTAACACTTCATGCTAATATTTATTGTGCCTATGCTCTTAAACTTCAGGCTGAAATTTAAATGAAATACTGATATAATAATTTAGAGGTTTATCCATGTTGCTCTTGTACTAAAACCATTGGCAAAAAGTTGCTAAAACAGGTTTGAACAATGGTAAGAACAAACATTTATCCCCCTAGGAAACTAAATATGCTAAGTCCCACTTCCAGTTTGTTTTAATTTGGAAACACACCTCCACTGAATCCAGTTAATTTTTTCTTAACAGGATTTTCTTTCTTCCAAGCCGTCAGTTGAAAGAATTTCCATATTAAGAAATATTATTAAAAGTTTAGTATATTTCTTAAAGTTAATTATTGCATTGCAGGGACCCAGAGACACTCCCAGCTTCAAGTTTTTTGGTTATCCAGACAGCTGCTGACAGGCCAGTATTGGCTCAGTCAGCATCAACACAGAATCATAGTAATCCCTCTACACCACAACCTACACTTAGCAGCCAGACAGGACGAGGAGCCTCAGTGGTTAGTTTTAAACCAGCAACTGTTTATGTAATATTTACTTTTTTCTGTAACTAAAATCATATAAAGAAGAAATAGCCATGTATCATGCAGTGAAAAGCAGGAAGTAAGTTTTCCTTTTTTTTCTGTCTGTGCCTCAGTGTACGACCTGAGAACGTGATGCATAGTTATCTCTGGAGTTTTCACACCAAAACAGTGGGGAGTATAGTGCAAGGTCTGAGTTGTCAAGCTTTCTGTAACAAATCTGTAAGCTAGGAACATTTTACTAATTTTAAATTTTTCCATCGGACAAACTGTTGATGTCAGTAATTAATTACAAACTCTTGATGCCAATAATCAGTTTGTGCAAACCAAATAGTGATGTGTGTCTGACCTCTTTTTACTTAAGTACTTGATCTCAGAAAACAATGGATCACATAATCAGGACATACAATCGAGTTAAGTAAATGTGCCTTTATAGCTCTTGCTGTATATGTTTCAACTCAATGTATGCATTACTGTTTCTAATCTTTGATTAACAATGATGTTAAGTATTAGACATTCAAAGTCCTTAAAAAAGAAATTCACGAAAAATAGGAATTCCTTTTTCACTAATAAATAGTTTTGAAGAAAGAGTAAATGAAACAATAACAGAAAATTGCTGCCACTTGTCACACAATTCATTCTTTAGAGATCTGTAGAAGTGCACAGAGATTTCCTTGCCTGCACCTACTCAGTAAAATTAATGCATTTGACAGTGAAAGTATATAGCAGCAACCTAAATTTCTTTTTTGCATAAGAAAAATGGTTTATTTTTATACAAGGTGTCTCTCCCAAGACTCATCATGCAAAATTTCTCTGATGTTTTGGCAGATATTATCAATTTGGTTTCTGAAATGTGTAGCTGGAGTCACCCCAGACAGATATTTTTCATTGTGTTTGTCACCGATGACCAGTGTCAATGGAAAGAGCCCGTTTACGGTTACAAACAAAACGACTTTTAAAGCAGACCATTACATGCCTGTTTGATAGACCCAGATCGATCTTATGCCAAATTAGGGATAGATATCTACTAACAGGAGCAGCTCAAGTAGTGGCTATTCTTCCTGTTAATACACATTGATAAAATTAGTGTCTTGCTGTATTAATTTGAGGCTGCTGTATCCAATGGAAATGTACATTTCTGCTTTAAAAATAGTTATGTTCATAATGGGAAACAAACAGATACTTTTTATTGGCACTGGGAATCACATGAAAAATATTAAGAGCATTATCTGTTTGGGATAACTCCAGCTACACATGGCAAAAACAAAATCGTTAATATCTGTCAAAACACAAGTTAAAATACGCCTGATGACTCCTCGTAGATACACCTGATACATACTAGCTGAGAAATCCAGTGTTACCTTGGTATTTATGTATTCCAATCACTCTGTCTATTTCCTTCTCCTCTCTCTCTCTCTCCCCCCCCTCCCCCTCCCTCTCTCTCTCTCTCTCTCTCTCTCTCTCCCTCCCTCCCTCCCTCCCTCCCTCCCCTCACTCTCCCCCGCCCTCACTCTCCCCCGCCCTCACTCTCCCCCGCCCTCACTCTCCCCCGCCCCCACTCTCCCCCGCCCCCACTCTCCCCCGCCCCCACTCTCCCCCGCCCCCACTCTCCCCCGCCCCCACTCTCCCCCGCCCCCACTCTCCCCCGCCCCCACTCTCCCCCGCCCCCACTCTCCCCCGCCCCCACTCTCCCCCGCCCCCACTCTCCCCCGCCCCCACTCTCCCCCGCCCCCACTCTCCCCCGCCCCCACTCTCCCCCGCCCCCACTCTCCCCCGCCCCCACTCCTCCCTTCCACTCTCCCTCTCCATCCATTGTCGCTCCCCACCCTTACCTCTCACTCCCCCAACTCTCCCCCCTCTCCGTCCACCCACCTGTAACCCCCTCTCCCCTCTCTGTCTGTCCCACCTCTCGCCCCTCCCCTCTCTGTCTGTCCCACCTCTCGCCCTTCCCCTCTCTGTCTGTCCCACCTCTCGCCCCTCCCCTCTCTGTCTGTCCCACCTCTCACCCCTCCCCCCACCTCTCGCCCCTCCCCTCTCTGTCCGTCCCACCTCTCGCCCCTCACCTCTCTGTCCGTCCCACCTCTCGCCCCTCCCCTCTCTGTCCGTCCCACCTCTCGCCCCTCCCCTCTCTGTCCATCTCCTGTGCTCAGCCCTCTCTGTCCATCTCCTACTCTCACCCCTCTCTGTCCATTTTTTCCTCCAGGGAGAAGCCACATATGGCAAATGTGATAACTCTGCCCAAGGAGGTGTCAGAAGCTTATGTCCACCAAAATGTGGAGCGGTGACTACAGTTTCTTCCTTGCAGATAGAAAGATACATGAGGACAAAATGCATCTTATATGGTGAGGCCACAAAGATCTATAAGGCTATGTAGCCCCCATGTTTGCTACCACCTTTGTTGCAGTTGTTAAACAACTAGTTCAGAACACTAATGTTACTACACAAACAGAGATTGCTAGTATCAGCACTACTGCTAGTGCTGCTTCATTTATTTCGAAGCCTATACATCCTCCCATGACATCAGACAAGACAGTGGTAGCTGATGCTGCGGAGCTACCTCCTCCTCCAGAGGTTCAGTCTGCTCCACAGTCCAGTGCTGCCACTACCATCTCCACAAATAGAACTCTGAAGGCTCCCCAGGCCAAAAAATCAAAATCAAATGCAAAGACTCAGCCACAGATTGAGACAGGAAGTGAACAGTCCGATGATGTTGATGTCACTCTCTCTGACATTTCTAGTGATTCATCTTTGAAGCCATTGGATCTTGATTTCGGCCTTATGGCACTCATCTTACCTCAAGACGGAGCCTCCATCCACTGTGGGCTCCCCTCCCCGTCAGAAAGAAAGAGTGAAAATGTAAGCCCCTTGATAAATGGCTCCCACAGTACAATGGAACATGAATGGGTTCAGGACACATGGAGGAACTGAGACTCATAGCACAGAAGTGCCTCCTGTGCTTGTGTTTACAGGAAACACATTTTAAAGCATCTGATGCCCTATAGGGCTATACCACTCATCGAGATGACCTGAGCAGGGAAAGGACCAAGGGAAGGATTCCTGTATTTGTCAATAACACACACCACTCATCTGCACTCTCCTTGGTTATTGACCTACAAGCATTAGTCATTGCAGTTCATGTGGATCAGATCATCACTCTCTGCTCACTGTACTTACCTCTGCAGGATGCGATAGACTGCAAGGCTGTTACAGGCCTTTTAATGGGTGATTTCAAATCCCATAATGTATTGTGGGGTTAAAATTATACTTGACCTGGGGGTTGAGTCTTTGAAAACTTCATGATGTCGCAGGAGGTGTGCATCCTCAATACAGGCAGACCCAGTCGTTCCTGGGCCGTCGTCAGCCATCGACCTCTTTTTCTGCTTTCAGCCCTTGCAGACTTGGCTCATGGGAAGCAACTTATGACCTTTATTCTGGCAAGCACTTCCCACTGTGGATCTACCTACTGGATGGAACCTTACCTCAACAGAAGCCACTAAAATGGTTGTTCAGTGTGGCTGACTGTGCTTGATCACAACGAGAGTGTCCAGGAATGGTTGGACCACATCTCACGAGTGATCCATCATGGCAAAGTCATCACAGGAGGCAACCTGGACCTTGGTGGAGCAATTAGTGCCACTCAGCAATCCAGCGCAGGCCTGTGGCTCTTTGATCATTTAAATACCGCCTTTCAGGTCGCTAGAGCCAAGGCTCGATGCGTAATTAAGGAGAGCAAGAAAAGGTCATGGCAGGCCTTCTACAAGAATATGGGATGCCATTAGAAGGGTTTCCCGTGAACACAGTTTTTTACCAATAGCAGAAGTGTTGAAACAGAGATGGCACCAAACATTGCCCAGAGAGATCACTCGGAGAATGTTAGAGCATTTTGCAATGACTGCAACCAATGCGAGCCAGAATCCGGCATTTCTTGCCTACCACGCGACTTCAGACAGGGTCAAGTTGGGCTTCAGATCAAACAATGGTGAGTCTTACAATTGTTCTATCTCCATGTTGGAGCTGGAATCAGCTCTGTCTGAGACTCATGACACTGAATGCTTCAACATTTGCCAACAGTGTCAAAGGGAATCCTCTTCAAACATTTTAATTTGATATGGCAGATAGGTCACTTTCCCAAATCGCGGAGAGAGGCAATTTTGGTACCTGTTCTCAAACCAGGAAAGGACCACACGTCTCGTGTGTACCTGAGTATCTCCTTAATGAGCTGTGTTGGAAAGACCCTGGAGTGAATGGTAGACCATTGTCTAATCTGGTTGTTAGAGACCATGCAACTCCTTACCCAATGTCAGTGTGAATTCTGAAGATTTTCATCTACTGTTGGTAACATGACCCTCCTAGAGGCAGCTATTCAACGGGCCTTCCAACATACACATCACTGTCTCAGTATATTCTTTGAGATCAGAAACACGAATGACACTACTTGGAGACACAGCATTTACGTACACATCCATCAGTGGGTTTTCATTGCCATCTCCCCATCTTCATTTGGTCTTTCCCGTCGAAGCAATTTTTTAGGACTCTTGTTGGTGATACACTGTCGGCTAGTTTTGAACAGGAGGAAGGTGTCCCTAATGACAGCATTTTAAGTGGTAGCCTCTTTGCCATAGCCATACAGTATCACGTCTACGGTAAGGAGTCCCATGCAATGCTCCTCGTTTGTGAACGATTTTACTGTCTTCTGTTCCTCCCCCAGTGTTGCAACAGCAACTCGTCAGTTGCAACTTACAGTTCAGAGGTTAGAGGTGTATGCTGCGAAGATAGGTTTTCAGTTATCTGCAGATAAGTGTGTGTGTGTGTGTGTGTTAATTTTAATCATTCTTGCTGTATTTTTAATTCACTTGACTTGCACGTGAGGGATACCATTCTGCATTTTAAAGCCTCAGTGAGGTATCTAGGCCTCATTTTTTACTCCAAATTGTCATGGTTGCCACACCTCAGAGAATTGAAAGCCAGAACCCAGAAGTCTCTGAATATTATAAAGTGTCTTAGCCACAGGTCTTGCAGAGCAGACAGAACGCATCTGTTCCAGTTTTATAGGGCTTTTGTGCAGTCTTGGCGTGACTAAAGGTGCACAGTATATACATCAGCGAGACACTCTTACACGAAGACCACTAGGATTAGGCTGGCCATGGCTGCTTACAGGACCAGCTCTCTGTGCTAAGGCTGAGGAGCTGCCACTCGACATCCGGCGGCAGCTCCTTGTGGTGTGTCAGGCATAAGTTCCTCACTGCTCTGACTTCACCTGCGTACCATACAGTTGCTTGCTTGCTCCAATTTTCTATGAACAACAATGCTGTTTGCGAGCTGCGTGCAGTGTCTGCTAGAGCGCTTGGTGTGGAGCAACTCCCAATCCAGGGTTTTAACCATGCAGAGGCCCAGAGTAATTTCCTCCCCCTCTCTGTCCAATTCTTCCTCCCCCTCTCCCTTTGTCCAATTCTTCCTCCCTCTCTCCCTTTGTCCAATTCTTCCTCCCCCTCTCCCTTTTTCAGATTTAGTGCAGTTCAGAAGAGATAGCACTTCTGCATATATTATTAATACATCATTTTATGACTCTTTAACTGAGGACAACTACTCTAAGACTGGATGAGTCTAAACAAGGGGGCTCCATGAGTTGCTCTGTTGTTTTCCCTTAAAGTCCAGTTAGCTCATAACTATACTGACTTTGAAACATAATGAAACGTGATCTTGTGGGCACTGGAACAAATGAGGCTTTCTTAGAGTGCTAAATTCCTTGTCTGTTCCAATTCTCTGACTGCCCTGCGTTTTTGTCCAACACTTGTAGCCAGCGGATAGTCATCCAGGATGTCATCCTCCAGCTACAATGAATGAGGTGGAGTTGGGGGTTGGGGGGGTGGATACCAGGGCACAAGGTTATTGCAGGAAGTGAAAAAGCATATGCAACAGCCGAGTAGCTATGTCAACAGTCCTGAGTTATTTCAGTGTCATAGTGAGGGTTAATGCGTGTGGGCTGGGAGTGCACGAGTGTCATTTTTTAGGTTTCATCTACAGTATATGCAACATTTTTAGTGATTTTATTCATATTCATGTCCTTTAATATGCATCAGACACTGATAACGTAACTGTTGAGCACCCATAAATCATTCACCCCATCTCTCTCTCTCTCTCTCTCTCTCTCTCTCTCTCTGTGTGTGTGTGTGTGTGTGTGTGTGTGTGTGTGTGTCCACATCCTCTCTCTCTCTCTCTCTCTCTCTTTGAGTGTGTCCGTCTCTTCTTCCTCCTCTCATCCCTTTCTGTGTACACCTGCTTCTTCTCCCCCCCCCCCCTCTCTGGGAACCCACCTGCTGCTTCTCTTTCTCCCCCCTCTCTGTGAACCCACCTGCTGCTTCTCTTTCTCCCCCCTCTCTGTGAACCCACCTGCTGCTTCTCTTTCTCCCCCCTCTCTGTGAACCCACCTGCTGCTTCTCTTCGTCCCCCCTCTCTGTGAACCCACCTGATGCTTCTCTTCCTCCCCCCTCTCTGTGAACCCACCTGCTGCTTCTCTTCCTCCCCCCTCTCTGTAAATCCACCTGCTGCTTCTTTTCCTACCCCTCTCTGCCCACTTCTTCCTCCCCTCTCTGTCCACTTCTTCCTCCCCCTCTCTGTCCACTTCTTCCTCCCCCTCTCTGTCCACTTCTTCCTCCCCCTCTCTGTCCACTTCTTCCTCCCCCTCTCTGTCCACTTCTTCCTCCCCCTCTCTGTCCACTTCTTCCTCCCCCTCTCTGTCCACTTCTTCCTCCCCCTCTCTGTCCACTTCTTCCTCCCCCTCTCTGTCCACTTCTTCCTCCCCCTCTCTGTCCACTTCTTCCTCCCCCTCTCTGTCCACTTCTTCCTCCCCCTCTCTGTCCACTTCTTCCTCCCCCTCTCTGTCCACTTCTTCCTCCCCCTTTCTGCCACTTCTTCCTCCCCCTCTCTGTCCACTTCTTCCTCCCCCTCTCTGTCCACTTCTTCCTCCCCCTCTCTGTCCACTTCTCCCTCCCCCTCTCTGACCACTTCTTCCTCCCCCTCTCTGACCACTTCTTCCTCCCCCTCTCTGACCACTTCTTCCTCCCCCTCTCTGACCACTTCTACCTCCCCCTCTCTGACCACTTCTACCTCCCCCTCTCTGACCACTTCTACCTCCCCCTCTCTGTCCACTTTTTCCTCCCCCTCTCTGCCCACTTTTTCCTCCCCCTCTCTGTCCACTTTTTCCTCCCCCTCTCTGTCCACTTCTTCCTCCCCCTCTCTGTCCACTTCTTCCTCCCCCTCTCTGTCCACTTCTTCCTCCCCCTCTCTGTCCACTTCTTCCTCCCCCTCTCTGTCCACTTCTTCCTCCCCCTCTCTGTCCACTTCTTCCTCCCCCTCTCTGTCCACTTCTTCCCCTGCCCTCTCTCTCTGTCCACTTCTTCCTCTCTCTCTCTCTCTCTCTCTCTCTCTCTCTCTCTCTCTCTCTCTCGCTCTCGCTCTGTGCACTTCTTCCTCTGCCCTCTCTCGCTCTGTGCCCTACTTCCTCCGCCCTCTCTCGCTCTGTGCACTTCTTCCTCTGCCCTCTCTCGCTCTGTGCACTTCTTCCTCTGCCCTCTCTCGCTCTGTGCACTTCTTCCTCTGCCCTCTCTCGCTCTGTGCACTTCTTCCTCTGCCCTCTCTCGCTCTGTGCACTTCTTCCTCTGCCCTCTCTCGCTCTGTGCACTTCTTCCTCTGCCCTCTCTCGCTCTGTGCACTTCTTCCTCTGCCCTCTCTCGTTCTGTGCACTTTTTCCTCCCCCTCCCGTCGTGCTCTCCCACCTCCCGTCGTGCTCTCCCCACCCTCCCGTCGTGCTCTGCCCCCCCTCCCGTCGTGCTCTGCCCCCCCTCCCGTCGTGCTCTGCCCCCCCTCCCGTCGTGCTCTGCCCCCCCTCCCGTCGTGCTCTGCCCCCCCTCCCGTCGTGCTCTGCCCCCCCTCCCGTCGTGCTCTGCCCCCCCTCCCGTCGTGCTCTGCCCCCCCTCCCGTCGTGCTCTGCCCCCCCTCCCGTCGTGCTCTGCCCCCCCTCCCGTCGTGCTCTGCCCCCCCTCCCGTCGTGCTCTCGCGCGCCCCCCTCCCGTCGTGCTCTCGCCCCCGCCCTCCCGTCGTGCTCTCGCCCCCCCCTCCCGTCGTGCTCTCGCCCCCCCCTCCCGTCGTGCTCTCGCCCCCCCCTCCCGTCGTGCTCTCGCCCCCCCCCCTCCCGTCGTGCTCTCGCCCCCCCTCCCGTCGTGCTCTCGCCCCCCCTCCCGTCGTGCTCTCGCCCCCCCCCTCCCGTCGTGCTCTCGCCCCCCCCCTCCCGTCGTGCTCTCGCCCCCCCCTCCCGTCGTGCTCTCGCCCCCCCCTCCCGTCGTGCTCTCGCCCCCCCCTCCCGTCGTGCTCTCGCCCCCCCCTCCCGTCGTGCTCTCGCCCCCCCCCTCCCGTCGTGCCCCCCCCCTCCCGTCGTGCTCTCGCCCCCCCCCTCCCGTCGTGCTCTCGCCCCCCCCTCCCGTCGTGCTCTCGCCCCCCCCTCCCGTCGTGCTCTCGCCCCCCCCTCCCGTCGTGCTCTCGCCCCCCCCTCCCGTCGTGCTCTCGCCCCCCCCTCCCGTCGGGCTCTCGCCCGCCCCCTCCCGTCGTGCTCTCGCCCCCCCCTCCCGTCGTGCTCTCGCCCCCCCTCCCGTCGTGCTCTCGCCCCCCTCCCGTCGTGCTCTCGCCCCCCCCTCCCGTCGTGCTCTCGCCCCCCCCCTCCCGTCGTGCTCTCGCCCCCGCCCCTCCCGTCGTGCACTGGCCCCCCCTCCCGTCGTGCTCTGGCCCCCCCCTCCCGTCGTGCTCTGGCCCCCCCCTCCCGTCGTGCTCTCGCCCCCCCCTCCCGTCGTGCTCTCGCCCCCCCCTCCCGTCGTGCTCTCGCCCCCCCCTCCCGTCGTGCTCTCGCCCCCCCTCCCGTCGTGCTCTCGCCCCCCCTCCCGTCGTGCTCTCGCCCCCCCTCCCGTCGTGCTCTCGCCCCCCCTCCCGTCGTGCTCTCGCCCCCCCCTCCCGTCGTGCTCTCGCCCCCGCCCCTCCCGTCGTGCACTGGCCCCCCCTCCCGTCGTGCTCTGGCCCCCCCCTCCCGTCGTGCTCTGGCCCCCCCCTCCCGTCGTGCTCTCGCCCCCCCCTCCAGTCGTGCTCTCCGCCCCTCCTCCAGTCGTGCTCTCCGCCCCCCCTCCAGTCGTGCTCTCCGCCCCCCCTCCAGTCGTGCTCTCCGCCCCCCCTCACGCCGTGCTCTCCGCCCCTCCCGTCGTGCTTTTCCCCCCTTCCTGTCGTGCTCTCCTCACTCGTACTCCTTCTACTCTCCCCTGGCTTTCCTTCCCCTACTCTCCTCCTCTCCTCCTCCTCCTCCTCCTCCTCCTCCTCCTCCTCCCTTTCCCTCCTCCTCCTCCTCCTCCTCCTCCTCCTCCTCCCTTTCCCTCCTCCTCCTCCTCCCTTTCCCTCCTCCTCCTCCTCCCTTTCCCTCCTCCTCCTCCTCCTCCTCCTCCTCCTCCCTTTCCCTCCTCCTCCTCCTCCTCCTCCTCCTCCTCCTCCTCCCTTTCCCTCCCCCTCCTCCTCCTCCTCCTCCCTTTCACTCCTCCTCCTCCCTTTCCCTCCTCCTCCTCCCTTTCCCTCCTCCTCCTCCTCCTCCTCCTCCTCCTCCCTTTCCCTCCTTTCTCTCCTCCCCCTCCTCCTCCCTTCCCCTTTCCCTCCTCCTCCTCCTCCTCCTCCTCCTCCTCCTCCTCCTCCTCCTCCTCCTCCTACTCCTTTTCCTCGTCCCCCCTCCCCACTCCTCGTCCCCCCTCCCCACTCCTCGTCCCCCCTCCCCACTCCTCGTCCCCCCTCCCCACTCCTCGTCCCCCCTCCCCACTCCTCGTCCCCCCTCCCCACTCCTCGTCCCCCCTCCCCACTCCTCGTCCCCCCTCCCCACTCCTCGTCCTGCCTCCCTCCCTCCCCCTCCTCGTCCTCCCTCGTCCTGTCTCCCCCCTCCTCGTCCTCCCTCCCCCCTCCTCGTCCTCCCTCGTCCTGTCTCACCCCTCCTCGTCCTCCCTCCCCCACTCCTCATCCTCTTCCCCCCTCCTCGTCCTCTTCCGCCCTCCTCGTCCTCCCTCCCCCCTCCTCGTCCTCCCTCCCCCCTCCTCGTCCTCCCTTACCCCTCGTTCCCCCTCCCCCCTATCCCCCTCACCCCTACTGCTCCCTCCCCTACCCCTCCTCTCTTACCCATCTCTGTCCCTGTCCTCGTCCTCCATCTCGCCTCCTCTCTGTCCCCATCTCTGTCCATGTCCTCCATCTCGCCTCCTCTCTTTCCCCTCTCTTTCCTTGTCTTCCATCTTCCCTCCTCTCTTCTCTTTCCCCTCTCTGCCCTTGTCTTTCATCTCCTCTCCTCTCTTCTCTTTCCCCTCTCTTCCCTTGTCCTCCTCCTCTTCCCCTCCTCCCCCTCTCTGCCCTTGTCCTCCTCCTATTCCCCTCCTCCCCCTCTCTGCCTTGTCCTCCTTCTATTCCCCTCCTCCCCCTCTCTGCCTTGTCCTCCTCCTCTTCCCCTCCTCCCCCTCTCTGCCCTTGTCCTCCTCCTCTTCCCCTCCTCCCCTCTCTGCCCTTGTCCTCCTCCTCTTCCCCTCCTCCCCCTCTCTGCCCTTGTCCTCCTCCTCTTCCCATCCTCCTCCCCCTCTCTGCCCTTGTCCTCCTCCTCTTCCCCTCCTCTCCCTCTCTGCCCTTGTCCTCCTCCTCTTCCCCTCCTCTCCCTCTCTGCCCTTGTCCTCCTCCTCTTCCCCTCCTCTCCCTCTCTGCCCTTGTCCTCCTCCTCTTCCCCTCCTCCCCCTCTCTGCCCTTGTCCTCCTCCTCTTCCCATCCTCCTCCTCTTCCCATCCTCCTCCTCTCTGCCCTTGTCCTCTATCTATTCCCCTCCTCCCCCTCTCTGCCCTTGTCCTCCTCCTATTCCCCTCCTCCCCCTCTCTGCCCTCGTCCTCCTCCTATTCCCCTCCTCCCCCTCTCTGCCCTTGTCCTCCTCCTATTCCCCTCCTCCCTCTCCCTGCCCTTGTCCTCCTCCTATTCCCCTCCTCCCCCTCCCTGCCCTTGTTCACCTTATCCCCTCCTCCCCCTCTCTGCTCTTGTTCACCTTCTCCCCTCCTCCCCCTCTCTGCCCTTCTTCACCTTCTCCCCTCCTCCCCTTGTCGACCTCCTCCCCCCCTTGTCGACCTCCTCCCCCCCTTGTCGACCTCCTCCCCCCCTTGTCGACCTCCTCCTCCCCTTGTCGACCTCCTCCTCCCCTTGTCGACCTCCTCCCCCCTTCTCGACCTCCTCCCCTCGTCCCCCCTCTCTGCCCTTGTCGACCTCCTCCCCTCGTCCCCCCTCTCTGCCCTTGTCGACCTCCTCCCCTCGTCCCCCCTCTCTGCCCTTGTCCTCTTTTTCGATCTCCCTTCCCCATCTCCTCCATCCCTTGTCTGTCGATTTACTTGTCCCCTTTTCCAATGTCATTTTATCCTCTTTACACTATGTATCTCATCCTCTCCCTCTCTCTGCTCAGCTGTGTATACCACCTGTAACACATTCTGGTACCACCCCCTCCCCCCTTCCACACACACACACACACACACACACACACACACACACACACACACACACACACACACACACCTGTCTTGAATAGCAATATAAATACTGCAGTTACCAATACCTTTCCATCTCTGTCGTCACCCCTATGGAAGCTAGGTGGTTCTTACCTCCATAGTACTTCTTCCCAGGTCATATGTAGTATTTGTAGCAAATAATCCAGTGGTTTAGGCAAAGTTGTGGAACGCCTGTGCCTGTGCCATTTCAGCTCATAGACCTACTTTCATTTATGCTTTTTTTTTTTGTTGTTGTCTTCAGTCTGAAGACTGGTTTGATTCAGCTCTCCATTTCTACGTAACTGCTGGAAATCAGAAAAGAAATCTGTGTAATCAATTTAAACTCAGGTCTTATGATGTCATCTCCAAACTCATTGTCTCGGTATGCTCAGAGACTTGACTCTTTAAGTCTCCTCTGCTGTCCATTTAACCAAAAATTCATCACTCGAGTTGGTTTTTGGTGTACAAATTAACTGTATTCAGAGAATGTCCAACAATTTAACTTGTCACATGCGAACTTTTGACACATTGTCAAGTCTGTGACAAAAGTAAAGGAAAAGAGAACCTGAGAATAAAGCATATTGTGTAAATGGTGATTAATTATTAAAACAGATTAACAGCAGTCTTTAGTCTGGATGATAAGCTACTCAACTCGCTGTTGCCCATAAATGCAAGTTGTCGTGACCAAAAGAATTCACAAATAGCGTGCTTTTTGTTTGCAGTAACATGACACTGACATTGTTCTGTGCCCATTTTTCATTTGCTGGAGCACATACTGTTTTCTCACAGTGGAGATGGACAAACTTCATACATTCTTCTTCTAAAGTGTGGACTATAGTATCTAACTTTTTCCAGCCATGGCTCTATCTTTAATGAAGCACATTTGCAATTGTACACACTGCATCACTTATTTTCTTCTTACACTGTCACAAATCACATCTTCATTGGAGGCCATCTGTTCCTGACAGTTGGTCATCCAGAGTCATGACTGACCTTACACACCTGCATACTTCAATAAGAGAGAATAATTCGATGAGTAGGAAGTGACAGCAGTGCCACCATTCTGACTTGCAGAACTATTCCAGGAAGGAAATCCAGCAGCACACCTCTGAATTGTTTCGATGTCTTCCTTCAATCTGATCTGGTACGGATCCCAAACCCTTAAGCAGTACTCAAGAATAGGTTGCACCAATGTCCTATATGCGGTCTCCTTTACAGGTGAACCACTCTTTCCTAAAATTCTCCCAATTAACCATAGCCAACCATTCACCTTCCCTACCACAGTTCTCACATGCTCATTTTACCTCATACTGCTTTGCAATGTTACGCCCAGTTATTTAAATGACTCGATTGTGTCAAGCAGGACACTAGTAATACTGTATCCAAACATTACAGATTTGATCTTGGTACTCATCTGCATTAACTAATGTTTTTCCATGTTCAGAGATAGCTGCCATTCACCACACCAACTATAAATTTTGTCTAAGTCGTCTTGTACCTTCCTGCAGTCACTCAATTTGGACACCTTACCGTACTCCACAGCATCATCGGCAAACAATCACAGGTTGCTGCCCACCCTGTCAGTCAAATCATTTATGTATATAGAGAACGACAGCGGTCCTATCACACTTCCCTGGTGCACTCCTGACAGTAAGTGTGCCTCTGATGAACATTCACCATCAAGGACGACATACTGTGTTCTTATTATTTAAGAAGTCTTCGAGCCACTCACATATCTGTGAACTTATTCCATATCCTTGTACCTTCATTAATTTCCTGCAATGGGGCACTGTGTCAAGTGCTTTCTGGAAATCTAGAATTATAGTCTGCCTGTTGCCCTTCATCCGTGGTTGTCAGTATATCATATGAGAAAAGGGCAAGCTGCTTTTCACATGAGTGATGCTTAGTAAAAACCATGAACCATGCTGACTCGTGGACATAAGCTGTTAGCCTCAAAAAAGTTTATTATATTCGTACTGAGAATGTGTTTATGGATTGTACAGCAAACAGAAGTTAGGGTTATTGGTCTGTAATTTTGCAGTTTTGTTCTTTTACCTTTCTTACCACACTCTCTGTAACAATCTATGATTGAGTAAATGGTCTCTAGCATGGAAACTATGTATTTCTGGGCATAAGTTCATTAGACCTTTTTTGTTCCATATCCTGTCATCTCTCTCTCTCTCTCTCTCTCTCTCTCTCTCTCTCTCTCTCTCTCTCTCTCTCTCCTGAATGCTCAAATTCATTTCTGAATAAGTAACCAAGGCTTTCTGTAAACATATTTTATACCTCCCAGAAATTGTGGTATTTTTTTAGACTCCTTTTAAAAAAATAGTTTTCCATACAGCTATTGTTTGTGTCAAAACAAAGAAAATAGTAGTTCGAGTAAATTGTCTTCAAATCCCCACTCTCAGTAAAGTTTTCACTTTATCACATAAATAGTTACAGTATGTTTTATACCATTGTTAATGCAAATAAATAAAAATGCATTGGTTTTGTAACATTCTGAAATTGGTCGTGCAATCAAGTGGAATCTTCATTGAATCTGGCTTAGCAAAAAATTTTACTTCACTTCCTAATCACATTAACTATAGAGTGATTAGTAAAACTGTATGAGGTGCCATTCATGCTTTAACCTCAATTTATATTTTGGCAATGCCTGCCTTGGGTGGTCATGAGAAGTTAAGATGCTGGTACAGCTGATTTGTGCAGCCAGTGGCCAATGGTGTTTCTGTTTCAGTTGCAGGAAAAATATTAAGCATTTAATGTAACAACAACCAAAAAAGCTGCAAATTCAGAAAATGAAGAAAGAGCCATATGCATAACATATTTCTTATTATTTTGTCGCCACCACTAAGATTTGTATTTTAGACAAAATCATTAATAACATTTCAGTATAAAAGGTACTGTATGATCAGTAATATCAACTTCAAACTGAATGAGGTGGCGCAGTGGTTAGCACACTGGACTCTCATTCGGGAAAATAATGGTTCAAACCCACATCTGGCCATCCTGATATAGATTTTCTGTGATTTCCCTAAATCATTTCAGGCAAATGCCGGGATGTTTCCCTGGAGAGACCACAGACGATTTTGTTACCCATCCTTCCCTAATCTGATGTAACTAATGGCCTCCCTGTTTGGTCACCTCCCCCAAAAATCAACCAACCAAACTTCAAGTGGAAAAAGCAGAATGTGAAAGTACTAGTTAATAGATATTTGTTAGCTACCGTTGTAATATCCACCATTTGGCTGCCTACAATTGGACACAGAGACTAGTTGCCAACATCTGTTCTTATTGGAAATAAGTATAGTGCAGCAAAGTTTAGTCGGTCCACACAGATATGCCAAAATCTAAAAAATTCCAAAACAGAAATAATGACCTTTCTAAGTAAAATAATCTTAAAAGTAAAACTTGAAAATACTATAGCGAATACGCCTTCATACTAGGCAATGTTATGTACAATATCCTATGCAGTGAACAACGTGGACGCAGAAATGAGAGATCAACGACAACTTCTTTTCATGAGTGCATCAATTTCATTTTCAGGGTTAGGGACAAAACACATATCAGTAGGAATATTTATTGACCTGTGAAAAGCTTTTGACATGGTGTATCATAAGATTCTGCTGTCAAAGCTTGAAAAGTATTCTATTTGAGGTCTGTCCAACAACTGGATAAGTTCCTTCCTGAGCAATCTTAAGCAGGCACTGTGCATGAACACACAAATGTCCACCTAAGAATTATATCTGAACACTAATTAAACTTGGTGTACCACACCAATCAGTACTGGGATCCCTTGTGTTCCTTCTGTATACAGCGTGATTTTTTCCACCGATTACAAATTCTAGGTATTGATTGATGAGGATACAGAACAGAAAAGGTCTAATGAACTTAAGTACAGAAATGCATGGTTTCCATGCTAGAGACCACTTATTCAGTCATACTTTGTTATAAAGGTTGTGGTCTAATACGAGCTGTACCATGCAGCCATAGTTACAGTATGCATTTTTTCCTCCTAGAGGGTGGTACTGTCCCTCACTCATCATGTCCAAGCACTCTCTCCTGCCATAGTAATTGGTAATGTTGTGTCCGACTCACTTATCTTGCTGACTCACCTTGTAGTGGATCTAATCCAGTGTTCTACACAATGGTTCCATAATCGAATCGAGAGCTTGCCGACATGGCATTTACTTACAGAAAGGTAAATGGCAATGGACGGTGGGCAGCAAGGTTGTATCAGGAGACCTATCCCCACCGACAACAACCACAGCATTGAATGTTTGCAATAGTGTTTGGTTGTTTGTCTGAGACATGGTCGATTCAGGAAGCAAGAAATCATGAAGGATGTACACGAAATGTTCGGACACCATACATGGAGGAAAATGTGATTAACACTGTGAAAGGCGACAAACGTGTCATTACCAGGCGTGGCCTGCTAGTACAGGGTAAGCCAGATGACTATGTGTAACATTCTCCATGACTTCCTTATCATTTTCAACATGTGCAGGGCTTACTAGCGTCAGACTTCCCGCATTTGGAGCAGTTTTGTCACTGGTTTATTCACCGGGCAACAACGATTCTGGGATTTGTGTCATTCACAGATGAGGCCATCTTTATGGGCAGTGGTGTCTTCAACTTTCATAACAGTCATCTGTGGGATAGTATGCAGAACCGTCATGGTATGGTGATAGCAAATTATCAGCATCGGTACAGGTGGAATGTGTGGGCCGAAATAATTGGCGACCATATTTTGGGACCAGTCTTCCTTCCACATCACCTAACAGGCCAGAACTATCAGTGTTTCTTCCCCTGCTGCTGATGATTCGAAGGGTTATGTGGCTGCTACATAATGGTGATCCAGCCCACTTTGCTGTTAACATCGTGACACATCTCAGTCATGTCTTTCCTGGT